>NC_090923.1:87023474-87326504 GCF_040938575.1 Ambystoma mexicanum
GGGACTAATTTTTCATTGGGACTATTTTGCCACTCGGGCGTGGCCAGGGAAGGATACTTACCTGGAACTACTTTGGGGGCTATTTAAGCCACGCCCAGACAGTACCTCACGCTTGCGCCTTTTGTGAATCCAGCTTGGTAGGTGTGCGGGTAGTTGGATCTTTTGAAGAAGCTGTTATCAGTGCCAATCAGAGGTTTCAGTAAGGAGAACTATGTCTGGTGAGTATCGATTGAGATACTGGAGCACCAATCTTTGTTTCACACTGGAGCCGAGGCCATTGACATTCTAGGACAATGAGGAGAGCGTGTTGGTCTTGTAGTGGGGCATCTGGGAGGATTAATGGTAGTTTCGTGTGTTTTCAAAGTATCCAGAAGTATTCACAAGAGGGAGACGTCCAGAGGTTGCCGTGTGATTGTATGATTGGTAGCTGGATAATGCGGGTATCATTGGCCCCACCGGTGGACAGTTTATGATTCCTGTGCCGGTATGCGTAGGTGTCTTGCCTTCTCATCCTGTGATTCTGGTTGCTTATACCCTTAAAACTCCCCCCACCCTTTACTTCCCCCCAACTGGGAGCATCTGTCGCCCAAACATTGAATTTACAACTAGAAAACTTCTTTGGGATAACCTGGACTGGGGTAGTGCTTACACTGCATGATGAGCGGCTGCCGCTAGATCACAGTTCCCATGATGTTACGCTGTAGGTCGGGCCCCGTGTTGCAGAGGCCTCATCCATTCTCTGTGGAGCTGTTGGCAAGATGCTGCATGGTTTTGGCATCCGAGCCCGCCGGGGATAAAAGGGGCGAGGGCCACCCGGGCCCGGGCTTCTGTGCAGACTGGTCAGGCGGTGCACGTCATGCTCTAGGACCATTGAAGTCATGTGTTTCGAGCCAATCCCATGCGTCTTTGGGGTTGTAGAACAGGTGAGTGGTGCCCTCGTAATGGACTTTAAACAGTGCAGGAAATAACAGAGCATACTTAATTGATAACGACTGGAGTTTCTTTTTAACTGAGTCGAACGACTGGCGGGCCTTTTGGTGTAATCAAGGTAAAACCCAACTCTGTAACCGTTGTATGTGATTGGGCCGTAGGCCCTTGCCATTTGAAGGATAGCGTTGTGGTCTCGATATTTCAGCAGGCATGCAATTATCATTCTCAGCGGGGCTCCAGGGGTAGGTCGTCCGGTGGGCACCCTGTGTGCTCTTTCTATGGAGAAGAACTTGGATAGTTTTTTTGGGGCGAAGACATGAGCCAGCCAGTCTTCGAGGAAAAGTTTGGCACTGGGGCCTTCTTCCTTCTCCGGAATCCCCAGAATCCTGAGATTATTGCGTCGTGCCCTCCCTTCACTGTCCTCAGCGCAGTATTCAAGTTGGGTGACTTTTTGGGTGATTGCGGCCAGTTGCTGTTCCAGTCGGCGGACTGTGTCTTCTGTGTCTGATACCCTCTGTTCTGCTTCGCCGACTTTAGCCGACAGGTTACATAGATCCTGGCGAATGAGGGACACCTCTGTGGATAGGCCTCCAATTTTGAGTTCCAGAGATGTTCTCGAGTCCCCAAACGCTTTCATGAGGGCAGTCAGAGAGATAGGAGGGTCGTGGGGCTCCTCTCTGGCACCTTCCTCTTCTGGGGTCTGAGTCTCTCGGTGGGGAGGGGGGGCCCACAGTGTAAAGGTCCATTCTACTTTGGAGGTTTTGTCTTTTGACCTTTTCTTTTCCCATATCGCTATCAGTGCACCCGGTATGGTGTCAGGTCTGGGTATTTCGTGTTGCCGTCCCAAGGAGGGTTGGTGTTGGAGTTGGGGGGACCTTGCGTGGCTCAGATTTCTATGCTGCCAGCAATAAGGAATGCCCACGGTGTGTCTGCACAAAGGCGGTGTCGAAAGCTGTAGAGTGTGTTCCCCTTTGATGTGGATCCCTCCTCCAGGACTGCCTGTCTCGTTGGGACGGTGCTTTGTGTATTGGGGGGTAATCGTCCTTTTAGTGATGTTGCCCCGCAGGAGCTGCTCCACAGCCAGTCATCGCAGACTCCAGACCACAGCGCAGTGAGGGAGGGGGTGCCTAGGGGTCTGCTGTGGTCGGAGGGTGATTATGTTGGTTGGGAGGAGGGGTGCCCCCAGCCACCGCTCCCCCACCGCAGCCTGATTATATGTAGTCTCCGTGGAGGGGGGGTGGTCTCCCCCACTAGTGTGGGATGATGCCCTTGCTTCACTCACAAGTGCAGCACTGTCCAGTACTTATCCCTTCACCCCACAGTTCTTTTCAAGGGCTCCGTGGCCCTTGTTGCTGGTCCGCTTGTGTATGGAGCCGTGAGGGGAGGGGGGAAGACAAGATGAGACCCCTACCCCTCTCACACATACCTTGTTGTTGTAGGGTCCGTTACCTGCATGTTGTTCGCCAATAGGGGAGCGCGGCACCCAGATCCTCTTGTCGTGCCGCATCTCGACCCAGGGCATTGCAGTCTCGCTGATGGGGGGAAGGAGGAGATCGCAAGGGGGGAGGCTGGCGGTGCAGGCCCGGGCCACGGGCAGGCGCGTGGAATTGCTTCCAGGTCCGTCCACGGGACGTGGCGGAGTGTTCCCTTCGTGGTGTTCCGCGGCTACAGACAGGGGAGGTGCCACATCTCAATTGCGCAGCCGGGGTCACGGCAGCATCAGGCCTCGGCCTCCGCGAGAGAGGCGCGTTTTTTGAATTGCTTCGTCAGCGGGTGATGTTCCGGCATCTGCACTGTCACCGGGACTAGGTGGGTGGGAGGTTTCCCGATTGGTGGTCCATCGGCGCTGGTAGAATGCTGTCGGGTCTCGTCTTATGACCCATCAGCGTGTCTCTGGCACGTCTTCTCTCCCCGGTAGCCACAGCGCTCTCAATGTCTCGGCGGGGGAAGGGTGGGCGGAAGGTCCCACCTGTGCAGCAATGGCCGCGGGCCTCCAACCGGCGGTCTTCGGGATGGATCTGGTGTCCCCAGGTCCGGTTCTTCTCCCTGATGCAGTGACAGCCGCCCCAGTGGGTCCGCTTCTGCTTGTAGAACAGTTGAGGCGAAATTGGTTGGCATAAAGGGAATATATTTAGGATAATTGTTGCGGCCGCCGGAGGCCGGTGTATATAGCTCTGCATGCGCTGCTCACACATGCACAGTCTCTATCAGTAGTGTTTGCATAAGTAAATAACTTGTGAAGGTGCGGTAGAGTCATCTCGCCTAGCTTTTTCCAGACCTCGACCGGGAATCCATTGGATCCCGGGGCCTTCCCTGAATTTAGATGTGTCACCGCCATTGCCACCTCTTGCTTAGTGATGTCAGCCTCTAGGGCTACTCTCTGTGTGGGAGATAGTCACGGGAGGGTAATGGCATCTAAAAACAGAAAGTTTCTTATCTGCTCCCCCTTCCGCCTGGAGCTGTTGAGTTTCTCATAGAATTTGAAGAACTCCTCTGTGATCCCTTCGTCTTCTACCACCCTCTCCCCAGCTGAACCAGCTATCTCCCTTACATGACTATGGCCTTCCACCCTCCTTTCCAACCAGGCTAGCATCTTACCGGCTCGATCCCCTGATTGGTATATCACTGATGGCGGAATCACTGATGGCAGACATGATGTCCGTGAGCCACAATATATGACCCTCTCCTGTACTCTCCCCACATACAGCCATCATTTCCCATGTTGAGGAAGAGGGTGTCAGAACCCTTGCGTGTATTGGTCCATTTTGTTCTGTCTGGTCCCTTTCCGGGACTTGTCCTTTGCCATCGCTGTGTAAGTCACTAGTGCCACGCTGTCCACGACCGGATCGCCTCCAAGGATGGGATATTTAAGTTTCCCCCTTCACTGGAGGCCCCTGGGCACATATAGGGAAGAGTAATAATTCCCCCCACCAGTTGGGCACTGGGGGGCACTGAGGGCTGCTGCCATCTCCAAGGAAGCATGCACAGGGGGACTTATGGGGATTGTCTGTTTGTCCACCCACAGGTCTATGCCAAAGTCCCCTGCCCCACCACAGATCGTGGCACAGTGATCTGTGGGTTCTCCTTACTACCAGGCCTCCTGTTTTTCTTGCCAGCCAGGGGGCCCAGCTCTTCCAGGCAGATCAGCCTTCCGACGGCCCTGATAAGGGGGTCCCATCACCCTCACTCCAGCCCCAGGTGCTGGGTCCGCTATCCCTATGCTGCAATTATGTCCGCAGCAGAGGCAGTGTGGGGGCTGAAGGGACCACCCAACCCTTGTCCCCCACAGATGGCCCCACTCCTGGTGCCTTTAGTGCACAGGCGCAATTGTACCGTGTCAGCGTGTTGGGTTGTTCCCCGCTCCCCCGCTGGGACTGTCTTGACCACCGCGGGCCGGGACTGTCAATATCAGCTCTCTTTCACTCGCTCGTGGCCTGGGTCGCAGGTGTTGGCCCGCACTGCAGCTGCCCCGGTGCTCTCACCTGCAGGTTAATTTACAACTCTTCTCCATGGCGTACGACAGACTCCGGCGGGCACTAACCTCCTCCAAAGCCGCAGCAAGCCTGCGGGTGTGTGTGTCAGCGTGGTCCGTGGGTGTCGGGTGAACCGCCAGGCACCTCCTCCCCTTCCACTGCACCTCTCTGTTTGAAGATCACTGCAGACCAGCTTCGGGGTCCGGGCACGTCTCCTCTGCTGATGCTGCTAACAGGGTTCCCGTCGCCACACCAGGGTCTGTTTGCTAGAAGGCTTCCCTTCAACGATTTGCACTGGCTCTTCTGAAGGGAGCTGCGGAAGAGTTCCGCAGCGTTATCGTGTCAAAGCAACTGCCGGATCCAGGCTGCAAACAGGATATTAACTCAAGGATTTAGCCACCACGGCAGAGCAGCAGAGACTCACGTCTGCATGTGTCAGCTGCTTCACATTGCCCACCTAATAAACACCCTTGAACTGTGATCACTTGCGTCTGTCTTTACCTTTGCTGCCATGAGTTCCTTACAGCATCCCAGCTGAGCTAGATTTTAGCTCCCTCACTTTCCTCCTGTAGCCAGTGCTACAGCGTCGCTGAGAATTCTTCTCAGGAGAGGGGGCCTCTTGGTCCCTCCAGTGAGGGCTTCTCCAGCTACCCTCAGACTGTTGGTGCTCAAGGGTTCTCCCCCCCTTCTCTGGGAGTCACACTGGTCCACAGCCTCTTCTGCTTCAGCACTGCACTCCTGCTCTTTGCTCCTCCAGGGAAAACTTCACTCACACTTCCTGAGTCTCTCTGCCCTTTTATACTGGCTCTGGCCAATAGGATTTGGGAAAACACTAGACTGCTCAATGTGGTCCTACAGGTAATCCTCCACACTTCTCCTTCATCACAGTACTGATCTTATGACTCCTTTGTGAGTCATTGGGGTTCTTCTACATCACAGTACTGGGAAGGGGATCTTCACTTAGATAACTCCTATTCTTTCTCGTCCCAGTTATTTCTAGGGGAAGGGTAGGGTGACAACAACTCATATGCCTATTTGGAAGGGGTTGGTCTTAGGGTTGTAGGAAGGGGTCTAGGTTCAGGTGATGGGCGGATATAGCATAATTGTAGGGGATGGCCGTCCCTAATCCCATAAGGGATATCCTCTCCCATGTGATCCTCCCCCTGTGTACCACGCTCAGAGAGACTGTTGGACTGTGACTGCACTGCCCTGGCCACATGGGAAAGATTTCTCCCTAGGGCAGAAGGGACGACATCCATAGATTGGTCACATAGTGCAGACCAGCTATTCCATCCTTAATAGCAGTGGCTTTAGGCAGTTCAGCTATTTGGGCATGAAAGAGCAGTGGCTTTAGGCGGCTCAGACCAGATATTCCATCTGAAAGAGCAAAGGCTGTAGGCAATATAGACCAGCTATTCCATCCCATAGAGCTGAGGCTTTAGGCATTGCAGACCAGCTTTTCCATCCTAAAGAGCAGAGGCTTTAAGTAGTGCCAACCAGCTGGTCCATCCTAAAGAGCAGTGGCTTTAGACAGTGCAGACCCAATATTCAACCCTAAAGAGCAGAGGATTTAGGCAATGTAGACCACGTATTCTTATTCTTCAACATCTCAATGATGTAATAGTTGCCTGGACAACTCAACCTTATTTGCCCCTTGCTCTCAGGGTAAGGTCCAAATGCCATAAAGAAACTGAAGGTATGTGCCAGTTATCAAGATATTACTATCAAACACTGTCCACGTTTTAGATATGTTTTATGAAATATGTCTTCTTTGCCTTATTGTAGTCGATGTCCGACTGATTTTTATTTGGCTATGGCATGACTTGTGCTTTTATGGTTATTTTCACTGTACTGCTTTGTATCATCTGAAGCAAATTGGAGAGTGCTCAACCTCTTTTGCTGCAGTGAGAAGGGATTTCACCCTATTTGAACATTCTTAGAACATCACCAAATCCTGTTATTTTAAAAAACAAATTAACAAGACATGGGAACATTACTCAAAGATCACAAAGAATTTAAAATGAATGTGCCTTCAGGAGCTTCACCTAAAAAGGCAAAGGATAAAACAATAAATTATCCTGATGCATTACAGGTTGTTGTAACCAAAACCAAAAATCAGTCATTCAATGTGAAGGCAAACAGCAGATATTGGTAATAAGCAAAGGCATGAATGGAGGGAGGATTCTGGTCTCAGACTGCCAGCCTAACCCCAGTCTCTCCTCTAATATGTAGCACCCTCAAGCCAGTTGGAAAGCAGGGCCGCATGCTGGCATATCTAAACTTTTTATAATCATTCTCCTTAAGTGCTGCAGGTAGGCACGCACTTTCCCATATGCAGCCATATGCAGGCTACCCAGAGTACCACAGGGTACCATCCCCCCATGTCCTGCCCCAGACCAATCCTGTAGTACCTGTCCACATAACAGGTCGTCCTCTTGCATGTCTAAGTCAAGTAACTTGGCGATCCTTCGATATATCAAACTTCTAGGCTCATCTCGGCTCTGCTCACAATGGCAGACCGAGGACACATACAAGGTTAAATCTCAACAGCTTTCTAGTTACTCTTTTATTCTGGTTGGTGCTTTATTCTTACAAATAATAGCATCCTTTCTCTTTTTTCTTTTATCTGTTTTTTGAAGAATAGTCCAATGCAGTTTCCAGTGAGATATAATTACCTTTCTTACAGGTCATGAAGTTCAGACCCCCAGCTCAACCTCACACCTGGCTGGCAGTGATAGAAGCAACATTAAGAGTAAACATTATTGTTGTAATATGCACGGGCTCGTGCATGGGCACCTGTGGAATGTTGATGTATGTTCAGCAGTCAACATTCCACAGTGGCCATTAGGTGGAGGAAGCTGAAGCTGGAGGCCTGTGGGGTCGAGCAATAAAGTACATATAATCTTCGTACCTGTGTCGGTGAGACTTTGTCAGTGGCGACGAGGATTTTGCTCGACCCCGTTCCACGTGTGCGCCGGCTGGTTGTCCTCTGCCACCTGCCCACCTCCGGCGCTGCCATAAGAGAGGACGCGGATCGGTTGCAATTGATACCCTGGGAGCTGCCTGCCGCCCACCCCTTCATCGCTAGGGGCAGCGGTGGCCACAGTCGGGCCCTGCCGGTGGGTGTGTGGTTCCCCACGGTGACTGGCTGCCCAGAGCCCAGCCGGGGCAGCGGAGGAGGGCACGCCGATCCGTGGGGGCAGCTGTGAGGGCGCAGGGCGCCAGCGGATTTGCGCTGCTGGCCTTCCCCTGCTTCAAGCGCGGCGGCGATTGCAGGGGGGCTATGTTGTTTGTGGTGGGTAGTCACCACCCACCATCTGGCTACTCGGGGTCCAGTCGGGGCCTCGGAGGTGGTGCAGCCGCCACGGAGTACGGAGGCCTGTAGGACGCTGAGCGCCGGCTGGTAGCTCCGCCCCCGGCAGCGTCTACGCACCAAGCCGCTCACTGCTTGCTGCCTGTCGGGGGGACGAGGGGCGGCGGTGGCGCTGCGCGGCTCAGAAATCAGCTGACCGCTGCTTTTCGGCTTATCGGAGAAGGCACAGTATTCGGAGGATATAAACGCAGGAGCTGACTGTTGCTGCTCGGTGGTTGGGAGAAGGCAAGGCAGGAGCCTCATTCAAATACGGTCCAGGGACACCTGGGAGTCTGAGTGGCCACAAGACATCCATTATCTGCAATCTAAAGGGCCGTTGGTGGTAAGATTGGGGCACACAACTTCTGTGGAGCCCTGACAAGTGGAGTTTGGTGCATCTGGTTTGGGCTGGGATCACTGCAAGTTGGTTTGTGTACCAGTAGGTTGTGACTCACCCAGTGCCAATTCACCGGTTGTTCTGCATTTACGTGTGGGTGCACGTGTACAAGCTGACAGTGGGGGACATCCACCATCTCAAGTGAGCAAGGAGTATTGAGACTTGCGTAGTGGTGGGCAAGTTCCTGTTGGGGGCCTAAGGAACAAGGCATTCTATACAGCCATGTTGCATACGGCTGCCAGGCCTCCGCCTGCCTTTTTTCCAAACCCTGGAGAGCCTGTTGCTCCTTGTGAGCAATGGGTAGACGCCTTTAAAGTATATTTGAGGGCTGCAGGTGGGGCAAAGTTCAACGATGATGAAAAGGAGGCTGCATTGTTGAATTGTATTGGTACTGAGGGGTTGAGGGTTTTTCGCCACTTGCCTGAAGAGAATGTAATGGTTCAAGGGGGAGGTGAGGGAGAAATGGTTATAAGTACCTATGAAACTGCTTTGAGGAAATTGCAAATACGTTTTGGTAAAAGAGTTAATGTGGTTTTAGAGCGGTATAAGTTTTTCTCGAGGGCGCAAGGTTCCACGGAAAGCATAGATTCATATGTTACAGCACTACGTGCACTCATGGCTACATGCGGGTTCCCTGGTAATGGAGAGGAACACATAAGGGATCAGATTATGATGAAGACATCTAATCAAAAAAATCAGAGAGAGATTGTGGATTGAAAGTGATCCTTCACTTGATAAGGTGTTGGAGATTGCCAGAGCAATTGAAGCTACTAAGGCGAGCGTACAAATTGTTACTGAAAGGGATGGGAATAGGGAGATGGTGCATGCCGTAGTGTCAAGGAACAAGAAATGGTTGGATAAAGCTGTGGTACAAGGGAATAGAGCATCTAAGGGCAAGGAGGGGTGCAAAAATTGTGGCTGGTCGAGTCACACTGCTGATTCTAAATCCTGTCCTGCTTGCAATGTTGAATGCAGGACATGTAAGTGTTTGGGCCACTTTGAACGCATGTGTAAGGGGCAGATGATCGCTAGTGTGGCTACAGAGGACTCTACCATATTGCTAGAAGGGGCATCAGGAGGTGGCTCTAATCAAAGTGTCATATTACATGTGGAGGTAAGTGGGCGGAAGGTTCCATGGGTGTCGGTATTGGTGGACCAGCAACCTGTGGATATGCTTGTGGATTCAGGGTCATCTTGTACTCTGGTGTCTCCGGACGTGTATCAAGAAGTTTTGGGTAAACAGATTTCTACTTTGTTGACCCCGGACATCAGACCATATGCTTATGGGAAGAGTCCCATCGACCTGCTTGGTTACAATTGGTCGAATTTCTCCTTCAAAGGGAGGCAAACTTTGGGTAAATTGTATGTGGCTTTAAAGGGCACGAGTGTGTTGGGTTGGGATGAGCAGGCTGCACTAAAAATACATATACATCCAGGTGAGAAGGAACCGGTTCTCAGTGTCATGGAGGGAGCGGGACAGAATGACATATGGGTTACTCCTACAGTGCTCATGAGTGAGTTTCCTGAAGTATTTTCAGACACCCATGGTAAGCTTAGGGGTTTTACACATCGCATTGTGTTGAAGAAGGGTGCAGTTCCTAAAGTACATAAAGTGAGGGGAGCGTCAGTAGCGTCGAGGGAGGCATTCAAAGCGGAATTGACTAAGTTGCAGTCAGCAGAGGATAATTGAGCCTATTGAGTCCTCAGAATGGTTGCTTCCCGTGGTTTTATTTAAGAAGGGCGACGGGAGCATCAGAATGTGTGTAGATCTCCGAGAGCTAAATTCCAGCATATGGGTGGATCGGCATTGCAGGAGTGTCAGGTTGCTTTGGTGGCTTCTGCTGTGGAAAAGTCGTTGTGGGATTTGGAGTCTGAGGCTGATCTTGAGTTAAAATGGATTAGGGAAGGTCTAGTGAAAGGTTGGCACACGGTAAAGGATAGGCCGGAAGGGAAAGCATATGCCCAAGTTCTCCATGAATTAGCTGAGGGTCCTTGGGGTGTGTCTAGGGGAAGTAGGTTGATACCCCCTGTAAGTCTGAGAGGTAGAATGGTGGAATTGGCACATGTTGGTCATTTAGGTCGATCTTTGACTAAGAGGAGACTGAGAGAGGAGTACTGGTGGCCGTCTATGGACTAGGATGTGGAACAAGTGGTGAAAGATTGTCAAGCATGTTCTGTCAGCGATAAGAGCAAGGTACTGTATTCACAACCTGTACATCCTGTAGAGGTTCCAGAGCAAGTATGGTCGAAATTGGCTTTGGACATCATGGCTCCGTTTGAGTGTTTAGAGCCTGAGTCCAGATATATGTTGGTGTTGATGGACTATACGTCCAGGTGGATTGAGGTGGCGGCGTGTTCCTGTGTCACAACCAATTCTGTTATTGCCTTCTTGAGGAAAGTATTTGATCATGAGGGGTTAACTGCAAGTTTAGTTACTGATAATGGGGTGCAGTTCACCTCCAGAGCAATGAGAGAATTTTTGGAACAGCATGCCATTTCCCATTATAGGACAGCTCTGTATAATCCTTCTGCGAATGGATTAGTTGAGAGGGCCAATGGTACGATTAAGTCAGCCATACAATTGGCTTTGGCTAATGGTTTGGATTGGCAGGAAGTGGTGACACAATATCCGGCTGCATATCGGAGAACCCCTGCCACGGTTACGGGCAGATCTCCATTTGAACTCATGAGGGGTAGGAAAGCAGGTACAATGTTGAGAACCTTGGCTATGGGTGGTGGAGGGCCTTGTAATATGGATTTGCAGGCTATTCATCGCAGCATTTTGGCGCGCCAGGAGGCCACGGTGTCTTCACAAAACTTTAGAAAGGAGTTGAACGTTAAGCCTGGGGATGAGGTGTACATAAGAAATCCCAGGATGGTTCACAAAGGCTACAGCAAGTTTTTGCCCTCAAGGAGAGTTGTTAAGGTTGGAAAAGGCCATGTGCAATTGGAGGATGGCTCTGTCTGGAGTAAGAGACGGGTGGTGGTGGATGGACGCAATTGTGTGGAGAGTGCAAGTGAGGAGTCTGATCAAGTATCTCAGGATACAATGCTGGATTATGATCTTGTGGGTTCACAAGTGATCAGGTTCAAACAGGAAGAGGTTTACATATAATCTTCTTACCTGTGTCGGTAAGACTCAATTATCTGGCCACAGGCATGCTATGACACCCTGCTCAGAACTATATAACACTGTGACATTCCACATAGAACTATACTACATCATACACAATGAACACCCCACTCTCTATGAATAGCAAGCATGGCCATAACTATTTACATACAGTGAGACAACTTCATAACATATCTCCCTCTCTTATTACCCACACGATCTGCTCACCACAATGATTCTATTTTTATTCCAAACTTGTCCTCCACTCACCCTCACAGCACCCCTCAACACTGCTACCACACGTACGGGATCCGAATACAATGGATCTCCCTTCTTCTTGATCACCGCCTTCCTGATCCTCACATAATATCCACATTTCACTCAGAGTTACTTATTCCCTCTTCTCCGCTTCTCCCTCATAACAACTGCTCTTTCTTATTTCTGAGATCTTTTCTCAACTTTTCAATCTCACAATCTTTCCATCCAAGGGGGACACACCAAATAATATCCTTTGCGCCCTCTCATCAATTCAAATGGTGAAACTCCTGTATCAGAATGCAGTGCCATTCTCAACGCAACCATTATTTCTTCTACTGCCAAACTCCTACTCACACCACAAGCTTTCGACAATAAAACACCCTCCATAACACATCTATTCATTCTTTCCACCAACCCATTCCCTATGGGATGGTACAATGCAGCCTTCTTATGTATTATGCCTCAATTCCTCACATATTTTCTCAGCCTGTGTAGTCAGTCGTTATTTTCCTCCTGTCATGACTATCTTTCAATTAGTCCTTCGGTTTTCCATTGTGCTTCCCACGGTATCTTGATGAGCATGTGTAAGGAGAATGCTTATTCTGTTTCTTACCCTCAGGTTTGGAGCTAATGGATGGGAGTTCCCTATTCCCTTGCTATCTGCCGTGACTGGGTCTGTAGGGAATGGCTATGGTTTAGGGCCAGGGTGCTATTGATGAGTCGTCCTGGTGTTTCCGTCTTCGTCTTGCTATGTATTCAGTCCTTTGGGTCTTATTACGGCTGTCTCTCGATTAGTCGTTTGGTATGTCGTGGAGTATTTTCCTTCGGATCTTTTCCCCGTTGATTGCTTGGTATGGGACAGGGTCTGTTTCTTCGTTCATCAATGTTTTAGTTGTGTGTGTGTCCCTGTGGGTGGTATTCTCGTTATGGCGTGAAGAGCCATGTTTGAGTCGTTTCCTGAATAGCAGGTGGTTTCTTGTGTTACGTATATACTTTGGAAGGTCATTCCAGGCTTTTGGCGCTTGGTGAGAGAAAGAAGATCCTCTGAGTTTTCTTTTGTTAAAGGGTTTCGGTTCCAGGCGGATGTCATTGCTTGTTCTGAGCGTTCTTGTTGGTTGATGTAGATGCAGTTTGTCTCTCACGAACTCAGCGCCTTGATTGTGTACTGCTATACTACATCATAAACAATTAACACCCTGCTCTCTAAAAATAGCAAGCATGGCCATAACTATTTACATACAGTGAGACAACTTCATAACTTTTTTTGATATCCCCTGGAATTTTCTACCCTCAGGATCTATCCCTCTGTAACAGTTGCTCTTTCTTCTAGACTGCCCTATTGGTACGCTCACCTGGTATCCACAGGGACGCCACCCAGCCGGGTTACTCGCTGGTACGCTTCTCAGCTTTGCCCTGATGTGGTCTGCGGGGAAGGTTCTGCCTGAAAATACAGGAGGACTGTGTTCAAGACTGACCGACTGGGGTAAGTATTCTCCCTCCACCCCCGTATGATTTCAGTCCATCTGGCGCCCTCTCCTCACCTCGTGGTAGAATTAGGCGTGCTCTCCGTCCTGCCTTCTTTGCAGGGGCGCGTTGTCTTTCATGGGCGAGTGCGGTCCAGTTACTTCACTGCGCCGGCCCGTTTGATATTGTTCAGGTAGGTCTTATTGCTGTTCTTTAGTTTTGTTGCTATCCTGCATGCCTTTCTTTGTTTAAAATGTCTCTTTTTTCTCCCTTAGGTATGCAGAGCTTCAGCGCGGTGAACTGCTTGGTTGAGCTCTGCTGATAAATGATGGCGCATTAAGAGCACTATGATGCGGTAAGGGGGCGTGGCTTAATGGCTGAGTGAGAGGACGTTCCTTGGAGGAGCTCCCGCAGATCCGTTATTGATACTGGTGAAAAACAATGGTTTTTGGTGGATATGCACGTCCACAGCACACCTGAAGGAGCATGAACACTGGGGGCACGCACCGAGCGTTAAAACAGCCCGATTTACAGCAAGACGGGGAAACTGGAGCCAAACTGTCACAAGACAGGAACTGCCCGAGACTGGGGAAAACTAAAGATGGCCGAAGATGGACAAAGGGCCATTAACGGCCTGCGACACTGTAGTTGGCCAGGCTGGCCAGCGCAGCGCAAATCACGCCAGTGACGGAGACCCAAGGTATAAGGCATCCGGCTCGGGAGTGGCCCGGAGAACTAGTGTGAAGGAGGGTCCCGCCGGATCAGTGAGCAAGGTAGCGGCCAGTGACACTGAGAGGAGCGGCGGTGGATTTCTGCCCGGAACGTGCGGCAGACCATGGAGAGGTCGCATTTGAGGCGTAAACGCGTAGTGCCCATCAAAGCGACGCTCGTACTTGCGGCCCTGGGAAGTGCAGAGGCTCCCGCAGCCCCCGAGCCCGGGGTGGGGGATGAGGACGGAGCGGGTGGTGCCGCATCGCTGCAACGGAGGCTGCTGCACCTGGAGCCCAATCGGAGCAGCAGCGAGCCGAGCCTGGACCGGAGGTACCTGAGACCTGTTGCGCCGGAGCGCTTGAAGCCCCGAAGACAATATCCCACCTGGCTTCGAAGGGCTTAGTGGCTTCGCTCTGGACGTCGCACACAGGGCGTCCCTACAGGCAAGTGCGCCCACAGTGAGAAGCTGCGAAGGAGGGCACGGACCCATATATTATGACACCTGAGGCTACCAAGGGGTAGCCGCATTGAACACCAGCTAAGGGGGAGACCCATGCCCGGGGACTGGAGGCATAACAAAGAGGCACTGGGGCTGGCAACGCTGGACACTGGGTGCGGAAGCACGCCTGGGGATTCAGCAAGAATAGAGGAGGCAACGGGCCATTGTGGAGGGGCCCCAGACCTGAGGAACCTGCATTGCCTATGGTACAGGGCGCCCCCAGCACTTAGGTGTGTGCCTGTAGCGAGAAGTCACAGGTGAGGGCACGGACCTTCATGTTGTGAGGCCGGCAGCGACCAAGGAAGGATGGCCATAGACATTGGCGAAAGAGGGTGACCTGGGCGTTGGCACAGGGAACCAAAGCGGAGTAGCACTGGGGCCAACAACGTTGAATATTGGACGCTGAGGCGCGCCTGAGGGCCCAGCCCCTCACTGAAGCTCCGGATATTGCTAACTCGGATTTGGCGGCCCCACACGAGGCTGGGCAGGACGGATAAGTCAACGGGGCGCTGGAAAGGGGCACCAGTCCCGAGGAACCCACACCGCTCAAGGAGCGGGGCAGAGCAACTTGCTCCAACACTTAGAGGCACGCCTGAAGCAGCTTGCACACGTTTGGGGTGCAGTGAACCCGCCAGGAGCAGCACCGCCGGACGAGTAGCCGTGGGGCCTGGTCGGAGTCAGGTGCTGGTGGGTGCGGAGCCGTCTGCCGTGTCGGAGCACAAGTGTCTGGAAGAATCCGGATCAAAGCACCGGTGAACCAGCTGAGTCCGCAGCAGTACGCGGGAGGACAAGCCCACCCCAGAAGGGCCACAGGCGACCAGCACGCACCCCCGACACGGCCGAGTTGGTTCCAGACACCGGGCAACGCTTAATGCGGAGCGGGGCAGTAGGAGAGGGGCAGTCGTGTCGGCCCACACCTGGTCGGAACAACACGATGGCTAACAAGACCGTAAGACCAAAGAGCAAGCAGCCCACGCTGGACGACTATGCCAAGACATCGCGGGGGGCAGTAGGAGCCAGGAGCAAAGATAAGCCAGACGCAGGGAGCATAGAGGCGCCGGGCATGATCCAGGAGGTGCTTGCCGCGATCGCAGACTTGAAAATCGCCTGGGAAACTAAATTGGGACAGGCCATGATCGAGCTTCAAGTAGCACTGGACCTTAAGGTTGGGGCGGTTCAGGAAGAAGTGAACCTCCTCAGGTAAGACGTTAGGTCATTGGCAGAGCGCACCGGAGCACTGGAAAAGGAGATGGCCCCAAACACTGCGGACTGCACTGCCCACAAATCTCAACTACATGCCTCGGTGCAATGAGTGGGCAACTTGGAAAGTAGGGCGGAGGAGGCAGAAGGACGTGCCCGACGGAACAACATCCGCATTATAGGCTTGCCTGAAGGAGCCAAAGGACCCAAACCAACGGAGTATGTCGCAACTATGTTACTTCAAGAATTAACGGGAGGGTTGCTGACCCAGGGGTTCGCTGTTGAGAGGGCGCATAGAGCTCTGATGAGGAGGCCACCACCGGGTACCCCTCCCAGGCCGATAATTGCAAAGATCTTAAACTACCGGGATCGGGAAAGGATACTCAAATTCTTCCGGATGGGCGGAACAATTGAAAGGGGAACAGCGAAAGATAACTTCATACCCAGACTACACCCTGCAGACGCAGCAGGATGAACTTTGGTGAAAAGGTGAAAAGGAGACTGCGAGAAACGGGCCACAAATATATGCTGCTTTACCCGGCCAAACTGAAGGTGTTCCACAGGAACAAAACCCTTTTCTTTGAAACCCCAGAGGACGCCATGGGATGGCTGGATAAGCAGAGCAGCCCCCAAGAATCGGGTATCCAGACAGGAGGTGAAGAAGGTTAAGTAATATGCAGCAGCGGCACCTAGGGTGGCGTCGCACAAGACACTGGGACTGGAATATAGACAGGGAAGGTGTTGCTTGGGATGAACATGCATATAGGATCCGTTTGCACTGAAGAATCCTAAATACAAACGCGGGAGCTACTGGGAACAAACCCTTGTACCCCCATAGCATTAAGCTTAGTTAGGTCACTGGTAGTCCGGTGACACCCTGCTGGGTTCTTGTTCTCAGGGACTCTGAGGAGGGACCAAACGCGGGTGGGCCTGAGATCCAGGGATGGAGCTGGGCACTTGTTGGGGCGGGATGCGGAGGGGAGAGGGGAAGGGTTGTGTGCAGTCGGGTGTAGTTGAGATAGGGAGGGGAGGGGAGGCTGTTGGGGTTGGGAGGATAAAGAGCCAGACTCAGAGTTATCAGGAGCAGAAAAGGAGGCTAAGAGGAGAGGCAGGATACCATGTCCATGGCTTCAGGTAATCTTAGGGTGGTGACCTGGAATGTATGGGGCCTCAATAATTACCTCAAACGGAATAAGGTGATGATGTACCTCAGAAGGATGAGAGTCGACATCGCTTTATTACAGGAAACCCACCTCACTAAAGAAAAACTGGAGGTGGTTAAGAGAAAATGGAAGGGAAGCGTTGTGGGGGCCACATACTCAGCATACGCAAGGGGAGTTGTTATATGGGTGGCACCGCATGTGCCGTTTCAGTTGCTTAGATCCACTGTAGACCCAGAGGGGAGAATGGTGGTGGTGGAGGGCTTCTGGAAAATCGAGAAGTGAACGTTGTAAACCTATATGCCCCTAACCAGGATACAGAGGCTTACTTTAGGTCTTTATATGGAAAAATCTGCCCCCTGCTGGGCGGAGCGATACTGTGGGGGGCGGTGATTTCAATTGCACCCTGAACCTCAGGGTGGACAGGTCAGATGGTAAGCTGGACAAACCGACCCCAGCAGCCAAAGCACTCGGGGCATTGTAGTCCGACCTCAAACTGGTGGATGTATGGAGGAGGTTGCACCCAACAGACAGGCAGTATTCGCATTACACAGCGCCGCACGACCTGCACACTAGGTTGGATTACGTGTTCGCTCCAGAGGAGGTAGCGGGAGAAATGATGGGAGCAGAATATAAGGCCAGGGTGCTCTCGGACCATTCCCCCCTGGTCCTGGAGTGGCGATACCACCCCCCTAGGGCGCGTATCCTGACGTGGAGGCTTAGAGCTGAGGCCCTACAGGACTCAGGATTCTGAGAGGACCTAAGGGAGGCCATCACGGAATACTTTGACATTAACACTGGTAGTGTGCAATCAGTGGGCACGGTATGGGAGGAATTCTAAGTGGTGGTGCGAGGGGTTGCCATATCTAAATCCAGGGGGCTCCAAGGGGATATTGAATGGGAGTTACAGGATACAGAAAGGGAGCTAGAGGATTTGATGCATAAAGGGGGGACCTCCAGGGAGGATAGGATAAGGATAAGGGAGTTGCAGGGGGCTAGCGGAGAGCCCTGGGACAGGCTATGCAAGCTAAATTATAAGAAATACGTGGAGTGGCAACATGCGGGCAGGGACAAACCGGGAAGATTGCTGGCCTGGTTATATAAAAACAAGACACCCCGGTCAGTGATTAGAGTTATTAGGTGGGAAGATTACCAGATTTATGATACCCAGGAAGGCGTGAACAAGGAGTTCCTCAGGTATTATAAACGTTTGTACGGGGATACAAGCGGAGACATGGGCCGAGAAATTTCGGAAACACTATAGGATATGGGCCTGCCCATCCTAGACGAACTTGAACGAGCGAGCCTAGAGGCCCCAATCACCACGGACGAACTGGACGCAGTGATCCAGCATCTGCCCACGAGTAGGGCGCCTGGGTCAGATGGACTGCCTAGCGAATTTTACAAAGCGTACAGGCAGGAGCTGCTCCAGCCGCTGCTGGCCATGTTCAACGAGGCCTACGAACGGTAGGAGCTGCCGGAGACCCTGCGAGAAGCGGTGATCATCCCGCTCTTGAAACTAGGCAAGCCAGAATCAAACTGCGGGTCGTATAGGCCCTTATCAATGATCAACCAGGATATTAAAATGCTCACAGCGGTACTCGCCAACAGGCTCAAGCTAGTGATTGGCAAACTGATACACCCAGACCAAACAGGTTACGTCCCCGGCAGAAACATCACTGACAATCATAGGAGGCTACACCATATCATTGACCAAACGGAGGATGACCCGGGCGAACTGGCCATCGTGTCATTGGACGCGGTTAAGGCCTTCGATTCAGTCAGGTGGCCATGGCTGATGGCGACCCTGAGAGGATTTGGGATGGGGCCGAGATACATGAGATGCGTCAAGATGCTATACAGTTCCCTGATCGCTAGGGTCAAAACAGGCACCATGATCTCAGACAAATGGCAACTCGGCAGAGGTACCAGACAGGGGTGCCCATGGTCGCCCATGTTATATATCCTGGCGCTTGAACCGTTGGCAGTTTGCCTTAGGCAACAATATGGGGAGGTAGGGATCCAAACGGTAGGAGGGACACACTTGATATCGTTATATGCTGACGACATGCTCCTCTACCTGCGCTTCCCAGAAGAGAACCTGCAATATGTCCTGGAGGTGATGGATCGCTATGCCACCCTCTCGGGCATATCGGTAAACCCTCCAGCGTGTTCCCCTTGGGGAGATACAGGGGCAACCCGCCAGACAAGTTGCCTGTCTTGCAGATACCCTGGCAGACCGAGACGTTCCGATACCTAGGCATAAATGTATACCACAGTGTAGAGGCAGAGCACAAACACAACACGGAGAAAGCGATTGAAGGCATCAGAAACAGTATGGTGTTCTGGTCTAGATTGCCCCTGGCTATGATGGGTAGAGCAGCTTTGCTTAAGATGGTTGTGTTGCCCCGACTGCTACACTTTTTCGTGAATGTCCCGTATCTGATCCCCAAACGCTTTTTTGTTAAACTCCATAGCATGTGCAGGGGCATCATATGGCACAACTCCAGGAACAGGGTGGCCCCCTGGAAATTACAGAACTCATGTGAAAAGGGGGCATCAACCTGCCAAACTTTGAACTGTATTACCTGGCGGGACAGCTATTATTCGTGGCTAGATGGTTGTCGGAAAATGAGTCGGCAGAAGCCAGGCTTTTGCAAGGAAACCCGGCCCCGTATTTCCTTAGAGAGACAGTGTGGTTGCCTAGGGCAAAGGTGGCGGGGAGGGGAAGGTTGCTGGTGCTAGGTTGGGAGGTCTGGCGCAGAGCGTGGCGAACTGTGGGTGACGCGGATCCGCGCTCTCAACAGGTCCCGTTGGTGGTGCTATGTGGGGGAGACTCTCAGTTGATAAAAGAGGTCCGCAGATACTGGGAACCAATGGGCCTGGCCACCCTGGGTGATATATGGCAGGAGGTGGAGGCAGTAGGATTCCAGAGCTTGATGGAGAAGCCCGGGGTTCATAAAGGCCAACATATAATGTACACTAGAATCATGAAACGAGTGAAGGACAGGTGGCCCGAAACAGTACTTGCAGAACAACCTGATGCCGCCATAGAAATGATGTACGATGTCTCGGAGGGTGGGCACGAAATATCCTGGATATATGAGTTACTGGGCATGAATGCGGGAAGGGAGCTGCTCCAGCTGAGACACGACTGGGAGGAGGAGGTGGGGGAACCCATGACAGACGGCCAATGGGATACAGCCCAGAGGTACCACAAGACGGTGTCCCGAAATGCGAGACTTCAGCAGATCCAGTTATACGTCACCCATAGGGCATATTTGACTCCCGGCAGAATAGCTAGGTTTGGGGGCTCGGCTACTCAGAAATGTCCAAGGTGTGGGGAGTGGGAGCCTGGGCTGCTGCATCTGTTCTGGGCCTGCTCGGAAGTGAGCAGATTCTGGATAGAATTGAAAACGAGACTGGCCAGCAGTGGGGTGGTGCTCGACATTGGATCTGCTTGGGCATGCATGCTCGGGAGTTTACCCAGGCCCCGAAACTTAAAGCATATTAGCAAGATGAGGGATCTGGCTTATATTTTGGCCAAGCGCAGAATTGCAATGGGCTGGAAGGTAGCCCACCGGCCCAGACTAGAGATGTGGTGGGCGGACCTCCTGAAGTGGGCAGAGGCAGAATCAGTGGCCTGGTATGAAGCAGCCACTAGAGGAGGGGAGGAGGAAGTAGGCCCCTGCTGGCCTGGAGACAACTGGTGGCTTCAATGGCAAACCCCCACCAGACCGAGGGCGAAGCAGAGGACATGGATGAGACAATGTCAGAGATACATGAGGAAGCCCAGTGTATTTAATCTTCAATATTGATTGTGAAATGTCCTAAATGGTTGTAATGTTTGGAGTGTTGTTTGGTTAAAAATAAAAAAAAGTGTTAAAAAAAAAAAAATTGCGGTAAGTAAGCCCTATGCGCAGCGCGGAAAAGTCTTGCCTTTGCTAACCTGTGTTTTCCTTCTTTGTAGGTCGCAGTGTTTTTCAGCGCAAGTGGAATGTCCGGAGTGGTGCCAGCCGAGAGGTAAGCCTTTTGAGCAGTTCGTAATTTGTAAATGTCTCTACTGCTTTCTTTAATGTTGCCTCTATCTTCCTCTTTCAGGTCGTTCTGTCCGGGAGGCGTGCAGATTCGAGGAAGCGGTTCTCAGTAGCTGCGAGTGTTTAAAGATGAAGACTGCAGGTAAGATGCTACTGCTAATGATGTCCCTTTTGTCTCCTTGCAGGTTCTGCTTCTCCGAGGTTCGAGGGAATAGCTGGACACGGTGAGCGTCACGTTGCAAGCTGCAAAGTAACGCAAAGCGTGTTGTCTTGCTCGGGTGTGGTTTAAATAGCCCCAACAAAATAGTCCAGGTAAAGTAGTCCCTAGGCTACCACACCCAAAACACTAGACCGCATAGCTTGGTTCTTAGGAACCAAGCTATGTGGATGCCTCCATGTTGGCTGCCAATAGAATAAAGTAGTTCCCAAGCACATTGTTTTTCATGGTGTATGAGCCTGGCGCCATAGGTGCCAGGACTGGCCCCATGAGGGCTTTTGAAGAGGATGCCAAGCTCTAGAGGCCCGAGTCCTGACTCCACCTGGCCAATGGGTTTGCCAGAGGGGGTTTTGGGCGAGGTTATGACAGCACTCCCCCCCTAAGGCCCATCCCATGGTGTTCCTTCTATCTGGCTCAGGTTTGGTTGGGAAATTCCGATGGAATTTCCTGATTAGACGTGGTGCGTGGATATTCTCACTGGGCTCCCTGGATCTATCTTGTGGTCCAAATCCTTTCCAATCAACGAGATAATATAGCTTGGTCCTAGAGTATTTAGAGTCCAAGATATCTTTGACTTCGAATTCTGGTTCTCCGTCAACAAGTATGGGCTTATGTGGTGTCCCAATCCGTGTGCCGGGTTGCATTGGTTTCAGGAGGGACACATGGAATACCGGGTGGATGTGTAGATTAGGTGGTAAATCCAGTTTCATGGCTGCTTGGTTGATAATTGCCTTAATGGTTTAGGGTCCTAAGAATCTGGGATGAAAGGTCCGGGTTCCCTTGATGGGTACGAATTTAGCGGCTAACCAAACTTTGTCTCCTACTTGATAATCAGGGGCCTTTTTCCGGTGTTGGTCCGCAAATCTCTTTTGTTTTTCTTTGGCACGAATAAGGTGTTCCTTTGTCCTTTTGAAAGCCTGAGTAATGGTTGTGTGTAGAGTCTTTACCGCTGGCATTTCCAAGCTGGCTGGAAGGTCTAGTTCAGATGTACGTGGATGTCTGCCATAGAGGGTATAGAAGGGCGTTTGTTCCGTGCTTGAATGCAAAGAATTGTTATATGCATATTCGGCTATCCATAGTAGGTCTTTCCAATTCCTTTGTTCATGGTGCAGCAAGCACCGTAAATATTGCTCGAGTGTCTGATTTGTTCTCTCGGTTTGGCCGTCCGTTTGGGGATGGTGACTGGTAGATAGCCGAATGTCGATCTGCGCCATTGCATAACATTTTTTCCAGAAATTTGAAACAAACTGGCTGCCTCGATCAGAGACCAGAACCGAAGGGAAGCCATGTAGCTTAACCACGCCCTCCAGGAACACTGCGTCTGGGAGGCCTTTGAGAGCAATAAAATGGGCCATCTAAGAGAATAAGTCCACAACTACAAGGATGGTGTTGAACCCTTGGCTTGGAGGTAGATCAGTGATGAAGTCAAGGGAAAGAGTGTGCCATGGAACTGGAGGAATGTTCAATGGTTGTAGGAGACCAGATGGTTTTTGTTTCTGTGATTTATTTTGTGCACAGACACCGCAGGACTGAATATACCGAATGATGTCCTTACGCCAGGTAGGCCACCAAACATTCTCTTTCACCTTAGCTAGGGTTTTGGCGATCCCAGGATGCCCTTCGATCAGTGAATCTTGATAGTTTGAAATAATATGCTTTTGTAATTCCTTCTTGGGTACATATAGGCGATCCCTAAAAAAGGGTAGATGGTCCTTGATGGTATATTGTTCTCCTTGAGTTTGCCATGCGAGGTAGGCATCAGGATTCATTGTCCATTGGATTTCTTTTCGTAGTTCTGCTTGTGTTAAGACTGTCGTGATACCCAAGAGTTTGTCTTCAGGTATAATAGGTACTGGGTCTGGAGTTGTATATACTATTTCATCTATGCCCATGCGAGATAAGGCATCCGCCTTTCCGTTTCTGACTCCTGGTCGAAATGTGATTACATAATCATATTCGGCGAAGAAAAGGGCCCACCATAATTGGCGCGAGGACTGGGCCTTGGCTGTTTTGAGATATTGCAGGTTTAGGTGGTCTGTGATGACTGTAATGGTGTGTCTGGCCCCAGAAGGTAGTGCCTCCCGGCTTTAAAGGTGGATTTGATAGACAGGAGTTCCTTGTCGGTGATGGCATAATTAATCTCTGGAGGTGAGAACTTTTTCGACCAGAAGGCCACAGGATGTAGCTGGCCTGTTTCCGGGTCTCTCTGTGAAAGGACAGCCCCCATTGCGAGACTGGACCCATCAGTTTCAACGACATAAGGGAGGTCTGGACGAGGATGTCGCAGGATTGGAGCGGAGGTAAACCTTTGTTTAAGTTCCTGAAAGGCATCTTCTGCTTCTTCGGTCAAAGCAAACTTTTTATTGTTTTTTCGTAATAGTACTGTGATTGGGTGCACAACCTGAGAGAAGTCTGGGATGAACCGGCGGTAGAAGCATGCTTTGTACCCCTTTCAGAGAAGTCGGTGAAGGCCATTTCAGAATGGAAACTACCTTGTGGACGTCCATTCTGATGCCTCCTGGAGTAAGGATAAAACCAAGAAATTCTACTTCGGTGATGTGAAAAAAGCATTTTTCAAGCTTTGCAAACAAGCAATGTTGACGGATCTTGGTGAGGAATGAACGAACGTGCCTGACATGATCTTGTTTCAAGGATGAGTATACTAAGATGTCGTCCATGTACACTAAGGCGCACACATCAATTAACTCCCTTAAGACGTCATTCATGAAATACTGGAATGCCGCAGGAGCGTTACATAACCCGAAGGGCATGTTTTTATATTCAAACAAGCCGTACTTAGTATGGAAGGCGGTTTTCCATTCATCTCCTTTTCTGACTCGGACCAGGTAGTACTCTCCTCGAAGGTCCAATTTGGTATAAATCTGGGCATCTTTAACTTGGTTTAGCATCTCAGCGAAAAGTGGCAAGGGGTAGCGGTTCTTCACAGTGATCTGGTTCAATGCGCGGTAGTCAATACAGGTTCTCAAGTCTCCTTCCTTTTTCGGTACGAAGAACAAAGGACTGGCTGCGGGGGACTTCGAAGGACGGATAAATCCGTTTGCAAGGTACTGGTCTAAATAGGATTTCAAATGAAGGTTTTCCGGTTTTGTGAGAGCGTAGATCCTGCCGCAAGGGATTTGTGCACCAGGAACAAGGTCGATTTGACAGTCATAGGGCCTGTGCGGCGGCAATGTATTGGCTTGGTTCTTTTGGAAAACATCCTGGAAATCATGGCATTCACTTGGCAAGGTATTAGTTGCTCCCAGGGTTGATACTGTCGCTCCAGGAGTCAAGGGGATACAGACGTCGGGTTTCTCCTCTTGGTAATAGCAGGCAGGGGAGCAGTCACCGGGGAAGGTTAGTTTTCGTGCCCGCCAGTCTATCAAAGGGTTATGAGCAACCAACCATGGCATCCCTAGTATTAGCCTGAACTGACGTGCCTTGATGAGATCGAATGAAATAGACTCCCGATCTTCGTCCTGGGACAGCAAGGTTACCCTAGCTGTGCACTGGGTTACTGGTCCCGAAGCGATTTCTGTCCCATCCACGGTGGTTACCTTGTCCATAGTTGACACAAAGGAAGCCACATCTATGCTGCCAGTTCTTGATCAATATAATTTCCAACTGATCCGCTATCGATGTATGCTTCAACGGCATGCATTCTTGATGACTGTTGGTGGTTAATTAAGATCACTGGTATTGCAAAGTGCGAGGTCAGCAACTCTTTCTTCTCACTCGACAAACTGACCTCTACGTTTGTCGAGCTTGGTAGTTTTCCGATTCCTTAGCTTCATTCTTCTCTGTGGCCCCGACTGTTCTTCTTGGGGGTTTTACTGGACAGTCCTTCAGGAAATGTCCTGCTTTCCCACAATACAAACAAAGCTGTTGTTGTCTTCTTTTGTCCCGCTCTTGTTTTGTTAATGGAGGCCGTATCCCTCCAATCTGCATGGGTTCTACAGCATTTTCAGGTACACAGGGTGTGTTTTCCCTTGGTCGAACATACAGGGTCTGAGGGTCCGTCTTAGACCGGTCTGCCTTTCGGTCCTGCAACCGGTGGTCTTGTTGCACGACCAGATTTATGAATTCTGCACAGTCTCTGGGTGGATCAACCACCTGGGCTAAGATGTCCTTTAATTTGCCTCGTAAGCCTCGATGGAATAACGTGGTTCTTTTGTTTTCTGGCCACCTAGCTTCGGCAACCAGTCTGTTGAAGGTAGCAAGTCTTGATTCCCCTGTCGGAGGGACAAGAGTTCATTGTCTACTGCTTGTTCCTGGGTATGGCGAGCAAAAGGTTTTTCCATTTCTCTCTGGAACCCCCCAAAGTCATGTAATAGAGGATTGTCATGGGTTACCAACAGCACCGACCAATCTCCTGCACTACCACTCAGGTATGATAAGACAAAAGCTACCCGAGCTTGGTCGTTTGGAAATGCTCCAGGCCCACAAAGAAAATGAAGGCGGCACTGATTGATGAATGCTGCATGCTTCCGTGGGTCGCCTGAGAACCTTTCTGGTGGTGCCAGGAGCACTGTTCCAGGTAACGTGATCTGTACCGGAGTGGGTGGTATGGCAGGGTTTTGCATTGTTGTTTTCATCACTATTAGGTCTCTCCGGAGGGCATTAGTCTCTTGTTGGGCAGAATGAACCTCGGCACGAAGCTCTCCTAGTAATTTGGCCAATTGGTCAATTTCTGATGTCTCCATGGCGCCCAGGTGGATTTGTTATGGTAGGCTTCGCGTTCTGTTATGCTCACCTGGTATCCACAGGGACGCCACCCAGGTGGGTTACTCGCTGGTATGCTTCTCAGCTTTGCCCTGATGTGGTCTGCGGGGAAGGTTCTGCCTGAAAATACAGGAGGACTGTGTTCAAGACTGACCGACCTGGGTAAGTATCCTCCCTCCACCCCCATATGATTTCAGTCCCTCTGGTGCCCTCTCCTCACCTTGTGGTAGAATTAGGCGTGCTCTCCGTCCTGCCTTCTTTGCAGGGGCGCGTTGTCTTTCATGGGCGAGTGCGGTCCAGTTACTTCACTGATGCCGGCCCGTTTGATATTGTTCAGGTAGGTCTTATTGCTGTTCTTTAGTTTTGTTGCTATCCTGCATGCCTTTCTTTGTTTAAAATGTCTCTTTTTTCTCCCTTAGGTATTCGGAGCTTCAGCACGACGAACTGGCTTGGTTGAGCCCCGCTGGTAAATGATGGCGCATTAAGAGCGCTATGATGCGGTAAGTAAGCGCTATGCGCAGCGCTGCGAAGTCTTGCCTTTGCTAACCTGTGTTTACCTTCCTTGTAGGTCGCAGTGTTCTTCAGCGCGAGTGGAATGTCCGGAGTGGTGCCAGCCGAGAGGCGACCAGCCAGGTAAGCCTTTTGAGCAGGTCGTAATTTGTAAATGTCTCTACTGCTTTCTTTAATGTTGCCTCTATCTTCCTCTTTGAAGTCGTTCTGTCCTAGAGGCGTGTATATTCGAGGAAGCTGTTCTCAGTAGCTGTGAGTGTTTAAAGATGAAGACTGCAGGTAAGATGCTGCTGCTAATGATGTTCCTTTTGTCTCCTTGCAGGTTCTGCTTCTCTGCGGTTCGAGGGAGTAGCTGGACACGGTGAGCGTCACGTTGCAAGCTGCAAAGTAACGCAAAGCGTGTTGTCTTGCTCGGGTGTGGTTTAAATAGTCCCAACAAAATAGTCCAGGTAAAGTAGTCCCTAGGCTACCACACCCAAAACACTAGACCGCATAGCTTGGTTCTCAGGAACCAAGCTATGTGGATGCCTCCATGTTGGCTGCCAATAGAATAAAGTAGTTCCCAAGCACATTGTTTTTCATGGTGTATGAGCATGGTGCCATAGGCGCCAGGACTGGCCCCATGAGGGCTTTTGAAGAGGATGCTAGGCTCTAGAGGCCCGAGTCCTGACTCTACCTGGCCAATGGGTTTGCCAGAGGGGGTTTTGGGCGAGGGTCGTGACACCTATCATTACGTGTTCCCTTGTCCATCAGGTAGTCTTGATGAGGTAAGGCCGGTCCCTCTGTGGCTCCCCAATGTCTCAAAGGTATATCGGGAAAGCACTCTGATGACAAGTGGAGCCGCTGAGGAATCGAAGACAAGTAGGAGGTAAAAGCAGTTGGCAGAAGAAAAAAAAACAGCCTTTGGAGACTGTCTTCTTGGAACCAAATGATGAAGTGAAGAGGACTTCCAAAGATTCAGGGAACAGGAAGCTCAATGATGAAGTAGAGTCAGCGTAGGATGCCCAGGAAGGGGAAAGGAAGGGAAATTGAGGCCGAAAGAGGACAAGGATCAAAAGGGATAGAGGAAGGGCGAGGACATTCAAGTACAGAAGCGTCCACTTGGAGGAAAACATGAAGACATGAAGCAAAGATCTCCATAGGGGCTCTTCATTTCCTGGTTGCTCTGTGATAGGTTGAGCGTCGATGCATCTCTGCACTTATAATGCTGGCACAATGCCTATACAGGCAGTGTAGGCACCTGGACTTTGTCCCATACAACCAGTAAAGGCACGGCGGCGCAGGACCGTGGCTGCGTGCCCCCTCCCCAGTCCAGCAGGATAAAGTCGATGGAATTGGCGTAGAAGTCGAGGAGCAGGGATATTAACAGCATTTTCCCAGGACCTATCAACGGGACCATAACCCTTCCAATCAAACAGGTACTGTAGGTGACTCTGATGTATCCTGGAATCACATATGCCTTGAACTTTGAATTTGGGTCCAGAGCAGATGGGAGAAGCATTTAAGTAGAGACACATAGAAGCTAGTGTGAATTCTCTTCCAAGAAAGAGGCAGACGAAGATGTTAAGTCACAGGGTTGTCTTTAGCCATGATAGTAAAAGGACCAAAATACTTAGGACCGGGTTTGGTGACCATCAGGTGAGAGGGCAGGTACTTGGAGGCTAACCAAACCTTCTCTCCAACAGAGTATACCAGCTCCTGTGAACTACAACAATCTGCGCAACTTTCTTGCACTTCCCTGGTCATGTAGAAGCTCCAGGGCCTTTTTATGTCCAACATGAATGAGATCTCCATGTTTCTGGACAGAGGAAGGCATATCGTTCTTAGCAATGCTTAAGGGAAATGCTCAGGATGGTAGCCATATGTGTAGTAGAATGGAGTGTTATGTATGGATTCATGTCTACTATTGTTTTAAACACATTCTGCTGGCGATAATAGAGCCTGTCAGTTTTTTTGGGTGGCTGAAGAGTAGCACTGAAGGTATTGTTTTAGTGTATGATTGAGCCGTTCTATCGCACAATTAGATTGTGGATGAAAACCTGTGGATAGGTTTCTTTTTATCCCCAGCAGTGTACCGAAGGTACTGTAAGGAAGGCATAGTTATCAGAAGTACGACAGAAACAAGTACAATCTAACGGTGTTTATCGAACAGTATATGGGTGAGAAAAACACCTAATCTAAACCTAAATCTAAGATGGGATCAAGCTACGACCATCAAAGTAAAGAAAACGCTGTCCTAGTGGTGTTGTGTCAAAACAAAATGGCCTATACTAATAAACCTATTGCTGAATCCTTACTTTATTTAACAAAAGGTTGAGGGACAATGATATGTATAACAAAATAATGTAGTGCAAACTGAAATGTCTAAAAGGATTTCGGTAGTCCAGGACTGCTGAACCAGTGCACTCCCTTCCCTTCCCCACGTTAAATCATGGAACAAGGCAGACCAGTGGCATGACTGTGAGCAGCGCTTGAGTCTATCGGCATCAGGAAGCAGTTTCTTCA
This sequence comes from Ambystoma mexicanum, assembly GCF_040938575.1. NCBI lineage: Eukaryota > Metazoa > Chordata > Amphibia > Caudata > Ambystomatidae > Ambystoma > Ambystoma mexicanum. The sequence continues at coordinate 87,052,022 of NC_090923.1, forward strand.
GAAATGGCAGGATCCCTCAAATCAGTGTCTTTTGCTTGGCGTCACTTTTTCAAAGATCTCACTATGCGAGATTCCCCTCTTCCCCAGCTTTCTCATGATACCCCTTCGTTGGGTTCACCTTCGTCTTTACACCCCTGTTCAGTCACTTTATCAAAATGCGGGATTCATTTTCCCTTGCTTTCACTTGGTATCCCTCTGTGATGCCAGCGATTTGTTATCATTTGCCATGGGCCGCATGCCTGTTGCAGTATTAGCACACTATTTTTGCCTCTATTTTTGCCTCTGTAATAATTATATTCACATGTTTTTACTGCGCTATATTGTATTGAAATAATAGCATACTGATGCTGTCTACTTGTAACCTCTATTGGCATTGACCTTCTTATCCCAGATTGCGCCATCCTATATATGTACTTTTACCACCTGTAATGTTATGCCGTGCATGCATACCCATACCAACTCCCTGAAACAAGTGGCAAGCCTCCCCTAACATACATAGGGCCTCATTACACGGAATGCAGTAAGGGTTTACCGGTACCGGTAAGGGCACCGGCACCGGTAAACCCTTACCGCCTTACTACGAGTTCCCTTTGCGGGACCCGACCTTAATGGCTGGTTTTACCAGCCGTTAAGGAACGGGCCCGCAAAGGGACCTTGGTGCTAATTACTGTACCGCAATTTGCGGTACCGTAATTAGCTCCTTCCCCATTCCCATTGAGCCCTATGGGGGCAAAAATGGGAATGGGTAAGTGCCTTGGTGAATGGGGAATTACCACCCCCGCTCATCCACTTATAGCGCCATGGTTACCGCATACCGTGTAATGAGGCCCATAGTATGTACCTACTTTGTCCCTAATATGTACCTTGATGTAGTTACCCGCAACAACAGGCAAGCTTTCCCAAGCATGTATTCTATATACCAATTACGTTCCTCATATGTACTTTGATGTAGTTCCCCGCAACAAGAGGTGAGCTTTCCCAAATATGTATAATATGTACCTATTATGTCCCTCATATGTACTTTGGGGGTCATTACGAGTTTGGAGGTAACCATGGCGCTATTCACGCCATGGCTGCCTCCAAAACCTCACCGACTCCGCCCTGGAGAATGTGGCTATTACCGCCACATTCCAAGGTTGGCGGGGGCTGCAATTCCCCATATAGGGCTCAATGGGAATGGGGAAGGCGCTAATAACGGTACCGTTATTAGCTCTAAGGTCCCTTTGCGAGTCCTGTCCTTAACGCCTGGTAAAACCAGGCATTAAGGGAGGACCCGCAAAGGGAACTCGTAGTAGGGCGGTAAGGGATTACTGGTACCGGTGCCCTTACCGGTACCGGTAATCCCTTACCGCCCGGGTCATAATGAGGCCCTTTGTTGTAGTTCCCCGCAACAAGAGGTGAGCTTTCCCAAATATGTATGATATGTTCCTATTATGTCCCTCATATGTATTTTGATGCAGTTCCCGGCAACAAAAGGTGAGCTTTGCCAAATATGTATGCTATGTTCCTATTATGTCCCTCATAAGTACTGTAGAAGAGGAGCCAAGTACCCCCACTCCAACTGCCCCGCCTACATTACCTGAAAAGTATGAACCAAAGTATGTGATGTATACTGAACAGATGAACCAGCAAAGAGAAGAGTGTGGGCTCTGTGCAGTACCCATAAGAATACCTATACGAATATGGGAGGTAAAGTACCCATTGAGGAAACCACACCTGCATACAAGACAATATGATGGCCATTTGAACGAGATTCCTGAAGAAACAAAGAAACTAAATGACAAGGATGAATGGTGACGTCATACAAAGTTGAATCGACACCCATATAGAAAGATAACCGGACCAGAGAGGCAGGCGATTTATAAAGAACAAAGAAGTACCAAGGATTAGTGACATCTTGGGATCAAGATGAAGAGACTTATGCCACAGACCTGAAGAACATACTTAGTTTAAACGTGTACAGAAGCAATGAAACGCAAGCAGAAAAGCAATTATGAAACTAGCCACATACTTTTGAATAGTGAGACTGCGGCAAGCACCAACAATATACACATACATACCTCTATAGATACACATGGACAAGTAAAGAATGGATGTTTCCACTACATATAAAGTAGTACTGAACCAAGCAAGAAGGCCTCATTTCAAGTGTCGCAGTTCAGAAAAGCAATTGAATTAAACAGAATAAAAGTTCAGCTAAGGAGTTCACTGAGCCAAGAAAGCCATGGTCTTATCAGACTGGAATTGGCTGACATTGGATACAATTAACGTGAAAAACAGAAGCTCCTGTTCAGAAAGGTCAAGCAAAAACAAAAGATGTCAGAGGACTATTGAGAATAAAATCAAATACACAAAAAGGCTCAATTTCATGGTGTCTAGTCACGTGATGGAAGAAAGTTGGACGGACGAGACTATCACACCTATGCACGGAAGCCGGCCATTGCCCATACTCCTTAATAATTCTCAGAGAACAGTACAAACTCAAGGCCAACTTCAAAGGGTGAAGCCGTGATACTCAAGGGTTTGGGCGTGTAACAAAATGCAATAAATAAATAAATAAATAAATAAATCACTAATTGACACTGGACCATTGAGGTGATGATGGATGATATGCTAATTGGTGGGAAGCTGGGGCAAAGATGAGCCCATCCGCACCTGATTGTTCAGTCTGCGTGCTGCTAACATAAGTGGAAAAGTACTGACGGGGGTTAGAAGCCAACCAATTGTAGGGGACCACGTAGTTGGAGGTCCTATAGCTTGTGTAGCCAATGGGACGTCATACATTTAGTGATGTTCATAGTGGCCATTTTGAATGGAGGGCTTAGTTGCACCACCTGATGTTAACTATCCAATTACCTCCCTCTGTTACTCCATACATATATTATTCACTTGGAATCAAACCCACCTCGCGTGAGGTTTTTGTAGTTTACCACGTAGGATGACATTGGTAATGACACAGGTCAACACGTCAATTATGACAAGTTATGGGTATAAGAACACAGTTTTTTTATGAAGTAGTTAGAGTCAGACTATCGAGCGATTGCTGATGTTCGTTGTACTCCCTGTTTTAGGTACTTGACATTAAAACAGATGAACTGTTGCCAAATAATTTGTGTCCTCTTTATTATTGATGTCTGAATAAAATCTGCATCCCCATCTAAAGCGGCTCAAAGAGGCGGTAACGAAGGCAGTGATCCCGAGAGGCCGAAGAAGAAAAACATGTGAACGGTCAGTAAATAGACCAAAGAGTGTGGCAAAGGGATGCATGCATAGTAAATAACAGAGAGCAACGGAGGGAAGTGGGATAAAATGTAACGCAAGAGTAAGAGTGTAATATATATATGTATATGGGAAACAAGATATTGACTTGAGTGTGTCCGAGCAATATAAAAAGAGGAATAGTCGTGAGTGAGGCCGCGACAAGAGAATACACCCTGTTTCTAGATTTTAAAGAGTGCTAGCAGAAGCTTTTATTCAGAGCCCCTTAGCGGGACATATAGAAGACGAGACTGGTTAAAGACAGTCTTAAAGGAATTAGCTCAAGTTCCAATCGGAGCAGATTTAGAGGGTAAGATGAGTCTTAAGAGAAGATCGTGAGTAGTACATGTGGCCGGTCAAGTTTGTCTGTTTGTTTCATGTGATTGAAAGGGGTGATGATGTCAGAGTTGAAAGGAAAAACATTTATGAAATAAAAAAGAGTGAAGTTGAGACACGAAAAATGATTGCTTTAAAATTGAACTTTGATGGTTGTTTTTTTGCAAGATTAAAGTAAAGCATTGTGCTGTGACGGGATTGGAGCTTGTGAAGATTGGTGCTTGCTCATAAGTGTATTTTGATTGAGACGTCAATTGGAAACTGTAACTAAACATAAGCGAGTGATAGCAAAGAGAAAAGTGAAGGTTAGAAATGGAAGAGGTTACTCCATTAGTGCATCTCTGCAAACAGCTACCGAAACATGCGCTTAAGCTTAAACAATACAGTGCAGAGTAGGTTAAGGGGACCGCAGACAAAATGTTTATGCCATGCCCACAAGGCGGATCATTATTGAGAGCAGTTCTGCAGCATATGACGACATATTTGCATGCTGCGTACACAGGAAAGAAGTTAAAAAAGAGCTTAGCGAATTTACAACTTTGGAAAATGTATGAACACGAAAAGAAGGAGGAGCCTCCTTTAGATTTGATACTCAATATATGCAAAGAGGGGGTGAAGAGCCTTCTGCTCTGCCTGCCCCGTCTGAAATCAAAGACAAAACTAAGAATAACGAAGGGTTATACCCATTAAGGGAACTTAAAGTAGCGACGGTATATAGCAATCCGTCATATGAGTCACCTACGCAAAGTAGTGACGAGGGCCCATAGAAAGATACAGAGAAAGATATAACCTCCAAAGTCCTAATTGACAAGGAGAGACGCGACAAGGAGAGAAGTGATCAAGCAAGTACATCTCTAGATACAAGGAGAGAAATAAAGAGATGGAAAGGAGATAAGGATAAAACTGATGAGATAGCGCTTGTACAGAACAAATGCTTGGGAGGTCAGATTTTACTTAAAGTTGATGGCAAAAGTATTGAAGATGTAAGACAAAGGTGAGATCAAGACGAACCAGACAGAAAAGACAAAGAGAGGGAGGAATGATTGAAAGATGAAGGAGCGAAAAGAAAAGATAGACGAGAACAGTTATATCAAGATGATCAAGCTAAAAAGCAGGAAAGAGCGGAAGAGCAAAGAAAACGTGACAACGGAAAAAGAATAGAAGATGATGAACAGGAAAGGATAAGAGAGAAAAGAATGCAAAGACAAAGGGATGAGGAAATACGAAGGGTATATGAACGAAGGGATATGAAAAAGAAAGAGTAATATAGAGTAAGAGAAGAAGCGAGAAAGCGCAGAGAAGTCAATGACGACATGGAACGCAAAAGAGGACAGAGAGCATGAGATCTCGATTATTTGGAAAGGGAAGTAAGAAATCCCAATCCAAAGGTAGCATGGGAAGACATAGAGGACATTTTTCCCAAATCCGAGTCATTAACAGGCATGTCTAGAGTAAATCTAGAAGATGGGTTTGACTCGCGGAGTATTGGGGAAACGATTGATAAAGTATACCACGAAATGCAAGCCCAGAAAGAATCACAAGGGAAGGGAAAAAATGATGATCTTGGGAGCACTCAGTTGTATGACACAGAGGAAGCCTCCTGTAGTGCGAGACATAAGGAGCTGTCTTAGACAGACTAACATTAAATAGAGATAATGATGAGAGAAGTCGCACGACTTGGGCACAAGAAGTATCAGACGAAGAAAGGGACATTTTCCCGAGGGAAGAGAGAAGTGATATATGTGATCGAGAAGAATATTCGCCTATGGATAAGGGAGTAAGATGGTCAGATTCAAGAATACCTATGTTTAAGGCACCAGAGCCACTGACACAGTCAGATCAACATAAGGGGCAACCCCACGGTCAGAGCGGGGAGTCCCCGCCTTATGTAAGCAGGCTAAGATCATTACAAGGTAGACAGCAATGTGGGAATATTACCCCGGTGATAGATAGACAAATGATGAGAGATGAGAATGAGTTTGGAGCGTCACAGTTCCCCTTGTTATAAAAGGGAGGGGCCAGGACGCAGTATATACCGTGGCCCCAGATGGACAGGGATCATTTAAAATGTAAACTCCCAAGTTTAACTTCCAGCACTGGAAAATGGATACATGAGTTGGAAAAAATGACGGGAGGGAATACATTAGCTATAGGGCATATTAAAGATCTTCTAATCGCCATACTTGGTGAGAGAGCAGATGACGTATGGACACGGGCATGTTACCCTAGTGTGACTACAGTGAACACCGCGCACGATGGAGCGCCATTTAACAATTGTAGAGCAGCAATTTGGAAAGCGCTTCGAGTGCTATATCCGGACACGTCCGATATGGGAGCTATAATGTAACGCTCACCTGATTCCCACGGAGGCGCTGGCCCAAACTGGACTGCTACAGTTGCTTCTATGACTATGATGAGGCGTAGAACTTGGAAGACGCTCTGGGCAGGACCTCCGAATATTGACTATCTGGCTTGTAAGGTGAGTTTTCTGCAGGTGGAAGAAAAAGGGGTAATTACAAGCTGGTTGGATAAGTTCTCCCACCAATCTTCTGCTTTTCCCACTTCTTGGTTCTCGACTGGTCTCCACGAACTCTCACCTTTGGTTTAGTAAAGCCGAGCTCTCCATCCTGCTTCTGGTGCAGGGGCGCGTGGAATCCAGTTACGTCACTGGATGATTTCAGTGTTTAGGCTCAGTGTCCTTTGTGGCTTGTAATAGTCCTTCAGGTGCCGAGGAGCTGTTGGCGACACCACCACTGCTGTGCAAGAAGAGGCTTGTGAGTATAGAAGATCTGAGGCCGCTTCTGAAGGAGCACCCTTTTATAATGTCCTTTTCTGTCTTTCAGGTGCCGAGATGCTGTGGGTGATGCTGCCGCTGTTGCACGTGCGGTGGCACGTAAGTATAACTGAATTGTGGCCGTTTCCAAATGGGCGCCTCTGATAATGTCTTTTCCTTCCTTTCGGGTGCCGAAATGCTGGGGGCGATGCTGCCGCTGCTGCGCGTGAAGAAGCGCGTAAGTATAACTGAGTTGCGAACCCTTCGGCTCGGACACCACTAACAAAGTCTTTTGTCTTCCAGGTGCTGGGATGCTGCCGAAGCGAAGGCCGTGGTGAACTCCGGTGTGATCACGGATGGATAAGGTAAGCGAGCGCAGCTGCGAGCGTGTTGCCCGTTTTCTAACCTTATGTCTTTATTTGCAGGTTGTCGGAGACTGGACTCTTGTGGCTGAATTCTGGTGAGTAGATGTTCCTGTGCCTTTTCTTCATCCACAGGTTGCTGCTCGAGAAGCTGAGGGTGTGTCTGGACCTGGAATGCCGGAGCCGACTCGGTGAGCGTCCTGCTGCTGTTGCAGAATAACGCGAAGCACGTGAATTCTATCGGGCGTGGTTTAAATAGTGGAGAAGTGCTTTGGTGCGTATTCTTCCTCCAGCCTCACCCAGGTAAGAAAAGAGTTCCAGTGTCAGAGGATTAGCATCAGCCCCACCCAGGTAAGAAAAGAGTTCCTGTAACAGAGGATTGGTCCCTCCCAGCCAGTGGCTGGGACTTCACCCAGCTTGGATTGTTCTAGGTGAGTATGCAGCATGGTCTGCCACAGGTAAGTCCACCCAATCACTACTGCACACTTTAAGAATATGAGCCCGGCGCCCATGGGGCCGGGACTGTGGTTCCTTATGAGCCTGGCGCCAGCGGCGCCAGGACATGGTCCAAAGGGCCCCTGTAGCGGTCTGCTGGAACCGGGGGTGTGGATGATGATCCTGCTTCCGGGGACGCTGGGCCAGTCTTGACTCCTCGGGAGTAGTGCTCATGACATATAATGACAAGAAAGATGGAAGAAGGTGAGGATACGTTACTTTACATTCAGAGTTTTCAAGACGCCTGGATGTTCGAGACTCGTGAGGCTTGGAGGAAATCTATACCTGTATTTTATCATATATTATGGGAAGGGCAGCCAGAGCAAGTACAGAAGCAGCTCAAGAAATTAGTGGGTATAGAAGCCAAACCGTGGTCGGAAATCCAGTCAACCATTGCACATAACTGCAGACTCCTGCAGGAAAAGATTCGCAAAAAGGACGATACGCGAAAAGGTGAGGAAGCAAAATTGGTTTCGAGAAAACTGTCCAAGTACGCCATTGAAGGGGCAATGTTAACTAACATAGGCAGATCAAATTTGCAGCAGGCAGTGACCATGCCACAGATAAATAACCAAAGACAGTTTGATCAGACAAATAATGGATATGCCCCACGAGGAAGGGGATATCGAGGATGAGGTTGACAAGGTAATCAAGGGAATTGGCAGAATAATCAGGGAGGTTTTCAGAATATGTAAAACGGTAATCAGAACATGCAATAGGGGCAGATGGGGAGACCACCGCCTATATGTTGGACATGTGGAATGACAGGGCACATGGTTCGTATGTGTAGAAGCCAAGGGATGGTGCGAAAATGACCAGTTTTCGAGACAGGGAATGCCAAATCCACGTTCCTATTTGCAGCAGAGCGGAAATGGATTTGCGCAGAATCACGCAGTGCAGCAGCAAGCGCTGAGAGTGCAGCGAGGCTTGCAATCACAGCAAGGGACAGATAACCAACCGCAAGGATAATTGCAGCAATCTCCTAGGCAACTTCAGCAGAACACGAACACAGAATCGCCAATGACTCGTAGAATAGGTGTCACTGTTGATGGAGGAAATCCATTCACAAGTGATGGAGTGAGACTGTACCTGCAATAGGACAGCTCACTGGGAGACTTGATGTGTTCAGTCCTATCTATAATGCCGAATCCTCATGAGGAACCGAGGATAGATGTAAATATGGTCGGCAAAGCTTTTTCATTCTTAGTGGACACGGGTGCAACGCGCTCGTGTATACGTGAGAGCAAATGTTTAATGTCTGGCAATGCGATGAATACTCAGGGCTTTACAGGAGCAACGAGTCGAGTTCCTTTTACAGAAGAATTACCGGTCTCCATAGGAGAATGCGATATGAAAGTGCACTGCTTTATTCGCGGCAAACACCTGTCAACATATTAGGACGAGATTTAATGACAAAAGGAATATGACCATTTTGTTTACAGACAAAAGCATAATATGCTGAACAATGCATTATTTAAACGTGTCAAAATAATCATGGCATTCTCAGGGCAAACAGCATCTAGAGCGATACCGCTCGAACCCGAGGTGTTCCATTATGGATACATATTCTGTCAACATGGCTACCAGGTCTAGTAGGCAGAACCATGAGAATACCAGATGAGTTTCTATTTAGGCCTCAGATGCCCATGGACGAAGAGTAGGAGTGAATTTTTCCCTTAGACATAAGCTATAGTCTGAGGAAATATGGCTTTGCTTGATGCAACTGCTGATAAGGGTAGACGATGGAGCACAATAATTGCCATTGAGGAAGGCTGCAGAGTGACTGATGTCACTGAAGAAAATTGTTTGGAGATGACCTATCGATGATTTAGTGATATTTGAAATGTGCATTACTTATTGGGTAAAGGCAATTAAGAGAGAAGTTCTACAGAGAATGATGCTAGCAAAGAAGCGTCCTGAATATTTTGATGAAGATACGGCGAAAGTGCCATTTTCATTATGGACCACTGGCCCATATGATGTAGGCTTACTGAAAGGGGTTGGGGAAGTGAAGATTAAATTGAAACCAGGAGCAATTTTACCTCGAGCACAGCAATATCCCATGTCTCGAGAGGCAGATGAAGGCATTTTCAAGACGATTTCCGCCATGATGGAGCAAGGTATTTTAGTGATGTCAGAGTCCCCATGTAATATATCAGTGTACCCTGTGAAAAAAAGTAAAGGGGGGTCTTGGAGACTAATACAAGTCCTTTGCCTAATAAACCAAATTGTTGAGGAAGTGTTCCCTTTAGTCCCGAACCTGTCTGCAATTCTGTGTAATATACCTGTTGATGCATGATATTTCACGGTAATTGACTTGAAAAATGTGTTTTTCTCAATCCCGTTGCACAAAGACTCACACGATTTGACATTTTTTACCTTTAGACAAGTGCGATTAAAAAGCACAAGGCTGCCCCAGGGGTACTGTGAGTCCCCATCAATTTTCAACAGAGTCCTCTGTCATGATGCCTGCTCCCGAGGAGCCAGGTCAGGCCCAGCCTCCCCGGAAGCAGACTTCATACTCACCAAGCAGGACCCAGCAAACCCCTATAGGGGCTCTTTGAACCTTGTCCTGGCGCCTTTGGCGCCAGGCTCATAAAAGGCATCTGTCCTGTCGCCATAGGCGCCAGGCTCATCATGGCAGAACATATGGTAATGCTTGGGTGAACTCACCTGAGGCAGACCATGCTACATACTCACCCAAGGCAGACCATGCTGTCTGAAGCTCCAAGCCAACTAAGGCTGGGGAGGAACTATTTTCTTTCAGGAACTCTTTTCTTACTCGGGTGGGGCCAGTGGAAGAACACTCACCTGAAGCTCTTCCAAGGCTATTTAAACCACGCCCAGAGGGCCACACGTGCTTCGCGTTATTCTGCATCTGCAGCATGACGCTCACCGAGTCGGCTCCTGCATCCTGGCTCTTGCCACGCCCGCCAGCACCTGGAACACCTGCAAGGAGAGAAAGGCAAGCATTAGGACATTACCTACCTTCATCCAGCATCCGGATTCTTCACTCCGTCGATCCTGCAAAAGAAAGTCAAGGGTTAGAAACGCATCTCATCGCTCGCTGCAGCGCCACTTCCACTTACCTTCACGTGGCGCTGTCGAGCTCTTCAGCGGTCATAGGCGACATCGGCCTCATCCCAGCACCTACGGAAAAGAAAGACAATAGTTAGAAGCGCTCCGCTTCTCACGCTGCTGCGCCGCTTCCACTTACATTCACGTGGCACCGGCAACCATTTCAGCGCCCATAGGCGACATCGGTCGCATTCAAGACCTACGGAGAAAAAGGACAAAACAAGGTGAGCAACAAACTAATTGCAAAAGGACAGATTACTCACCTTAAGTCTTACCTGAATTTTGTTGGGACCTCAGTTCCCTTTTCGGGTCGGAGCGCTTTTCTGGCTTTTCCTTACCCCGGCCCCTATGGGGAAATAAGACACACTCATTAAGGTGTCGGAGCAAACCACTACGGCACACCTTCAATAAGAGTACTCACCTGAGCTTACCTCGGCGAATCCATTCCTCCACACGGATTCCTCACCTAGTCCCTGAAAATTAAACAAAGGCCAAGGGACAAATAAGACTTGATCTTTGAACTATATACTTACGGCAGCATTTTGGTAAAGGCAAGCAGACATCGAACCCTCGCCAAATCCGAGATCCAGTGAAGTAACTGGAAATCTACGCGCCCCTGCGTCAGAAGCAGGATGGAGAGCTCATCCATACAGAAATTAAGGTGAGAGTCTGCGGAAGGCACAGCTTGGGTTCGAGGAGGGTGAGAAGGGGAAAAAGGGGGATATCTCACACACAATCTAGCATACAGTTAACTCCCTTTTCCCATCTACATAAGGATTATTCTATTGACCAGACAGACCAGGTTTGGGGGTCCAGTCCAGTCCATCTTCCAAGCACTATGCTTTACCGTGGAAGAAGTTGTAGCAGTCCAGAACGGGTCGGCGCCTCCGTGGGAATCAGGTGAGCGTTACATCCTCCAGATGGACTTGAGCAATATTGCTCTAGAAAGCGTTGTGCTGCAATACGTAGATGACATTTTAATTTGCAGCACCCCAGAGGAAGAGTGCAGACGCGATTCTGTTCAGCTGATGATTATACTTGCTGACAAAGGATATAAGGTTGCCAAGGTAAAGTTACAATAGTGTCAACAAGAATGTTGTACATAGGCCAATTGATTTCACATGAGGGAAAGAAGGTACCCCTGAAAGAGCGGAGGCCATTTTAAAAACAGCTAAGCCACACACGATAAAACAGATGCAGAGTTTTCTAGGATTATACAATTATGTCAGGGCAAGGGTCTTTGACTACAGCTCGTATACATGGCCTCTCTTACAGGCCTTGAAAAAAGCACAGGCAATGCAAGAAGAAATCGTGTGTACTGAGGCAATGGAAGAAGGGTTCGATGAATTGAAAAAAGCAATCTGCACAGCCCCAGTTCTAGGGATCCCCAATTATGCAGAGGAATTATTTTTATTCTCGCATACATATGGTACTTTTATGACAGCAGTACTCACACAGAGAACCACATTGGGGTACAAGCCCCTTGCATATTACAGTGGAATTTTTGACCCAGTAATGAGAGGTCACTTTCCATGCAAACAAAGTTTGGTAGCCACCGCATTCGCCATATAGAAAGCCACAAGCATAGTGATGGGATGTTCTATGACGTTATTTGTTGAACACGCACTATTAGCCATTTTGGAAAAACTGAAAGGCATGTTAACTTCTGAAAGGGCTTCTGCCTATGAGGTAGTCATATCAAATCCAGCGATTAAAATAGTTTGATGTAAAATAGTGAACCCAGCTATGTTTATAGCTGAGCCAATCACAGAAGGAGAACCTATACACGATTGCATGCACAAACTATGAAGAGTTCTGTGATGAGCTCCCTAGAGTAAAGGAAAAGGCCCTCGCAGGGGGAGATATTGTTTTCATTGACGGGTCTTCAAGAATCGATCAAAATGATGGGCAAAGATATACAGGTGCCGATTGCCATCTCATTATTCAGCATAGACTGCAGAATTATTGGCATTGATGCTCGCGATTGAGAATCACGCAGACCAGGAAGTAACAGTGTACAGCGACTCCACCTATGTTACATTGAGGATGCACGCAGGATTAGCGCGCTGGAAAAGGAGGGTCTACCTCCGAGCGGACGGCACACCCGTACAGCATGCAGCCTTATTGGACAGGCTTATTAAGGCACTTCAACTCGCAGTGGGAATAGCAGTCGTTAAATGCGCAGCACACACGAAAGGGACAGATTAAATCTCGCGCAGAAATCAAGCAGCAGACGCTGAGGCCAAGCGCATAGCAAGCACAGATATAGGAATGATGAATGAATAAACGTGTGAAGTGAATGAAAGTATGAGTGTAATGATGACAGTGCATGAAGGATATAATCATTTGCCTAAAACACAATTGGTGGAGCTCCAAGGGAAGGCACCGCAAGAGAAAAAGAACTTGTGGAAGCAAAGAGGGTGGCCTTTGAACCCCTCTGAAGCATTGTGGTGACAAGACAGCACTGGTAAACCAGTGATGCCTATAGCCTTATTAAGAGTGGCACTAGAACAGTTACACTACCTAACGCATACAACTAGGGAGAATCTTGCTGTAACCATTGCTGAGGATGGGTTCGTACCAGTGGAGCATCTTGCTTTTTGTATGGTAAATTGTATTGTTTGCCAACAATTCACGGCTGGGCATACAATGCGCATAGTGAGGGGAGTCATCCCAAGACCCCATTACCCTTTTCAGCACTTGTATATCGACTATGTCGACATGATACAAGTATGCATTGGATATAGATACGTGCTTGTTGTAGTTGTCCTTTTTCTAGATGGATAGATCAGGCCCATGCACACACTCAGACTCCACCTTTGCAGCCAAATTTTTGGTGCGAGAAGTGTTTCCTAAATGGGGAGCGTTCAAGGTAATGAGATCCGATAATGGACCTCATTTTGTTAATAGAGTTTTCGAGCAGATCAGCTTGTTGCTTGGTATAAAACACAAGTTTTCTTCGGCTTATCATCCGAAAGGAAATGGGATCTGTGAAAATCTCAATGGCCTGTTAAAAGAAAGAATATCCAAGTTGAAGCTTACTCTGGCTTACCAATGCCAGTGGTTGCATTTCCTACCACTGGCATTTATATGCATTAAGGAACAATCCCGGTTCTGACCACCATTTTATGCTTCATGAAATCGTGACAGTAAAGGCGAATGAGAACACCCTTAATGCATCCATCCCGAGTTAGAAGTGATCCTCAGCCAACGTCAGAAGTTTTAGGACTTGAATTGCAAAACTATTTGAACTGTATGACTTCCAGTTTTTCTGTAATTTCAGGACAGTTGCAGAGACGAGGGTGTAGGGCAGTACTGAACAAAGAAGGAGATGCTTCAACAACCCAACCTCCTGAATTTCAACTTCCCAAACTATACCCCTGAGATTCGGTCTTAGTTTGTAACCACACAAGGAAAAAGTGGGACGAGCCCAGATTCAACGGTCCTTTTGTCGTCGAGGACATAACGCCATCTTCTGTCAAATTGCAGGGTAGGCACGCTTATATCTTCCTGGGGGACGTCAAAATCTACTCTGGAGAAACCACTCTGCCTACACCCCTCTGCGAAGAAGCTACAATCATCGGGGAAGAACCACAGCACTTGCAGACGAGATCTATGACGAAGAAGAAGGACGCATAACCTGACAAGTGGAAAGCGTGAAGAACCCTTTAGTGGACTGTGGCTTGATTTTGGAAACTCCCTTTTGAGCTATAAATAAAAGGGTAAAAGGACACATTCGAACACTCTGCATCTTAGTTGCAGATTAAAGGAAGATCTGCATGCTTAAAAGCCACAGTAGCTTATTGACTTTGGACTGAGGCATGCTTAAGCCTTGATTACAAAAAAGTGAGAAAGGTTTATTGACTCTGGACTGAGGCATACTTAAGCCTTGATGAGAATAAGGGTATGCCAGATTCTGATCGTGGAGAAAGTAATTGCAAGAGGGTACAATACCCTGATTCCTTCTACACAGAGTTCTTGTTTGGTTCTACTCATGGTGTTACCCAGTGATGACCTTTCTAGGCACGTACTTACATATTTTGACTTGGTATTACGCTCTTATCCATCAATGGTGGGGAGAACTTGCCGCATTCCAGCTTTTATTCAAGATCCTGACAATGAAAAGCTCATAAGAAGATTGCTCATAATCATCACTGAAGAATAATTTTTGAAGTTGCCTGAGTACAGTTAAGAAAACACAAATGCCCTTATCAGCTGACCCAGCACATAGACGGATCAGTGTGGTGTTCTTTCGTCTAATTGAAGAATACCTGCATCTTGTTGGAAGACACACAGATGTGGTAACTTTTCTGAGAGATCCAAGAAACACTGCAAACTTGAATGTAATCCTGGAAGGAATAATGATCCAGGTGAGCATCAAAGAGCGGTGTATAAAGTTTCCTCTGAGGGACAGAGCTTTTTTTTTTTATAATTGTCTTTATTATTTTCGATATATCAACAATCAAGTAACATAACTTCAACATCCTCCCCTCAAAGGGGACACGTATGCTTTAGTGCAGGGATTACATCATGCATTAAAGATATCTGAGATACTGATGTTGTGTGGACACCACTGTTCCATATAGTCTGATTGGAGGTACTCCAGGACTCCGCCCCATTCCTTTGCAAACCTGTCTCTCGTTCCCTGAATTGTGTGTGTGACTTTTTCAATCGCCATCTGGGCCCAGACTCTTTGGAGCCATGCGAAAATCAGCGGGGTGTCTTTCTTTTTCCAACTATGGGCAATTGTTGTCCATGCCGCTATAAGGAGACCCATAAGACTTCTCCATTGTTATTTATTACATCTTCTTGCCATGTCATCTCTTATTCCACACAACCAGACACCCTCTCCTAATTGTCCCACATCTGGAAATATTTTGCCCATTTCTCCCTTAACTTCTTCCCAGAAAGGCTTTATTCCTTTGCATGTCCACCAGATGTGTTTCCAGGTTCCCACTTCTCCGCATTCCCTCCAGCATAAGCTTGACGTTTTTGGGAACGTAGTGTGAAGTCTCTCGGGGGTCTAGTGCCACTGTGTAACAATTTTTATCCACATTTCTCTTGTTTGAGCAGATCTGGTCATTTTTGGAATTATAGTCCAGAGGTCCTCCCATTGTTTCCTTGTTGGTTCCCACCCCAGAGTGCTGTTCCATTTAATCATATATGACCACTTAATTTCTTCATCCTGTGTATTTATAAAGGAATGTAAAGTAGAAACCCATTTCTTTGCCCCTGAGTTCGTTGTAACATATTTCTCGAATGGGGTGAGAGTTCTCGTTGCTGCCTTCGTTATGTCTGGGGATCTCAACCAATGTTTGAGTTGTTCATGTCTGTATTTCTCCCGAGTGGAGCATACTGCAAGTGGGAGGCAGGATTCGTATGATCTAATTTCATTGTTGATGAACATTTCCCCAATTTCCGTTATTCCTTCCTCCTCCCAGCAATCGCATGCCCCCTGCTCCATCCCTGGTGGGAACAGTGGGTTTCTACAAATGGGGGTGAATGGGCCTAGCGTGGTGGTCATTAAGCCCCTACGAGTTTGCATGTCCCACGCCGCCATCGTTGTTTTCATTATTTCGCTTATCCCTATGTTGGGGTGTCTGTGCTGTTTCTGTTTCCAGAGTAGTTCCACTAATGGGGTTCTTGCCACTGCTCTGTCCTGTGCTGCCCAAATCGGTTGTGGATCATCGCCTAGCCACTCCCGTAGTACCTTCAGCTGTGCCGCTTGGTAGTATTTCTGGAAGTGAGGGAGCGCCAGCCCCCCCTCCCTGGTTGGTGTGGACATGACAGCCCTAGCCAGTTTTGGCGTTTTCCCCTTCCACACAAAGGTTGAGATTACCCGGGACAGTGTTTTAAAGAATAATCTGGGTACCCCTACCGGGAGGGCCTGGAAATAATAGAGAGGTTTTGGTAGGATGGTCAACTTTACTGCTTGGATCCTGCCCCACCACGAGATCAGCAAAGGGTTCCATCTCTCCATATCCCTACGAATGCTCGTGAGGAGCTGCGGGAAGTTTTTACCATAAAGCTGTTCCACCCTGTGTCTAAGTGTAATTCCCAGATATTTTATGCCATCCTCTGCTATCTTGAGATTTAGTGCTTTAGCTTCTCTGACTATCTCCCCCCTGTCTCCCGCCAAAATTAGAATTTCCGATTTGTTTCTTTTAATTTTTAAGCCTGAGATGGCCCCAAATACTTCTAGCTCCCCCACAGCTGCCGCCAATGTTCGGCCCGGTTCTTCTAATGCAAGCAGCATATCATCCGCATATGCGGTTACCTTGTGTTGTATGCCTACCATGTCTATCCCTTTAATATGTGTAGCTTCTCTCAATTTCAGAAATAGGGGTTCTAGAAAGATAGCGTATAACAACGAGGAGAGCGGGAATCCCTGCTTTGTTCCACGGGATATGTGTACCGTTTCCGTTACCTCCCCATTAACGGCCACTCTGCAAGTTGGGGCGATATAGTTCGCTCTTATTCTTGCAATGAAGTTCTCCCCAAATCCCATGGAGTGCAGTGTCTTAAAGAGCATGGACCACTCCACCCGATCAAAGGCTTTTTCCGCATCTACTGCGAGTAGAATAGCCGGGGTCTGCTTTATATCAATTTTTTCAACCAAATGAATGATAATTCTCAGATTGTCGTGGTTTGTCTTCCTGGGATAAAGCCCAACTGGTCTAGATGTAGTAGCTTCGGGAGTAGAGGGGAGTGCCTGGTGGCTAAAATCTTTGTGTACATTTTTGCATCAATGGTTATGAGGGAGATAGGTCTATATGAAGCCGGGTATGAAGGGTCCTTCCCTGGTTTGTGAAATACTAGGACCTTTGCCTTGTTCATTGTGGGGGTCACTGTGGCACTATCTTTAAATGAGCTTAGGAGCTTGGTCAGGACTGGAATCAGAAGATCCGCATATTTTTTATAAAAGGGGGCCGTGAACCCATCCGGGCCTGGGGCTTTATTTATTGGGAGGTTATTTATTGCCTTTTTGACTTCCTCTTCTTTAATTGGGTCCTCCAAGGTCTGCCTGTCTGCTTCTGAGATTTGTGGGAAGGTGAGGGATTTCAGATATGTGTCCTGTGCATCTGCCTGCGGGTGGTCAGTGGAATAAAGTTCCTGATAGTATTCTCTGAACACTTCCCCTATGCCTTGTGTGCGCGTGTGAAGTTCCCCTGTCGTGGCTGTGATGCATTTGATCGTGGTGTCTTTCTGTTTTGCGCGGAGTTGTCTCGCTAGCAACCTATCTGATTTGTTTGCTTTTATGTAGTACCTTTGTCTTAGGTAAAGTAGGCTCCTTTCCGCACCTTTTGTGCGTAGCATCTCAAGTTGACCTTTGGTATGTCTAAGCGTCTTCTTCAGGTCTCTAGAGGGCTGTGCCACGATTTTCCCTTGCAGTTCTGTTATTGATCTTTCCAGTTCCTTTTCCCACATAGCCCTCTGCTTCTCCTTCATGATTTTCAGTGCCATTATCTTCCCGCGGATCACCGCTTTAAACACCTCCCAGACCGTGCTCATAGAGACCTCCCCCGTGTCATTCTGAGTGAAATATTCTTGAATCATTTCCCTTATGGATTCCCCCGTAACCGGGTCCTGGATAATGTCCTCCGGCAACCTCCACTTCCACAGCCCTTGAGGTTTCCTCACCTCAAGCCACAGGGGTCCATGGTCTGATAGTGCAATTGCCCCCTTTTCCAGCCCCTGGATCTTGCCCATAAACCCAACTGAAACCCAAAAATAGTCAATTCTTGACATAGTGTTATGTACATGTGAAAAGAATGTAAACCCTCTTTGCTCCCCCTTCAATTCCCTCCACACATCATTTAGGGCAAGTTGGTCCATCTGTTGTTTGTGGCGTTTCGACGGTGCCCCATGACCGTGTACACTACCCGTGCTCCTGTCCAATTGTGGGTCCCATGCCATATTCAGGTCGCCCCCCAAGATCACCTCCCCCTTGCAAAGGTTTCAAGTTTTCCCAGAGTGTCTCTCAAAAAACCATCCTGTCCCACATTGGGCGCGTATACTGACGCGAGAGTGAACCGCTGCCCCTCCAATACCACGTTAGCAAACACAAACCTTCCCTCCCTATCTGCCATGGTGTCCAACAGTTTAACGTCCCATCCATCCCTCACTGCTATAAGGACCCCAATCTTTTTTTAGTCGTGTTGGCCTGGGCCCAAATTTTATATCCCCTTACACGGATTTTCTGTTTGTCCTTTGTTCTAATGTGGGTGTCCTGTAGGAGCAGGAGGTCCGCCCCTTCCCTTTTGAGAATTTTCTCCAGCTTTACCCTTTTCGTGGGGTGGTTTATCCCCCTTATATTATAAGTTACTATGCGGATTTTCCCCATTCAGTAAGGCACATGTTCATTGTGCTTGGAGTCCCTATCCTTGCCGCTATGCTGATTTTGTGTCCCCCTTCCCCTTGTCCCTTTCCCCTGAACTCCCCCCCCAACAATTAACCATAAACCAAACAAGATGCCCCCGAGCAGGGCGAGGGTCCCTAGTGTAGCGAGGGCGTTGTGCCCAATGCTCCCTGCCCTTCATCCTCACGGGGGATATTTTTGTGGGGGATCCTAAACCCCACATTACCGATTGTCCTTACCGGATTCCAAGCCTGGTGGCCCCTCCCGGGCCGCCGACTCTGCCTCTCATGTAGCGGTCCTTATTCTCACCTTCCCCCCTCGCTGTTGCCTTCAGTGGCTGCCTCGTGGGGGTCCCCGGCATTCCTCTTCTCTGTCTCCGATCACAGCATTTTCCTAAGGCCTTCTCTTCCTGTGTTTGGCCTTTTTTGTTTGACCGTTTCCCATCCTTTAGGTCTTCTCTTTTGCTCACCGCTAGACCTTGCTTGTTCCGCTTCCTCCCCCTCGTCCTGGAGCCCCATTATGTTGAAGCCCTCTTCCCAGGTGGTTATTCTTCGCTATTTCCCCTCCCAAGTGAAGATCAGCCCAAATGGGAAGGTCCACTTGTACCGGATTTCTTTTGCCACCAGAGCCTTGACGAGTGGGGCCATCGCTCTTCTTTTTTGCAATGTGATCAGGGCCAAGTCCTGGTATAGTAGAATTTCTTGTCCGTTCATTCTGATGTGATCCATTTCTCTGGCCTTCCTCAGTATCTGCTCTTTTTGTGGGTATGAGGATAGTGCCACCAAAAAGTCTCGTGGTCTTTCCCCCGGTGCTCCGGATCTTTTTGGTCCTACCCTGTGGACCCTGTCCACTCCCATTGTATCTGTATCTGAGGCATCCAAGATGTCTCTAAACACCTCCGTCACCGCAGTATTTAGATCTTTGTCCAGCACTGATTCTGCCATATTTTTGATGCAGATGTTAGAGCGCCTGGAGCGGTTCTCCAAATCCTCGCATTGTATGTCCAGATTATGGGTAAGTCTCACCAGGTGTTCCTGAGTTTCGCTTGCCTGCTGCGTTTCCTCTTCCACTCCCTGGACCGTTCTCTCCAATATGTCTGTTCTCTCCTCCAATTTCACCACATCCACCCTGAGGTCCTGAACCGCCTGTTTCATGTCGTTTTTCATCGTCGTAAATTGTTCCTGAACTTACAACATGAATTTTTCTTGAACCATGCTTGCATGTCATCCCTTGAAGGTGGGTGGTGTGGGTTCGTCTGCGACATGCCTTCGCCTTGTTGATTGTCCTGCGGCTTCCCTTTAGCTTGTGGCGCAGAGTCCGTTGACCACAATTGTAATATGTTAGCTTCTTGCCTTGCGAACTGTGTGGTCTGTTGGGAGGCAATGTTCTTGTTTTTTGCCCTTGACATGTTCCGTTAGTTTGCCTGGGTAGGCGTGGGCTCCTGAGTTGCCCCTGTGAGCTGTAATATGTTCCCTCTGAGGCACACACTCTGCTGTGCTGCTGGTGATTCCCAGTCTCTCCCGTCGGTGGAATTAGCGTCTGATGAGGCCTGCTTGGAGAGGCCCTTACCCCTATGAGTGTCAATGCCTTCGTTCCCGTCAAGACAGCCGAGGGGCTCCATGCAGGTCTCGCAGTTTTGGTTGGGACAGAGCTTTTTGTTCATGCTGACAGGGAAGCAACATGTCATCTGGACTGAAGCAGATTCGAGGCATCGATTGGGAACTGATAAATAAAGCAGATCTTGTAGAGGCTTGCAGAGGACGTTTTTCTTCACGATAAAGGAACATTTGCATCCCGACTTGAGAAAACATTGGTTCCAGAAAGAAAGATAAAGTCCTTTCTTAGCATCCAGAAAGCATATAGTTGATAAAGGACAAATGCTGAATGAAGACAACAGCTTCCAGAAAGCAATCTAAATATGCAGAGCCATTAAAGTTTGTTTTTCTTTCCTTAGCATCAAATGATCGAGATAGAGAACTTTAACAGCAACGTTGTGTTGCTCCATGAGAACAGACGTACACATTGTCCAAGAAGTAGATGCTGTAAAATAATGTACCACCGCATCAGCATCACATGCATTATAGTCATAGGCCCTCATTACGACCCTGGCGGAAATCGCGGTGCTAAATGCACCGCGGAGCACGGCGGAAAGCTGCCGATAGCGCCATGGAGGTTGGCGGATTTTCCGCCCCATGCCGACCTTGGCGGGGCGGTAAATCCCCATTCCCCATTTTACCCTTCCCCATTCCCATTTTTGCCCCTTAGGGTATAATGGGAGTGGGGAAGGCGTTAATTGCGCCACCGCAAAATACGGTGGCGTAATTAACATCAAGGTCCCGTAGCGCCATGGATTTCTCCGCCCGGAAAAACCAGGCGAAAACGTTCCATGGCGCTACGGGAACTCGTAGTAGGGCGGACGGGTCCGCCGCGAATAACGCTGGCGTAAACCCACTCCGCCAGGGTCGTAATGAGGGCCATAGTCCTATTGCTTTCCCTGACAGTAAGAACTACATTTTATATAGGAGCACATGGGGCCAAGAATCCTGTATCTGTTTCTGAGCAGAAGGAAAAGGTGAGCGTGGCAACTACAAGGCAGCCTAGACCCTACATAGTCATTCCTGTCCCAGGAAAAGATGGGAAGATACCTGAGCTTGAAATGGATGTTGTTAGTAATCAATCACACACAGCATTTGTTTCAGAAACTGCTTTTAAAGGCCGGAGAATGGGTCGGCGGAACAGGTAAAGTAAGGGGTTGATAAAGGTTAGTCCTACACAGATAATGCATACAGACACACCGGATCCAGTGACAAGAGGTCCAAACACAAGTGCCAAAGAAAGATCATGCACAGAGATTATAACAAAATCTTTATGGCCATTTTTAGCTGTTGCTAGAAAAATACAGATGGATAAAGAAAGACTTGCTGAACTTTCATCTACGAGGGGAACCCTCTAAACAAACCAGCCAGAAGAAGCTATGCTGATGCATTTAGAGAAGTAGTCATAGAAAACTACATGAAGAGTTTGAGAACCAAAATAAGCACCCAAGAATATAATTATGAACTGAATGAGTATCTGGACAGCATAGCACACTGGAGAAATAACATATGGTACCAACACATGAAAGAAGTTGGAAGAAGGATGTCAGATGAAGAATGCTTTGTATGTGCACTCCTGCCATACAGCATGGGAAAGTCAAAGATCTTCATAGCTATTGAAATAGATGCCCTAAATGCACACTGCATAGTGCACCTAGTTTTCTGTAGCACAAGAGGCCAGTTCATGGGTTGAACAGCCTCTCTCAAATGGGCAACTGAAGGAACAAATACAGATGAAGATGACTATTTTCAAGACATAAAGACAAGAAACAATGCCAAGACAAAGAATATTGTGATCAGATACGAGTAAAAGGAACTAGAATAAGAAGAGAATTAAATACAAAACAGAAGGTTCCAGGACACTCTACAGAAGACATCCGTAGATGGAAACACAGAGGCCAGATGCAGATTTGGGGAACTGTTTTATCACCAGATGGCTGGGAAGAAGGACTGGTAATCTGCAGAAATTGGGTAATACTGGGTCAATACCAACCAACAATCGAGAATGCACAAATGTTGTGTAAACCATTATGGCCAAAAGTTGCTAAACTGCTGACATGGGTCGAAGACAGAGGAGGACCGTTGCAGATAGTACCAATGGAAAGTTCTAAATTATGCTTCAGGAACAATGGTACAAGAAAAATGGGGGAAGATCAGAACTGTGGACGAATCTTCGATGCACCAGGAATGAATATCGATATAGCAGTAATCATGTATCATTATTCGGCTTGTGGATCCAAGGCCTACATCATACTGCCTAAAGATTGGGGAGGAATATGCACATTTGTGAATGTCCATGTTCCTGTGTTGGTGATTCCTAAAAGTGACCTGAACATTTATTTATTTAGATTTGTAAAGCACACTGCAGCCCACGGGCATAGAGGCGCTAAAATGAGCTTAAGAAGGCTTGATTATGGGCTATATGAGTGCCGTCCACGGAGGGTTCTTGAACATAGTAAAGGTTTCTACAACATAGGAGTGACATGCTGCATGGTTATAGGCGCAGCAGTGGTCAAATCAGGTTAGCACAATATATTCAAACAAATAGCCTGGTTTTGATCGCTTTACGGAAGGCTATGTGGGATTCAATGCTCTTGATGTGTGGGGGTAGGGCGTTTCAGTTGTACGCAGCCTGAGTGGGGAAGCTACTCCCACCGGCACACGTTTTGTGGGTTTTGGGGACAGTGATCAGGTTAGTGTATGGCGTTCTAGCAGGCCTGGAGGAGAGAGGTTTGGTGATCCTCTGGGCCAGGTAGGGAGGGGCGAGATGATGGAGGCACTTGTGGGTAAGGGCCAAGGTCTTGAAGATGATTCTCTGCTTAATTGGAAGCCAGTGGACCTGTCTCCTGAATCCTGAGATGTTGTCTCTGCGTGAGAGACCTGTGGCGGTCCTGAGGGCATTATTTCGAGCAATCTGCAGTTTCGCTATGTTTTTTCCTGATGTTCCAACAAGAAGGGCATTGATAGTTTCCCCGAAAGCAGATGCTCATATGAGGAAGAAGAGATCTGTAGAGCTGATAAACCGAATAAAGAGAGAGAACTACTTCTCTGACAAATCAATAGAAGCCTTTGATGCTATTCCACATGAACGTAGACTGTTCAGCTAGACGTCTTCAGTGTTCACATTGATCTTTCTGCCAAGGATCCAGGTTGGAGCAAATACCAAGTGGCTTCAGCTCACCAGATGGGAATTACTACAGACAATTAATACTACCATAAAGGGATTCAATGCAATCAAAGAAGAACTGAGAGCTGTAAGATTGATAACCCTCCAGAACAGATAAGCCTTGGACATAATCACAGCTATGGATGGTGGTGTTTGTGCCAAATACGGAGAATCATGTTGCACATTTATCGCTTCTCATGATATGAGAGGCCATAGACATGCTGATGAAGCTCCATGGCCAGATGATAGAAGAGGTAGAAGGCATTGCTGATGACAGCTGGTTTGGATCACTCTTCTCATGGGTTCCGCAATGGATGGCAGATATGTTCAAATTTCTTGGAGCTTTGTTCTTATTAGTGATGCTTGGATTCTGTGTGATCAAGATAATAATCTCCCAGTGCAAGAAGACAGCAAAGAAAGCCATAGGGATGAAGATCATGATGGATTTTGAACCAGGATGGAAGCCTAAAGATCTGATTGATGAAGAAATCAGAGACTTTGTGAAGGCCACTATCCATGCACCCGAGGGAACAAAATTCCTGTATCCAAAGGAACATAAGAAGTATGTGGGAAGATGGATCTATTGCAGTCCAAGTGGACAGTGCAAGTTCATGTCATGGAACAAGCATGAGCATGTGAAATCAGCTGGATGCTTGAAGGGAGTAATAAAAATATGGATCCCTAAGAAGCATTTCTTCAGAGCAGGATATCTAGATATAGAAGATGATGTGAGAG
The DNA here is from genome assembly GCF_040938575.1 of Ambystoma mexicanum. NCBI lineage: Eukaryota > Metazoa > Chordata > Amphibia > Caudata > Ambystomatidae > Ambystoma > Ambystoma mexicanum. Next base: position 87,076,179 of record NC_090923.1, read on the forward strand.
TGGTCGATAAATCGCACAGAGGGGGGAGTGTAGAGGAGGAGCCAAGAACCCCCACTCCAACTGCCCCACCTACATTACCTGAAAGTATGAACCAAAGTAAGTGACGTATACTGAACAGATAAACCAGCGAAGAGAAGAGCGTGGGCTCTGTGCAGTACCCATAGGTATACCTATGAGAATATGGGACTTAAGTGCCCATAGAGGAAACCATAACTGCATACAAGGCAATATGATGGCCATTTGAACGAGATTCCTGAAGAAACAAAGAAACTAAATGACAAGGATGAATTGTGACGTCATACAAAGTTGAATCGACACCCATATAGAAAGATAACCGGACCAGAAAGGCAGACGATTTATAAAGAACAAAGAAATACCAAGGATAAGTGACATCTTGGGATCAAGATGAAGAGACTTATGCCACAGACCTGATGAAGATACTTAGTTAGTTTAAACGTGTACAGAACAATGAAATGCAAGCAGCAAAGCAATCATGAAGCTAGCCACATGTTTTGAATAGTTAGACCGTGGCGAGTGCCAACAATATACACATATATACCTCTATAGATACATATGGACAAGTAAAGGATGGATGTTTCCACTACGTATAAAGCAGTACTGAACAAAGCAAGAAGGCCCGATTTCAAGCGTCGCAGTTAAGAAAAGCAATTGAATTAAACAGAATAAAAGTTCAGCTAAGGAGCTCACTGAGCCAAGAAAGCCAAGGTCTTATCAGACTGGTATTGGCTGACATTGGATACAATTAACGTGAAAGAACAGAAGCTCCTGTTCAGAAAGGTCAAGCAAAAACAAAAGACGTCAGAGGACTATTGAGAATAAAATCAAATACATGAAAAGGCTCAATTTCATAGTGTCCAGTCATGTGATGGAAGAAAGTTGGACGGACGAGATGATAACACGTATGCACGGAAGCCGACTAGTGCCCATACTCCTTAAACATTCTCAGAGAACAGTGCAAACTCAAGGCCAACTTCAAAGCACTAATTGACACTGGACCATTGAGGTGATGATGGATGATATGCTAATTGATGGGAAGTTGGTGCAAAGACTTGCTCACCCACACCTGGTTGTTCAGTCTGCGTGCTGCTAATGTAGGTGGAAAAGTACTGACAGGGGTTAGAAGCCAACCAATTGTAGGAGACCACGTAGTTGGGGGTCCTATAGCTTGTGTAGCCAGTGGGACATCATACATTTAGTGACGTTCATAGTGGCCATTTTGAAGGAAGGGCTTAGTTGCCCCACCTGATGTTAACTATCCAATTACCTCTCTCTGTTACTCCATACAGATATAGAACCTATGCTTAGTTATTCACTTTAACCAATCCCACCTCCCATAGGTTTTTGTAGTTTGCCACGTAGGATGACGTTGGTAATGACGCAGGTCAAGGCGTCAATTATGACCAGTTATGGGTAGAAGAACCCAGTTTTTTAATGAAGTAGTTAGAGTCAGAGTATACAGCGATTGCTGATGTTCGTTGTACTCCCTGTTTTAAATAATTGACATTAAAACAGATGAACTTTTGCCAAACTATTTGTGTCATCATGATTATTGATGTATGAATAGAATCTGCATCCCATCTATCTCCAGGGTACCGCTACTCATCTTAAAGGGCTGTTTGGAAACACCCAGCTCAGTACTTTGATGTAGTTCCCTGCAACAAGAAGCGAGCTTTCCCAAATATGTATTACATGTTCCTATTATGTCCCTCATATGTACTTTGATGTAGTTGCCCATAACGAGAGGTGCGCTTTCCCAAGTATGTATTCGATGTACCTATGTCCCTCATATGAACTTTGATGTAGTTCCCCGCAACAAGATGCAAGCTTTCCCAAATATGTATTCCATGTTCCTATTATGTCCTTCGTGTGTACTTTGATGTAGTTCCCTGCAACAAGAGGCGAGCTTTCCCAAATATGTATTACATGTTCCTATTATGTCCCTCATATGTACTTTGATGTAGTTGCCCATAACGAGAGGTGCGCTTTCCCAAGTATGTATTCGATGTACCTATGTCCCTCATATGAACTTTGATGTAGTTCCCTGCAACAAGATGCAAGCTTTCCCAAATATGTATTACATGTTCCTATTATGTCCCTCATATGTACTTTGGTGTAGTTCCCCGCAACTAGAGGTGAGCTTTCCCAAGTATATATTCCATGCACCTACTTTATCCCTCATATGTACCTTGATGTAGATCCCTGCAACAAGAGCCGAGCTTTACCTAGTATGTACTCTATCTACCTACTATGTCCCTCATATGTACTTTGATGTAGTTCCCCGCAACAAGAGGTGAGCTTTCCCAAATATTCCATGCACCTACTTTGTCCCTCATATGTAACTTGATGTAGTAACCTGCAACAAGAGGCAAGCTTTCTCAAATATGTATTACATGTTCCTATTATGTCCCTCATATGTACTTTGATGTAGTTCCCCGCAACAAGAGGCGAGCTTTCCCAAGTATGTATTACATGTTCCTATCATGTCCCTCATATGTACTTTGATGTAGTACCCCGCAACAAGGGGCGAGCTTTCCCAAGTATGTATTACATGTTCCTATTATGTCCCTCATATGTACTTTGATGTAGTTCCCCGCAACAAGAGGCAAGCTTTCCCAAGTATGTATTACATGTTCCTATTATGTCCCTCATATGTACTTTGATGTAGTACCCTGCAACAAGAGGCGAGCTTTCCCAAGTATGTATCACATGGGCACTTTAAGTCCCATATTCTCTTAGGTATAGGTATACCTATGGGTCCTGCACAGAGCCCATAGACCTGATGAAGATACTTAGTTAGTTTAAACGTGTACAGAACAATGAAACGCAAGCAGCAAAGCAATCATGAAGCTAACCACATGTTTTGAATAGTTAGACCGCGGCGAGTGCCAATAATATACACATATATACCTCTATAGATACATATGGACAAGTAAAGGATGGATGTTTCCACTACGTATAAAGCAGTACTGAACAAAGCAAGAAGGCCCCATTTCAAGCGTCGCAGTTAAGAAAAGCAATTGAATTAAACAGAATAAAAATTCAGCTAAGGAGCTCACTGAGCCAAGAAAGCCAAGGTCTTATCAAACTGGAATTGGCTGACATTGGATACAATTAACGTGAAAGAACAGAAACTCCTGTTCAGAAAGGTCAAGCAAAAACAAAAGACGTCAGAGGACTATTGAGAATAAAATCAAATACACGAAAAGGCTCAATTTCATGGTGTCCAGTCATGTGATGGAAGAAAGTTGGACGGACGAGATGATAACACGTATGCACGGAAGCCGACTAGTGCCCATACTCGTTAAACATTCTCAGAGAACAGTGCAAACTGAAGACCAACTTCAAAGCACTAATTGACACTGGACCATTGAGGTGATGATGGATGATGTGCTAATTGATGGGAAGCTGGTGCAAAGACTTGCTCACCCACACCTGGTTGTTCAGTCTGCGTGCTGCTAATGTAGGTGGAAAAGTACTGACAGGGGTTAGAAGCCAACCAATTGTAGGAGACCACGTTGTTGGGGGTCCTATAGCTTGTGTAGCCAATGGGACATCATACATTTAGTGACGTTCATAGTGGCCATTTTGAAGGAAGGGCTTAGTTGCCCCACCTGAGAGGCAAGCTTTCCCAAGTATGTTCTCTATGTACCTACTATGTCCCTCATATGTACTTTGATGTAGTTCCCCGCAACAAGAGGTGAGCTTTCCCAAATATGTATGCTATGTACCTATTATGTCCCTCATATGTTCTTTGAGGTAGTTCCCGGCAACAAGAGGTGAGCTTTCCCAAATATTCCATGCACCTACTTTGTCCCTCATATGTAACTTGATGTAGTTCCCTGCAACAAGAGGCGAGCTTTCCCAAGTATGTATTACATGTTCCTATTATGTCCCTCATATGTACTTTGATGTAGTACCCCGCAACAAGGGGCGAGCTTTCCCAAGTATGTATTACATGTTCCTATTATTGTACTTTGATGTAGTACCCTGCAACAAGAGGCGAGCTTTCCCAAGTATGTATTACATGTTCCTATTATGTCCATCATATGTACTTTGATGTAGTTCCCTGCAACAAGAGGCGAGCTTTCCCAAGTATGTATTACATGTTCCTATTATGTCTCTCATATTTACTTTGATGTAGTTCCCCGCAACAAGAGGTGAGCTTTCCCAAGTATGTATTACATGTTCCTATTATGTCCCTCATATGTACTTTGATGTAGTTCCCAACAACTAGAGGTGAGCGTTCCCAAGTATATATTCCATGCACCAACTTTATCCCTCATACGTACCTTGATGTAGATCCCTGCAAAAAGAGGCGAGCTTTCCCACGTATCTACTCTATGTACATATTATGTCCCTCATATGTACTTTGATGTAGTTCACCGCTACAAGAGCCGAGCTTTCCCAAGTATGTATTCTCTTTGCACTATTGTAACTTGTATGCTTCTAGCACCTACTGTAACTATATTCTTAAGTTAAAGCACCTAGCTGCCTGTGGGCTTTGTGCACTATACAAATAAATAAACTAAACTAAACTTCAAACCACAGTTCAGTTAATGTCCTTTTAAACACAAATTTGGTTCACATTCACCGATTAACTCAGGTCTCCCTCCTCCGGGCTCAGACCTTCTTCAGTAGGGAGTTCTGGCTTCCCGCAATTGGGCGCAAGCCTTCAAACAGCCAGCATCACCCTTGTTACTTTTCAATCTTTCACTTGAAAGTACTTGCCAGTTCAACATAGAGACTTCTGGTAGGAGACTGCCTCTCGCCAGGTCTCTCTGTTATATTGTAGCAAGTGCGTTTACGTTCAACTAACAGACTTCTCTTTCTCACGGCTGCCGTTCTATGCGCAGCCCTCAATACTGGATACAATTCAAAGATTTATACTGGCCTCTTCTCCCGAGGCCTTCTGGTATCTGCAGTTCTTGGTTAGCATCACAGGGCTAATAATTCCTTATGTTAGCTTTATCCTTCGTTTCACCTTTCGTGAAAGACTTTCGACTCTACGAGGAGGGCTGTACCCTTGACTTTACCCTCGTATGACCACTTTCACTATTCGCCTCCTTTCTCGGTTACACTCTCAAGTGCTTCAGATTTCTTTGGCAGCTTCTCTCACACGCATTCTTCGTTCTTGCTAGAATGTATTTTCGCTCGTGGTTTCCCAACAACCCAATGAGCACTTTAAATGTTAATGTCCTTTTCATTTATCAACACAAGCCGGTCTCCCATTTTACTCACCGGCAGCGGCTGATACAGTTTATCAAGACCTTCCGTCTAGTCAAGGCTTTTGGTGCAGTGCGGCTCGCCTCCTTTCAAGTACTTACACCGCACATGAAGGAGGTACCGCCGTGATCTTCAGCAGTAGCAGGGAGTTGCCACTTTGGGATTTTGGAGCAACCTTCACTCCGCAGCTGGTAGGACCACGGCCATTCATTCGCCTCCTGGTCCCGCCTACTCTACTTCCATGTTTGCGTCGCCTTCCCCGAATTTCCTGCCCTTCCATTCTGCTGGTCTTGCTCTCTTCAGTTGCACTTCTCGCCTTGCGCTATGGGTGCTCTCAGGCTGCGCTGTTTATCCCGGTGGGGAAAGATAACAGGATTCAGATGTGAGTCGTCAGGATAAAGTGCCCGACTCTGCCTGACCCTGATGTTGGGACATGTCAAACAGACTGGCGGTGTGTGAGTCTGTCTTTCCCTGTCTTTCCCTGAAGCACTTTGTCTGTGCAGCAGATTGTGTGTAGGAAAGGGGGAGGGCTAGAGTTCCTAGATAGTACATGGAACATGGAGGGTTTATAGGGAAATGGGAAAGGAGCGACTGCAGCTCCCCTCCGGGTGCCCCACTACCGCTCCCCAGGAACCCCTCATCCAGGTGGTCCTCCCGCACTGGTTCACCCCTGGGGTCTGGATCAAATAGCAATGGCTGTGCACCAGCCACCTGGATGACAGATCCCAAGGGATTGGTCGGTGAGACACCCTATGGTTTCTAACAGTACTCTAAAAATGGCTCATATCATGAGGTCCTCTGTCGGAGGTAATAAAATTCGGTAATCCATACATGCAAAAAATAACCTTCAGGAATACCTGCGCCATGGTGTCTGCTGTAGGAACCTTAGGTAAAGATGTAAAAGGGGCCAATTTGGTAAAACGGTCTAAAGTAACTAGTACAGCAGTGTGCCCACCAGAAGCTGGCAGGTCCACAAACAAATTGGTAGCAATATCTTCCCATGGGCCGGTGGGTGTCTCAGGTGGGCATATCTTCCCAAAAATATCTGTACACTAAATCAAAGGTGGTACTAATTCTCCAATGCCCTCATAAGAGGGAATCATGACATTGTTGGAGAATCCGATGTTGTTGGTGAGACAATAGAAGGAAAAGTCGGTTTGTATAGAAATCCAGGTGGAAGATGTGGAAGGTGGGTTTTAAGGGTATCTTCCTGTGCAGATCGGATATCCGTCAACAAGGTGTTAGCTTCACATATGAACAGGTTCCCTCCTAATATATGACCAGGATACACAGGTTCTCTGATATGGGTTTCATATTGTCGTTAGAGGGTATCAGCAACTATATTGGTGGATCATGGGATATATGGGCTGTTTTGAATTCATACTGGGCAATGAAATGTGCCCAATGAGCCTTTCTGCTGTTTGTACATTCTAGTTGTTGAGGACTTGTAGATTCCTGTGATCCGATCATACTTCAAATGGATGTCTGGCCCCAACGAGATGATGCCTCCATTCCTTAAAGGTACATTTACTGTCCAACAATTATTTTTCTATCACTAAGTAGTTTCTTTCTGACTCAGTGAGTTTCCTGGAATAGAATGATAATGGGTAATCCAAGTTTTCATCCTGGGATTGCTGTAACATGGCTCCAATAGCATAGTTGGAAGCATCAGCATCTACGATAAAGGGATCTGGTTGTTGTAGGATGGGAGAAGTAAAAATGCTATCTGCAGTGTAAGAAAGGCTTGTGCGGCGTCCAGGTTCCCACAGAATTTGGTGCCTCCTTTTAACAAGTTGGTAAGCGCCACAGTTATGGTGGAAAAGTAGGTGATGAATTGGCGATAAACGTTATCTAAACTTAGGAATCGCTGCACATCCTTGATGGATGATGGCATTGGCCCTTGGAGTACTGCGTCAGCCTTTCTGGTGTACATAGCAATGCCTTCCGAGGGCAAAAAAAAAAACAGAAAACAGAAAGCTCATCAAAATGGCATTTCTCCGTTTTGACAAGAAGTTGATTTTGTTGCAATCTATGTCGCACTTCCTTGACGTGACTGGTAAACTGGTGTTTGTCTTTGTAATAGACGAGAATATCGTCCAAGTACACAACGCCAGACGGACCAATCAGGTCAGAGAAGATATGGTTGATAAAATGCTGAAAAATGGAGGTGGCTTTGGTAATTCTAAATGGCATTACCCTGTACTGATAATAGACGAATGGGGGTACAGAGAGCTGTTTTCCAATCGTCACCAGCCTGTACTCGGATCAAATGATATGCCCCACGAAGATCCAGTTTTGTGAACATCACTGCTCCTTTGACTGTTGTTAGAATGTCTGATATTAAAGGTAGAGGGTATCTTTGACTGTGATCTTGTTCAGTCCTCTGAAATCTAAACATGGTCTAATTCATCAGTACCCTTTCTGGGCAGAAAAAATAAGGAATCCTCCCCTAAAGACTTACATTCCAGGATGAGTCAGTTAAGAAGATTGATTTATTTTATTTATATTTATATAGCGCACAAGCAGCGCAGGGGCATTGAGGCGCTGTTACTTGCAATAACTTAGTTACAGGGTACAGGCAAGATAGCGATTGTTGACACATTATGAATACTACAAAACATCATACTGTTGTTACAGATATTGCATTTGGTCATATATTACAACTTATATGATAAGTATTCATGCTGATGTGATGGGCCTTATGTGAAGAGGGTAGTTTTCAGAGTTTTGCGGAAGGTGGTGAGGGGGGGCTCACCTCGGATAGTGGGAGGTAAGGACTTCCAGTGAGTGGGCGCGAGATAAGGGAAGCTGGATCTGCCCGCTCTGACTCTTTTTACTAGTGGCACAGAGAGCATGTTTGTGTACGGTGATCTGGTTGGCCTGGTAGTGGAGACGGGGTGGATCCTTTGTGAGAGGTAGGCAGGAGCAGTGAGGTGAATGCACGTGTGTGTCAGTGTCAGGGCTTTGAATACGATCCTTTCCTTTATTGGGAGCCAGTGGGCTAGTTTTCTGGCCTCCGAAATGTGTTCTCTTTTAGCAATGCCTTGGGCTGCCCGGAGAGCATTGTTTTGTATGACTTGTAGTCTCTCTAAGTTTTTATTGGAAGTTCCTAGAAAGAGTACGTTGCAGTAGTCTAGCCTAGAGCCGGTGATGGCTCTGGCTACGTTGGTGCAGTTCTCTTTGGAGAGAAAGGGTCTGACTGCGTTGATAAGTTTGGCATGATATGCAGCTGTGGAGGCTATTGCGTTGACTTGTAGAGGCTATTGATGTCACTGTATTCCTCTAATACCCTTTTCTGAAAGATTAAATATGCATTCAAAGGAAGTACTGATCCTGGTAGGATGTTAATAGCACAATCGTCCAACCAATGTGTTTGTAAGGTCCGTACTAGAGTCCAGAAAGATATTGGTGTATATGGCATATGTAGTTAGAATTAAAGCCGCTAGTAACCGTATTTTAGATTTAGAGACAGGCAGCAAGGTGCTCTGGTTTTTTGAAGACAGAGTGCTATTTTGGCTGCTAAATTCTGATCCAAGAAACAGGAAACCAGTGGCCCATTTGATGTAAGGGTTGTGTTTCTGGAGAAATGGGATCCGTAAGGTTAGCATAATGTGGCCATACTGATGAGTTCGAAAGAGAAGGATTCTTTATTGGCAGCAACCATCATGGTGTGAGGAGGGGTACACGCTATCACTGATCCTGACGTTAGGGGTCATCCATCGATGCCTTCTACCACAACAGATGTATCTATTTCTCTGCGAGGTATAAGACTCTTATGTGCCCATATGGAATTCATAAATTATCCAAGTGTCTCAGAGTCCACTAACGCTGGAACAGTCCAGTTTTTGTAAGGGGAACAGGCCAAGGGGACTTGTAGGTCCAATAACCGAGTATCCTCGTCCTTTATCATGAGAACATTCTAGTGTCCCATCTATAAATGGGAACTGGTGTTTCCCGAATGTCATTGTGGTACAATGGGACAGTCTTTCAGTAAGTGAGTACTCGATAGACAATACAGGCAGAGACCGGATTGTCATTGTCGTAGTCTTTCTGCTTCAGTTCAATCTCTGCATAGGCGGAGATGGTTCTACTTCCATACAGATATTAGGCATGGGAAAACCAGAGGAAGGGGTATGAGTCTTCTTTCTTTCATTTCTCCTTTTCTGTAAACGGAAATCGAATTTCAGCACCATGGTGACTAACTTATTCAGCGTAGCAGGTCTGAGAACTCGGGATAGTTGTTTTTAAGTTCCTCTGTCAGCCCACCTAAGAATAGCATGAATTGGGCTTCCTCTGGCCATGTTGTTTTATTGGCTAATTGTTTGAACTTTGTTGTACAGATTAGTGTGTCATGCGTACCTTGACGGAAATCAAGTAAGGATTCTTGTGAGATATATGTGAGATTAGGTCTTCCAAAGGCCTGTTTAGAGAGTGTCAAGAAGCCATCGAAATTGTTCAGAAGTTGACTTCTGGTACTAACCAAAGGTGTAGGCCATGCCAAAGCATTCACTGCAAGGTTAGATATTATATATTCGACTTTGATTCGGTTGGTACGAAAGGTTTGTGGTCGGAATGTATATTATACCATACAGGCATCAATAAACGTCTGCATCTTGTTTGGTGTGCCATCAAAGGACCCGTGCCAACAGAAGGAGAAGGCACTTCAGTATGGAAGGCATCTCTAGCAGCAAGGTGCTGTCGGCTTTTAGGGTTTGCATTTCTGTTATTAGAGACTAGACTGCAGCCACCAGTTCCAGTGATTGAACCCTCTGGGTAGTTTCCTGTTGGCATCTCAATTCATCACCCACCAGCCTCACCTGTTCCCTTGTTTATCGGGTAGACTCGACAAGATATGGCTGATTCCTCTGAGGCTCTATGATGTCTCAGAGGTATTTTGGAAAAGCACTCTGATGACAAGTGGAGACCCTAAGGAATGAAAGACAGTGTCGAGGAAAAAGCAGTTAGCAGAAAAAGCGTCCAACCTCAGCAGATTGTCTTCTTGGAAGAAGATGATGAAGTGAGAGGACGCTGGGCCTGCCGGCTCCTTGTAGTGGTACAGGTTAGTGCAAACAACTGATGTTCGAAGTGGAGGCAGGGTGAGATACCCAGGAAGAGGAAACTAAGGTTTCCTAGAACAAAGGTAACGGAGAGGAAAGGAAGGGGAATTGAGGTCAAAAGGGGACAAAGATCAAAAGGGATAGAGCAAGGGCAAGGACTCACAGGTACAGAAGCGTCCGCTCGGAGGAAAAACACAGAGCGTTAAGATGTGAAGCGAAGGCCTCTGCCAGGGCTCTTCATTTCCTGGTTGCTCTGTGGTAGGCTGAGTGCGATGCGTCACCACACTCTATACGCTGGTGCGACGCCCGTACAGGAAGGAGAGACATCTGACCTTCACCTGACCTGGTAGATCTCTTTCCTCGGCTGGGGCCTCCCTCTGAAACAGCCTCCCTGCCACTCTAAAACTCGAGGAGAACCATCTCTGGTTCCGGAAGCACCTCAAGACCTTGCTCTTTGCTTCTGCCTTCGTTCGTCCTCTCCCCTGCTGCTCTGTCTGCTCTGTCTGCTTCGGTACCCTGTAAGTTTATCACTGTTGGAAACATAGATGCAGTTTATCTGTGCTTTAAGCAAAGAAAATGTGCCGGATGTAAAAAATAAATTAAAATAAAAATAAATAAGCAGACCATTTTATAAGTAACGAGGGACTTGAAATGCACACACATAAACATAACAGTATCACGTCATTAATATGCAGATGTTTTTGGGGGATTACTGAAGAGGACCTTGCCCTCGCAACCCATTTGTCATGAATTGCTGTGTGCTGGGCAAACCTTAACTAACAATAGGGGGAAAGCAACGAAAATGCTATTTGTGCACCAGCGCTCTGATGCACACTGCCAGACTTGACAAGAGTTCTGCACTAGCAGCCGGTCAAGCATGGCGGGGGGGGGGGGAGAAACACCCTGATGCTATGCTGCTGTGGAGCAAACTGTCACACAGTCTGGGAGTCTGGCACACCAATACATGTCGTGCTAACATGCCTGTCAAGTGTTCAGTGCTTGAAGCACACACTGCTTATGCAGTGTGTGCTTCAAGCACTGAAGCTTTGCAAAGTTCAGAGCTATGCGAAGTCCCACCAGAATAACTGGTTTTGTTTAAACCATCAATGGTTGAGGTGGGTGTTACTAATATAAAGGGTAATATTAAGTGGCGTACGCCCCCCCTCCACCCACACACACACAAACATATCTTGCTTGACTCACTCACCAAACGGGTAGCCCTTGCTGGATGGGATTACAGATGGGATGAGCATCCCTGGTTTAAGTTTTAGGTTTAAATCCTAAAACAACTGCAATCCTGGTGCGTGTGTCCGAGGATATGTGACATTCCTGGAATTCCAGAGTAGGAGGTTGAGGCGAGAATAGAAAGGAGAGGCATAGAGGCTACCCACGAAGCTACAATCTGAAGCCAAGGGCCTGGGGAGAGACGTCTCCTTCTTTGGCCACCAAGGGCAATCCGGGAATGCAAAAGACTGCCCCTCCATGAGACCTTGGGCATGCCCTCCCGCCTCTTCTGTGTCCAGGGCTGGGTAAAGTCATCAATCCAGTATTGCTTCCCGGACATCAAAGGTCCCTGCCATATGCCGTTTTCGCATGGCGACTGCTCACCGTGGAGAAGTAAGCGAGTTTACAATGTGCCTGGTGGTGGACTCGGCAGGCCGTATAGCGGTGTGTGCGTTTGGGCCAGGGTCAGAAGTGAGCCACTGGCACAGGAGTCCACACCAGCTGCCCCACGGGCCGGCCCTGCTGTGCCACGCTGAAAGCGAAGTCCAACAAAGTCAAGTGACGGTGATGTACTGCCTCCGGGACCGTGTGTGCGCCCAAATTAAAATGCCCAGGCATCACCTGACCCCACCCCCATTGACTGGAGAGGTGTCGCTGAACCAGCTCTCTCTCCCCTCAGTTCTCCTCCTCCCTGAATTTAACTGTCGCTGCGTGCTGCCTGGCAATTTACGGCTCCACCCCCCAGGGCATTGAGACAGCAAAGTTGATTTCAACTTTGCAAGTGTGTGCAACAACAATTTGTTGTTGGCACGGTGCACCTGCAAAGTTGAAAGCAACTTGCAGCACAGTGTCTGTGCAGTGTGCGAGGTCCGGCCCAGCCCATACTAGTAGCCCAGGGTGCCGGCTGCAGTGTTAGAATTCACAGCCTAGAGCCGCCTGACTGGCGCCAGCCAGGCCGGCGGCGGCGGCAGATTCCTTTGCCAGGCCACTGAGACAGGCCAGCGAGCACAGCCCCTCCTTTATAATTCATCACAGCAAGGTAACCAACGTGCGTATTACCTTGCTTTGATGAATGCTGCAGGTCTGCAGCCAATCAATCCCAATCCGCTGCTAGAGCGAGCTGGCTCGGGCCCGGCAGCAAAAGTAATTTACGTTACTTCAAGTAACGTAAGTTACAAAACCAATAAAAACCAGGATTGCACACCAAAATAAACGGCCCAGGGAGGCTTGTTATAAAACCGGCCCCCTGTTGGACAAAAGCCATCGGCCACGGGCCGATTGGCCAATAGGCCAGTCCAGCCCTGGTCACATGGTCTCCAGGCAGGCCTCCCCTTCAAGCAGGCCGCCCCCCTAATACAACGACATACACACGTCATTCATTCACAAACACACCCCAGTTTCTAATACTTTAAAAACCACTCGATATGTCTCATGAGAACATCTTTGTGCTTTGCAAGTCAACTCCTGAACGTGCTACCTGGGAACCACTGAGATCTATGCTAATCCGTGAACTTCTGTGACCGCTTCGAGCATACCCATTAGTGCGCTACCTGTGGCCATCCACCTATTCTCCCGCAACATACTGCTCTGCTTGCTGAATCCAACTGTTTGTTGGTCAAGGTAAGGCCATGTATCCTGGTCATATTTCACAGATTTTTAAATTTCTATCTATTTTCGAGTAGAGTACACAATAGTGCTATGTTCATTGGTCTCATTGGTATTGACTTGAGTTTCCATTGCTATGCTATCAATAGATCTATTTATTTTCATCTGTGTCTATTGTCATTGAATTGCATCCTTCGGGGGTCCAGTCTATAATGTAAGCATGTTTCCTTCTCGTGCAAGACAGAACATCCAAGGGACGAGTCACATGTTCAGATTTCAGTCACATCAATTATACATTTCTGCAACTTATGCAAATACTAAGCAGAACATAATGAACTGGTATAGTTCCTGCGACCAAAACAAACCTTGCATTGATCATTGTATGATTCATTTACTTTTGTATCAAATCTTTACTCTTGAAGATTGTATAATAATGTCGATATTTACTTTTCAGATTTATCAACAATGCCTGCCTGTTCGATTAGCGGTTGCCCTTCGAAGACCCATGCGAAATCTGAAGGAACTACAATGCACGTATTCCCGAAAACTGTTGATCGAATAAGAGAATGGGTCAGACATTGCGGATATCCACTGGATGAGCTGGAAAGTAGAGTCCAACAAGTCTTAGAGGACAAGATGGGTGATCGATAACGCATCTGCAGCCGGCACTTTTCCTTTGACATGTACACAACTTCTTGGGTAACAAAGAAGAATAAACGGGGAACGACACGGAAATTGCGCGAAAACGCTATTCCCACTCTATTCGTCCACATTCCGCCACCGGTGAGTCAAGTGTCCGGATTTAGCTTTAGGCCTTGCGGTAGTGTGTAGGTAGCCGAATGGATTAATTGATATTGTAGGTGTTCTATCCCTTGTAATAATTTCGATATTGATATGAGTGTGTAGTTTTTTGAATAATGACATTTATCAATATATTATTTTTCGATTTCATAACCCACAAACGCAATGTATATATATATGGGGACAGGGAACTGTGCTGTATTGAGCATTTTTCAAGTATTCTGTCGGCTTACATGGCTATTTTTAATATTGGCATTTCATTATCAATCATTAATTGGTCGCAGTTATCAACCACTTCTAGCGCGTATCAGGTAATCTTACTAGGCTAATCCGCTACATACTTATTTTATGCATGTCAAGTAATAGTTTTATTCTATTGTGTAATTATTTTACCGAATGTTTGGTTACTGCTTTCCAATTGATATACACCTTAGTTATCGTCCACTGGTGTTTGTTTTCAGTTATAATTAGTGTTATCCATACTAATGCAAGTACTGTCTTTCAGGGAGATGCTGAAGCGTCCGCCACATCTACAACATTTCTAGATGTTTTTCAACATCAGCAGGTATGGATACTGACAGCTCCATCGAGCATCATCATCAGAGCTGGAATTCTTGTCGTTTGATTGTTCTACACAATGTTTCATTCGTGGTTAGCCGTTGATATGTACCTGTGCTGTCGACCCCAGGTGTGTGTTATGTTTTCACAATTGTAATCTTCACTAATGCAAGTACTATGTTTCAGGCAGTTGATGGAGCGTCAACCCCTGCACATGATGCAGAGCCTGACATTCAAGTATACGAATCGGCGCAACAGCTTTCGGAAGTGCGCACTACATTTGCAACATCCATAGATATTCTTCAGCAGCACGAGGTATGGATAATGACAGCTCCATCATGCGTGATCATATAACGTGATTCCATTTGCTATACTTTCTTCCCTATTAACGCAAGTGCTGTGTTTCAGGGAGACAACGAAGCTCCACCACAATCACAACATCTCATTTAGATGATGCAGATGTAAAGGAATCGTTGAAATAAGTCGATGAAATGTGATCATATTTGGATTTTCCTTGATTCTTTTGGACAATGCATCATTTGCGGTTATCTCTTTATATGTACCTGTGCCGTCGACCCCAAGTGTGTGTTATGTTTCCAATATTGAAAACCATACTAATCCAAGTACTGTGTTTCAGGGAGATGCGGATGCCTTCTCTCCAATACAACCATTCATGGCAGTCCATGCAGAGCCAGAGGTATGGATACTGACAGTTCCATCGAAATAGATCATCACTGGTCGAATACTTGTCGTTTGATTGTTGCACACAATGTTTAAATCGTATTTGCTATTGAGATGTACCTGTGTGTTCGTCCTCACGTGTTTTATGCTAACAATATTTTGATACATAGTAATGAAAGTACTATGTTTCAGGGAGACGATGGAGCCTCATTCCGTGCTGTCTATGCGGATACAGAAAATATAGTCGTTGCAGCGCAAGAGGAAGGGAGGACATGCGGAAACGAATCGGAGCTACAGCGTGCAGATGTTGAAGGTCGAGTCAAAAAGTTGCAAAGAAAAAAAAACAAAAAAAGGTTAGTTACAAACAGTTCATAACTTTAAAAAAATGTTTGTGCTGGGGACTATTTTATGTTTTTTTTCCAATCAATTCTACTACACTCCATCTTGTGTTTAAACTGAACATCCCTTTTCCAATCTCTCCTCCAGTTACCCGTGGGTGTCAGAACTATACACACACAGACAGTGAAGCGAATGAGAGATGTGGCTTGCCAGACCATGTACACTATGGAGGAACTATTAATTGAGGCGAGGCGTGTTCAGGCTCGAGATGCTCATGTCCAATGGCCAGAACATGAATTAATTGTGTTTGGAGACTACAGCAAAGTTGCATTTGACCATAGCTACAGTGCGACCGCACCACCACAAGAAGATGTTATTGAATGTATTGAAGATAGCTCTGAAGTAGTTGCAGATCAATTTACACAATCTACACCCGCCAAATATTTGCCACCAAAAAACCTGTCGAAATTGTTGTGTTCTCCCATCAATGTTGAAGTAATAGATGTTGAAATGACAGAGAATGAACCAGCCGCAGCATCCATAGACGCATCAGATATCAGCGATATTACTTTCCACTGTGTTGAAATCTCCACAACGTCAAAGGCCGAAACAACGTTGACGCAGGATGACAGTCTAATGAAAGAGAGCAAATACATTGTATTCGACAGTTGTTTGATGGAAATTATAAGTATGCTGAAATGTGTGCATTCCATTAGAGGTAAAGTATGTGGGAAGCCATTGATTAATGTGACTCGTCAAATAAAAGGCAGTAACGTCAAAATAAATGCCGCCTGTAGATTAAATCATAGGTTCTCATGGTTTGCACAACCGATGCTGGGGATACTGCCAGCAGGCAATCTACTGTGTGCAGCTGCATCACTTTTTAGTGGCTCCAGTTTTAGAAAGTTAGAGGCTTTCTTTCAGTTTGTGGGATTTCATTTCTAAAGCGTTGTACTACACATACCAACGTGATTATCTGTTTCCGGCCATTAGTGATGCTTGGAAAATTGAACAATTGTCTCTAGCAAGTACATTCGAAGGCAAAGGTTTCAGGCTAGCCGGCGATGGACCGTGCGACAGCCCTGGATTTTCTGCCAAATACTGCACCTACCACTTTCAGGACATGGATAGTAAGAAAATTGTGAGTTCGGTGGTCGTGCAGGTCACACAATGTACATCCTCAGTGGCCATGGAGAAACTAGGTTTTATAAAATCAGTGGAATATCTACAATCGAGGGGAATGCACATCGACCTCATAGCCACGGATAGACACATTTCAATTGCCAAGACAATGAGAGAGCAGTTCCCACATATTAAACATCAATTTGACGTATGGCATCTTGCTAAATCAATCAATAAGAAAATCTCGGCTGCAGGGAAAAAAAAAGGTTTTGAAAGTATTTTGCAGTGGTCACATTCTATCAAGGAAGGTGGAGCTCAAAAACTTGTGAGGGGTCAGTGGAAATACTACTTGAAAAATGGCGGTCACTGATGCACCACTGTACCAACGTTCACCGCTGGACAGCAAATGAACATTTCCACCAATGTGAACATGGCCCTTTGTCCCCAGAGGAGGCACGGAAGAGGAAGTGGTTGATTCCATCTTCACCGACACACAAAGCCATTGAGAAGATTGTTTTCGACAAAACTCTATCAAGAGATTTGAGAGGACTGACAGAATTCTGTCACACAGGAGATTTGGAGGTGTTCCACAATATGTGCCTAAAGTACAGGCCAAAGCGCTTGCATTTTAGCTTTCGGGGCATGAGACATAGGACTCTACTAGCGGTCTTGGCCCATAACAGCAATGTCGGACGTGAACAATCTAGGACTAGGGGTAAAGTAAGGATGCCTCGCTACACTAAGGTGTTTTCAAAATGAAGTAAGCAATGGGTGATCAAACCAGTCTATAATGAAATGCAGTTCGACTTTGTGAAAGGCCTTATTGTTGCTGTGTTAGAGAAGCACAGATATGGAATTTTGGACGTTTCTGTGCAGAGCAGTGATCCATTGCCACCGAACATTGCGACTGTGCCATGCCCACCCGAAGCACAACTGATTGTGAAGTACAAATCCCGGTTTAAATAATTGCAATACGATTGTCTTTTTGTAAATAAATGTTATTGTACAGTGTACCTGTAAACCTAACCCCTACCTTCACCATCATGGGTGGTGAACAAGCTGGGTGTCGTCTTTGAATTCTCTCTATTCACCTCACATATGTGTATGTATATATTTTTCTCATGTCTCATCTCATGTAAATGTAAATGCTGCACACTGTTAACGGAGGGGAGGCTTGCGTATTGCAAATAATAAAACAAACAAACAAACAATAAATCTCACTTTTAACTCAACTCCTGTGGTACTTTATACTTTCTCTGACCTTCTGCCAAAAATTAAATGTCTCAATTTGGGCTGCAAAGCTCGCAGACAACGGGGACAAAATTGGGGCACTTAGAACGCGCCAGCCAAGCGGGCCGTGGCATTTGGGAGAGAAGCCAGTTCGCATTTGCACATTGAGGCGCACTACATAGACGGATTCTAAACGTCAAGTTCTCACAGATGCCTATACTACGTGATGTGCAAATAAAGAATGCAAAGGACAGCGCCCAGATGAGGCCCACAAGTCGCACTGGAAGTATAAGGGTCTATTGTTTTTTGACCTTGAGACAGGGACCATGCCGAAAGAACTACATTTGAAGGGAGTGCACAATAACGTAAGAGACGATAAGGCAGAAAATTCAGAAAGTAGACCGAGTTTCATTTTAGGTCAGTATACGAAAAATCGTTGTCAAGAGCACAGTCCGTTTTACAGACTGCATTACGAAGAGACACAATGGAAATTTCAAATATAATGTAAGTAAATCTTTACACGCTTTTATACCGGAATGAAGATTTAATGAATGGATGCATGAATAAATGAATGAATGAAGAGCTAGGAAAAGCAAGTAAAACTGTTCGTAGTGGGCACATGGGCATGCAGGTCCACTGGTCTCACCGATCTCGGTCCTTGGCGCAGCCACTTTTCCCTGCACTGACTACCTGCACTACGGGACTGTATCCTTCAGCCCCTTCTCCCGGCATTTACCTTGCATTTGCCACCAGCTGGCCCTATTATTTAATTTGTATTCAACTAACCATGTACAGCCCTTCCCCATGCGCGATCAGAAAGACACCTGGCCTAGTAGGATCGTTGTCTGTCTGCCCTTGTTCCCCACTGCCTCGTCACGCCTAGAAACACTTGAGTATAGGCGCGTTACACATGCCATATCATATATCATATCATTCCTCACGCATGTAGACTGTCATTTATCATTGTGTGTTGGCCTCGATTTATCTCGTTACTTTTCGCATTGATTTTAGAGACGAACATACTCCATTGAACTATCCTTGCAAGCAAATAGTTTCTGAACGGCAGTAATAAATAAAATGAGTAATATTAATGAAGTTCTGCTAGCGAGGCTAATTATCATTTTTTTGTTTTCATAACAGGTATTTGATCCCTTTCTGCCACTGCCATCTGTTTGAGACACCGGCGGATGGATTCTTCAGCAGACACCTGAAACTTCGTGTCAACAACTGGAGCACGATCACCATATTATGGGACGATCACCAAGGGCCCACGTGCCCTTACGCTGTACTAGTGGCTAGAAGCAACATATCAACCTTTTGGCTGGACTAGTGCCTAGTTGATGGAACAGCCTTGCGGTTCACCGTGCTTCCAAAGTGATTCTTTTTACGAAAATGAACACCCTGTGTACCATAAAGGAATAGCGCGTGACTCAAGATGAAACGGAACAGTTATTGCGGATACAGATAAAAGAAAATAAATGGCTTCCGGAGTTCATATGTCAATTGCTGAATATTCTCTAAACATTTAATGTCAAATAAATGTACTTTACCAAATGTACCGTGTTGCTGTTTCATTTTAAAGTACAGTTTCATATTCCGAATTGTGGCGCGCTGTGTTGTGAGTTGATCTGTGTTGGTTTCCGGGTTCTGTGTGGAGTCGCGCAGAAGACGACTGGGCGCGTTTGCCTACGCAGCACAGTAACGTCATGGGGAGTCGTGGGGAATATGAATGTTTTGATAATGTCGGGCTCAGGGGCGGGGGAATTGATTTAGTGCCGCAAAAGCAGGTCAGCCAGGGCGATCGGGGAAAAGATAGGATTATCAGAAAATGGCGGCTCCCTGGTGCTTGTTTTCGCGTGCGTTTAATGGACGAAAACTCGGGTAAGGTCCATAGGAAAGTTTTCTAAAATTGAGCCACTTAGGCTTAAAAAAACATGGCCGACCCGTAGGGACAATAACATTTTTTACTAGACCATGCCTTTAATGTCACTGGGGCTACTAAGGCTTCTGAAGTCCGGTGAGCTGCTGGAGAACAAAACTGAGCTCAAGGAGGAAGTAGTGACGGGCGAAGCAACGGCTGTCTTGAAAAGGCACCCAAACTCTGCCGGAGCCTCACAGCGGAGCACGGGCCCGTGGAAGATGCAAACCATGCAAACAGGTACGCCTGCAGACCAAGAGGTGCTAGAGGTCCGGGAGGAATCGAGGATCCAATACAGAGCACACGATAAGAGGGTCTTGGACCCCAAGAATAACAGAGAGAGAAAGAAACATGTGTGTACTTGGCAGGAGAGTAAACCAAGCCAAGCTAGAGAATCAGAGGGCATAGGACCCTGAGACAGAGACATTCCAGAGGGAAAAATATGCTTTGCAGGAATGTGAACCAAGCTATTATGAAACCGCATTGTGAGTCCCAGACCATCTTATATTGTGCTCTGTATTTGATCCCTGTGTCCACCCGGACCTCTAGCACCTCTCTGTCTGCCCACGTACCTGTTTGCGTGGTTGTTAGGAAAGATTTTATGATTGTATGTAATTTTCCCTCCATGTAACAACCCCCAAACTTTTTGCTGCTGTTTTACACCCTGATCTAGACTTTGCCAGAGAAGCGCAGCCTTCCGCCGCACTCCTCTAGGCTTTCGCTCAAATCTTATGGGGAAACTGACATGCCCTTAAGACAGTCAGTACTGGGAGACTTAGTCCTTTCCTCATGTTGCAGCTTTTGTGCAACATGAAAGAAGAGTGCACTGTAACTTACTTTACCGCGCTCTTGGGTCTCTAGTCATTCCAAAGGCCCTAGAAACTCTCGCTGGACTTATTATGAACTGTGCAAGTGTGTCCCGGACAGGACTGGTGGCAGCTATCGTTTCTCTTGTGTTTTGAACCCTTTTTTGCCATGTTATCTGTGCTTACCGCGTTTGGCACGAATAAGTGGCCTGGCTCCAAAATGGCCATGCCACGAAGTTCTTTGTCCTGTCCTTTGGCCATCTTGCCCCTTCACCTTCCCCAGTTCGAGCCGACCCGGGTCAATCCTTATTTGGTCATGCACTTTCCCGTGAAACCCAAAGCTTTCGCGGGCTTCTGCATGCCTTGTGTGTATGCTTCCAGGATGTGGGCTGGGATGTCTGTTCTCAATACACATCCTGGGTGCCAGAGAGTCTGGAGTGTCCTGAATGCCTGGGACCACCATGGTCCGTGATAGGTCCACGTATGGTGTGAGTGTTTGTGAGCAGATCTCCCATTGGGTCCTCTACATTTTGGTGCGAAGGGAACTTTGGATAAGAGGAGGCTAGAAACACCACTACCATGTTGATCTCCTGAGTTCACACCGAATGAGGGATAAGGAGCCAAGTATCCTGCAACAAGAAGCTGAGTCGCGGAACCGCTGGTGACCCGCAGAAGGTTTGGCACCCTGAACCACTGTCGTCCTGCGAGCGAGACCCCTAAGCATCTGATCGTCCTAGAAGGTCTGTGAAGGCGCTTCGACCCATTGGAATAGTCGGATCAACTATTCCCAGCACCTTCATCAAACCCTGCAAGTAAGCCTCTTCGGAAGTGTCCCTGGGCCAACCAGTGGGCTGACCAGCTTAACCAGGACGTTTGCTCTGTCACCGCTGCCATTTCGGGAAAGCCCTCAAAACTTGGCCTACTGCTAGCTCTGTGTCCACGGCACTCTCACACCGAATATCGTACACTTGGCATTCCCAGATCTGAAGTGAGACGAGTGCACCCAGACCAGAGTAAACACGGTTGCCCTGTTGCCCTGCTGTTTGTAACAACCTGTGCACGTTCGCTGCATTTGGGACACCCTCGCCCCTGCATCCTGCTACCGAGGAATCTACACGGTGTCGAGACGTCCTGATCTTCGCATCTGAACCTGCCAGCAACGTGAACTGAACTGGCGAAGTCTGGGTCTGCCTGCGTCGGGGACCGGTGAGTAGTCCATACCCAAACCGGTGGCCCCTAGCGCAGGAACCCACTTCTCTTCCACCGCTGTTGCGAAATAGCGGATCTGTCCCCCACTCTCACCCTGCCTCCGCCCGCAAGTGGAGGTCTTGCTCGAGTAGTGGGGGACCTGTTCTTCATCGCTTCAACCACCTTCCTGAACAGTCAGAAACCCTTGAAGAAACCCTATTTTTGTCCATTGGCACAAGCGCGTGCATGTACTATTGAGTATAAGGCTCCTCTCTTCGTAGGGCTTGGACTTCCTCCTAGTTAGATGAAATTCTGATGTCGAACTGGGAATAATGATTATTTGCACTGCCTGTTTTCCTCCCCATCTAGGTGGTCTACATATTACGTGCTCATAACTCCTTAGATCCTTTGGTCTTGTATATATATATTGTATTGATTGTGATGTTTTGGTGTACTTGAGTATTATTGTGATTCTTTGCTATAGTCGATGTTACAAAGGCCTTGTAATAAATGTGTCTATATTTTTAATATAACACCTGTCTGGAGTAATTTGTAAGTGTCCTTGCTTTGTGTGCTCATTGAGGTCTTTCAGTCACCCTCACCCCTCTTGAGACTTAGGGCCTCATTACACGGACGGCGGTGGACCAAGGTGCTACTAGCACCTTGGTCCATGCCGGTAAAATAGCGGCACCGCCTTGGAGGAAAGGGGAATTACCGCCCTATTCCAAGGTTGGTGGGGCGGTAATTCCCCCTTCCCCCATTGCCCTTCCCCATTCCCATTTTTGCCCCATATGGCATAATGGGAATGGGGAAGGTGCTAATTACGGCACCACAAATTGCGGGACCGTAATTAGCTCCCTGGTCCCTTTGCGGGTTGGTTTTTAACGCCTGCAAAAAGCAGGCGTTAAAGTCTCCAACCCGCAAAGGGACCTCGTAGTAAGGCGGTAAGGGTTAATGGTCACCGGTACCATTAACGGTGACCGTTAACCCTTACCGACGTCCGTGTAATGAGGCCCTTAGTCTTGACCGCCGCCATCGCTACCCTGATTGGTCTGGCTTGTCCAGAGGTTACCCTGTTCCAAGAAACTAGGCTGGCCTTCTGAACCTCTGCCCCTCCAGGTCCGAGTTCAGAAATCCATCTTAACAAATTGGTGTGCAGCGGTGGGATACGACTGAAGGTATCCAGTGTTGCATACGAGTGAAGGCATTTCGAGTTATTCCTACCAGGACACATAGTGAATTGTCGTAGTATAACTTTTTAAAGGCCATAGTCCTATCTAACAGTATGGAAACAAGTACCGTGTCAACTTTAAATGCTTCTTAATCTGAAACATTGAAAAAGATGTGTGCTGAGGGAGGTGTCTCCTCTCAAGGCACCAAAAATGGAAATGATCCAAAGAATCATGGCCTGGCAAGAAGCTCATCTTAGTGCTATAGCTTCAGAGGACAGTGCAGAAGGTGGTGGGGCTGCTCTCACTGGTAGAACTGACAGTTCTGCCGCTGCACTGGTCCACAGCGACCATGAGGACAGGGAGGATGAAATGTCCAATGTTTCCTCTGCCATTGCTGATTCACTCTGCTGTTTTTCTCCCCTCGCAGGATTCTCAAACTTAGGTGGCACGGTACCTAATACGCATTACTGTTTGCACTTAACTGTGGTAAACTAGGGTGTTTTTCTCCCCTCGCAGGATTCTCAAACTTAGGTGGCCCGGTACCTAATACGCATTACTGTTTGCACTTAACTGTGGTAAACTAGGGTGTTTTTCTCCCCTCGCAGGATTCTCAAACTTAGGTGGCCCGGTACCTAATACGCTTTACTGTTTGTTTGCCCTAACTGTGGTAACTTGTGCTTGCCGCTCACCTCCTGTCTGCGTGCTCTCGTCCCGTCTGTCTCCCCCCCCCTCCCTCCTACTCCTTGGTGCTCTCTGTCTCGCCTATCTTCTCTAACTGCTTCTCCATTGACTATCCTGCTCTCCTCACTAAATCTGGTAGGAAAAAGTTTAAAAAGGACATCCTGGTCTCCAACCCAGGCCTCCCTATCGCTGACACCTACACTAGTGCCTGCTCTAAGGAAACTCTCACTGACATCCTCTTTTTCGTGCCTTCGCCTGACCTATGGACCCTTCATATGGTCTCTGTGCTCTCTCCTTTCTCCTCCTCTCCCATTAATGGTGGCACCCGTTGGGATGTCCTCTTGGCCCCCTTCCGCTCCTCTAAGGCCATCATTAATGTCTACGCTAATGGGATCATCTTGGTCCAAGGCCCTCAGGCCAACCTTCACCTCTTTGATAGACGCTTCCCACGCCTCATCAACTTCCTTTCCTCTCCTGCTGTCCCCCCTCATCTGTCCTCGGCTACCTTGCCTCTACCCTCCCTCCCTGCCCCCTCTTGTGCTCCTTCTTCACCTCCTCCTTCAACACCTCCGCAGGGCGTACCTCTGATCTGTACCCCTCCCCGGAAGTTCTTCAAGGATAGCAACCTTCTCCACATTGCCACTCTTAATTCTCGCTCTGCCATCAAGCATTCCTCTGATATCTGTCGCCTTCTTGAGGAACGGGACCTCGACGTCCTCGGTCTCACTGAGACATGGTTCATGGCCAGCTCTGCCACCAGCTTTGACACACTCCTACCTGACGGTTACAAGATCCTCTCCGTGCCCAGGCCCAACCGTGCAGGGGGTGATGTTGCCCTTATCTTCCCTGAGTGGATTCCTGCCACTGTCACTCCTACGCAGACCTACTCCTCTTTTGAATGTTTTGTCTGCCGACTCTCTCTCTCTCCTAGCCATTCCCTTACCGTGGCTACTATCTATCGGCCACCTGGTCAAATTTCCTCCTTCCTCTCTGAGTGGGCTGACCTCTCCTCCTCACTCCTGTCCTCAACCACTCAACTCCTCTTTCTTGGCGACTTCAACATCCACCTTGATGCCTCCAGTCCCCCCACTGCTCTCTTTCGTGACCTCTGCGACTCTCTCTCACTCTCTATTCTCCCGTCTGGGCCTACTCACTCTGCTGGGCACACTCTTGATGCTCTGATCTCTTCTGACCTTCCCCTCTCCGTCCCTCTCTCCACTCCTCTCTCCTGGAGTGATCACTTTCTCCTATCCTCCCACCTCACCCTCCCTACCCCACAGGCAAAGCCACCCTCTTCACTGCCACCCACCTTCTCGGTCATCCGACCCATGAAGCGTGTGTCAGTTGAGGCTTTCGCTGCTACCTTCTCGCCCCCTCCTGCCCCTTCGGCTGACTCCCACCCTGACACAGCCCTCTCCATGCTCCACTCTGCTATATCTGTTACTCTTGATATCCTTGCCCCCGTCATGAGAATCCACCTGAAGCCCAAAGCCAAATGTAACTCCTGGTATGACTCGGATCTCGCCACCCTAAAACGCAAGTGCAGGGTTGCAGAGAGGAAATGGCGTGCTTCATGTTCATCCTCTGACAAACTGGCCTGCCGCCTGCTCCAAAGGCAGTATCGGCTCTCCGTTCTCACCAAGAAGAGAGCCCTTATCCAAGCCCGCATCTCTGCGGCATCTAACAACTCCGCCGAACTCTTTAAAACCCTGTTGCAGTCTCTACCTCTCCTGTCCCCTCCCAGGCCCTCTGCACTGCATTGGCCTCTCACTTCATCTCTAAAACTCAGGACATCCTGTCCTCGCTCTCCTCCTTTCACCTCCCTCCCTCCCTTCCCGGCTCTTCCTCTGGCCCTTCTGCAGTCACCCCTCCTCCCTCTTTCTCTGCCTTTCCACTTTTCTCTGCTGACGAGGTTTCCAGACAAGTCCGATCTATGAAAGTCTCGTCTAAACAGGTTCAGCCCTGTTCCTCCAAAACTATCAAGGACCACATCGACTCCCTGGCTCCTGCCCTGGCTGAATTTTGCAACCACTCCTTCGCCTCTGGAGTCTTCCCTTCCCCCCCTCAAGCACTCCCTTGTGCACCCTCTTCTCAAGAAACCCTCTTCCGACCCCTCCTGCCCGGCTAACTATCGCCCTATCTCCATCACTCCCTTCCTGGGCAAGCTCCTGGAGAAACTGGCCATCTCCCAGCTTAACCTCCATGCTGAATCTGTTGGTAGTCTTCATGACCATCAATCTGGTTTCAGAGCTGCCAGAAGCACGGAAACTGCTCTCCTGAACATCCGTGAAGACCTGCTCTTGAACCTCGATTCCAACACTCCGTGTGTTCTCATTCTGCTCGATCTCTCCTCTGCCTTTGACACTGTCAACCATGCCATCCTGCTCAACCGTCTCCGTGAAAACCTGGGTATCACTGGTCAGGCTCTGGCGTGGCTGACCTCTTTCCTTTCAAATCGACCCTCCCAGGTCCAACTGGGGTCCTTCCTCTCCGACATCTTTTTCTCCACCTGTGGTGTCCCCCAGGGATCTAATCTCTCTCCCTGGCTGTTCAACCAGTATCTGGCACTCCTTGCCCACCGCATCGCCGCTCTCTGCCCTAATTTCCAGTGCTATGCGGACGATACCCAGCTCATTTTCAGGCTACCCTCAGCCTCCCCCTCTCCTTCCCTCATCTCTGACTGTCTGTCTGCTATCCAGGAATGGTGTGCTGCCAATGACCTCTGCCTTAATGCCAGTAAGACTGAGATTCTACTCATCGGTACACCCACTCCCTCCTTCCCTGCAGCTCTCTGGCCTGCCTCCCTTGGCCCCCTCCCTGCTCCTACCTGCAATGCAAAAAACCTTGGGGTCATCTTCGACTCCACACTCTCCTTCTCTCCTCATATTTCTGACGTCGCTAAGAAGTCACACTACCAGCTGCACCTCCTCAGAGGTATTCTTCCCTTCCTCTCCTTCCCCCAGAAGCTCACTGTCTCCCGAGCCCTGGT
This sequence comes from Ambystoma mexicanum, assembly GCF_040938575.1. NCBI lineage: Eukaryota > Metazoa > Chordata > Amphibia > Caudata > Ambystomatidae > Ambystoma > Ambystoma mexicanum. The sequence continues at coordinate 87,102,794 of NC_090923.1, forward strand.
TCTCTCGAAGCTGGATTACTGTAACAGCCTCTATCTTAATCTGCCTGCCTCCACTCTCCGCCCTCTGCAACTCATCCAGAACAGAACTGCGAGACTTGTCCTTGGCCTCAAGCCCAGGGACCGTATCTCTCCAGGACTGAAATCTCTACACTGGCTCCCAGTGGCTGCGAGGATAAAGTTCAAAACCCTCTGCCTTGTCCACAAGGCCTTCTGGGGCCTTGGTCCTAAATACCTTCAACTCTCTCTTCCCAAATATCTTCCTTCCCGAGCCCTTCGCTCATCCGCCTCCAACTCCCTCAGGGTCAGCCGCTTCTCGAAGCAAAGAGCTGGGGGTAGATCTCTCTCCGCGGCAGGGGCCTCCCTCTGGAACAGCCTTCCTGCCTCCCTGAAACTTGAGGAGAACCATCTCCGGTTCCGGAAGCACCTCAAAACCTTCCTCTTTGCTTCTGCTTTCTCTCTCCCTCTCCCCTGCTGAACAGCTAATATTCTACACTGAAACTGCACTGATTCTGCAACTGGACCACTCTTAACGGCCTCGGTCCTGGGCCCAGCCACTCTCCACTTGCACTGATGCCCTGGAACCCCTCTGCACTGCGGGACTGTCTCTGTATCCCTACAGCCACCCCCCTTTTCCAGCACTTGTTCTGCACTTACCTTGCACTTGCCACCAGCTGGCCCTATTTATTTACTACTTTACGCCACTTACCTTGTACTGCACTTCCCCCCCTCCCCTTCCCCTTGCACTTTTTCCCCTCCCCCACCCCTGCACTTGCGCGATCTGAATGACACCTGGCCTAGTAGGATCGTTGTCTGTCTCCCCTTGTTCCTCCCCTCCCTGCCTCGTCGCGCCTTGAAACACCTGTGTATAGGCGCGTTACAAATGCCATATCATATCATATCATACTTGAATTCAAGAAGCAAGAACTGCTGTTTAGGCAGAAGGAGCTTGAGATCAATATGGCCAAGCTAAAAATCGAGCAGGCAGAAAAACAGAAAGACAGGGATCACCAGTTGGAACTGGCCAAGCTTCAAGTTGCCAATGGATCCAACGGTCCTGGACATGGGTCTGGGGCCACCTCTCATCCAAGGTTTCCAAAAGATCTGCTCAGTGTGTATGAGGAAAATAATGACATTATGGATTGGCTGAATACATTTGAGTATGCATGTGAAGTTCAACAAGTTGACAATGCTGATAAAATTGCCTGGTTACTTAGCAGACTGCCCCATTCTGGTTGCAGTGCCATTATGGAAATGTCAAAGGCTGAGAGAGCAGATTTTGCAATGTTGAAGCAAACTCTAATTTTAGAGATTCAGAGAGTATAAGAAAAAAGAAGTTGGTACTTGGGTATCTTATGTAACTGAATCCTTAAAAAACTTGACTGGCTGGGTCGAAGGGTATAAGGTTTCTTCCTTGAAGGTATGATAAGTCTTGTCATGCTGGAACATATTTTTGCATCTTCTTCCCCTGAGCTTAAGCAGCATTTGGCAGATTCAAAGGAGATAGATCCTAAGAAGCTTGCCATTGCAGCAGATTTATGGGTGTCACATTGAGTGTCCCATAAGGACAAGACTCATCCTGGTAAGCAGGAGGAAGGGAAAAAGTCCAAAGATAAGGAGGGTGGGGAAACTGATAAATCTTCTTCCCAAAAGGGCCACAAAAAGAAAAATAAGGGTAAGACACAAGAAAACTCACAGGGTAGTGGAGGTCAGCCTCCGAAACAGAACTCTGGTTATAATAAGCCTCCCTATGTAAACAGACCCAATGGATCTTGTTTTGCTTGTGGAGCAACTGACCACGTGAAGGGGGATCCCAGATGTAAGGTTAAAACCTTGGGGGTCCACTCTGCTAATCTGGCCTTCTCCTCCTACGAGGAAGAAGAGATTACCGGAGCATCCTTCTCCTCCGACTCCTTCCCCAGTGGGATAGAAGCTGAGGTAGTTTTAGTTTCCCTGGGTTCCTGGGAGCCTAAAGTCACAGAGGCTTATGCTAGGATTCCAGATAACACCATCCACTACTTTAAAGACAGTGGGGGTCATTACAACCCAGGCGCTAATTGCGCCAACTATACCACCATGGTGTAAACTATGTTTACACCATGGTGGATGGCGGATTTACCGCCCCATTCCAAGGTGAGTGGGGCGGTAAATCCCCATTTCCCATTTTCCCTTCCCCGTTCCCATTTTTGCCCCATAGGGCATAATGGGAGTGGGGAAGGCGCTAATTACGCCACCGTAAATTACGGTGGTGTAATTAGCATCATGGCAGGTAAGCGCCATGGATTTTAACGGCTGCTAAAAGCAGCCGTTAAAATCAGAATAGGCGTTAAGGGTTAACGACGGCGTTAACCCTTAACGCCTGGGTCGTAATGAGGCCCAGTGTGCTGATCAATGGAGTAGATACTCCAGCTCTTAGGGATAGTGGGTGCAGTCGAACTGTAGTGGATTCTACCTTGGTAGGCCCAGAGGAAGTTGCCAGAGCTACTCTGATGCCCACTAAGTTGGCTGATGGCCCACCTCTCATGTTCCCAGTAATGCCTGTAAATCTTACTATCAATGGTACAGCAGTCAGGATTCCAGTGAGCATTCAGGGAGTGTCCCAGGAAAGGCCTTGTTGGGCAATGATCTCAGAGCGTTAGGGCTTGTGGGTGATACTGCTGACAGACCCTGCACAAGGTCTCAAATGAGGTCAGCACTGGCCAAGACCAATGTTCTGCCCCAGCCAAAGGGGAAACCCAAAGCTAAAGGAGTCAAGAAACCAAGAAGAGGGAAAGAGAATATTCCCCCTAACTCGCCTACCACTGAGGTGGAGGTAGTTGGTCAATCACCCGGACCTGACGAGGAGGTGGTGATGCCTGAAGTGTTTGACCCCAATGACCACCCGGAACTAAACGATTTGTTAGTAGAAGGTGGTCCTGACAGGGAAGAATTCAGTAAAGGCCAACTTGAGTGCCCATCTCTGGAAGGCCTAAGGAGACAGGCCTGCTCCCAGCTTGAGGGTGAACCTCCTGGGAAGCATCGGATTTATTGGGAAGGTGGACTCCTGAATAGTGAGCCCACAGAGTCTCCAGAAGGAGACCATAGGAGGTTGTTGGTTCCCCTTGCTGTAAGACCCTTCCTCCTGCAGCTGGCGTATGAAGTGCCCCTTGCTGGTCACCTTGATATTAAGAGGACCAAGCAAAGGTTATCCATGCACTTCTACTGGCCCAAGATGGGGGTGCAAGTAGAAAGTCACTGCAGGAGTTGTGCCTCCTGCCAGTTATCTGGTAAGAGTGGTTCAACAATCCAAGCTCCATTGGTACGACTACCAGTTGTGGGAGTACCATTCGAGAGGGTAGGGATCGACATAGTTGGTCCCCTTGACCCCCAAACATCCTCAGGCAATAGGTTTATCCTGGTGCTGGTCGGCCATGCCACCAGATATCCTGAGGCCATCCCATTCAAAACTGTGACTGCCAAGTCAGTTGTAAAAGCTTTACTTGGCATCTTTACTAGGGTTGGCTTCCCTAAAGAAATTGTGTCTGACAGAGGCAGCAACTTAATGTCGAAGTATATGCAGGCTATGTGGAAATAATGTGGGGTCACCTATACATTTTCTTCCGCATACCACCCCCAGAGTTGAAGGCAGGACAAGCTCTGGTGAAACATTGGTATGACCAGAAAGCTTCCCTCATCAACTTCACAACTGGTCAGCAAGTCCTGATCATGAATCCCATAAGGCCTAGAGCTTTACAGGATAAGTGGGCAGGCCCTTACACAGTGGTGGAGCCCCTGGGTGAGGTCAACTATTTAGTGGACCTTGGAAGGCCTGGACAGACTCCAAAAGTGTTCCATGTAAATAGGCTGAAGGCTTTCATCCCAAGAGTTCAGATCGCAGCACTGCTATTGGCTTCAGATGTCGAGGAAGAGGAGTCTGAACCTCTCCCTGACCTGTTTCAAAGCAGTCCTTCAGATAGCTCCTTTGAGGGTGTCCGAGTGGCCCCTCAGCTGACTTCTGATCAACAGGCAGAGGTGAAAGGTTTGCTTAGGTAGTTTTCCCCCCTGTTTTCACAGTCCCCTGGTTTGACACCTTGGTGCAAACATAACATAGACACAGGAGAGAGTGTACCTACCAAAAGTAGGGGATACAGGATGTCAGACAAAGTACGGTTTTACAATAAGACGGAGGTCAACAAAATGTTAGATCTTGGGGTGATTGAACCCTCCAGTAGTCCTTGGTCCAGCCCTGTGGTTTTGGTTCCAAAATCAGGTACATCTGAATTGAGGTTCTGTGTGGATTATAGGGCTCTGAATGCTGTCACCAAGACAGATGCTCCCCCCTTGCCCCGAACAGATGAGCTGGTGGATACCTTGGGTGCCTCCAAGTACCTTAGCATGTTTGACCTCACTGCAGGTTATTGGCAAATAGCCCCTGCAGAACGTGCCAAGGAGAAGAAAGCGTTCTCCACTCCAGAGGGTCTTTACCAGTTCCGGGTAATGCCTTTTGGATTGAAGAATGCACCTGCCACTTTCCAGAAGCTTGTGAATCATGTGTTGAATGGGTTGGATGAATTCTGTCTTGCATATCTGGATGATATAGCAGTTTTCAGTGCCACCTGGGAAGACCATGTGAAACACCTTGGGATTGTGTTACAGGCTCTTCAGAAAGCCCACTTGACCATAAAGGCCAGTAAATGCCAGATTGGACAAGGCTTAGTGGTTTACCTTGGACATGATGTAGGTGGAGGGAGGATGCAGCCTCTGCCCAGTAAAGTACAAGCAGTACAAGACTGGCCTACCCCCACTACACAGACCCAAGTGAGAGCCTTCTTAGGACTCACTGGGTATTACAGAAATTTCATGGCAGACTATGGAACCATAGCTGCCCTTCTGACTGCTCTCACCACTCCTAAGAAACCCAAGAAGGTACCTTGGACTGAAGAGTGTGAGAAGGCTTTCAATGGCTTAAAAGACTCCTTGTGCCAGGCCCCTGTTCTCAGGGCCCCTGATTACCAAAGATCCTTTATTGTGCAGACAGATGCCTCTGACACTGGGATAGGAGCTGTACTATCACAAGTAGATGAGAAGGGTACGGAACACCCTATTGGCTTCATTAGTCGCCAGTTTAAGGACAGAGAGCTCAGATGGTCCACAGTAGAGAAAGAATGTTTCTCTGTTGTGTGGGCCCTACGGAAGCTGAGGCCCTACCTCTATGGGACCCACTTCACTGTGCAAACTGACCATAAGCCCTCAAAGTGGCTAATGAACATGAAGGGAGAGAATCCAAAGTTGCTTAGGTGGTCCATAAGTCTTTGACTTCACTATTGAGCATAGGCCAGGTGTTCAACATAGCAATGCTGATGGGTTGTCCAGAATGTTTAACCGACATGAACAAGAAACTCATCCAGGGGTGGATTAGTTCCCCCTGTCCTTAGTCTGGGAGGAAAGATTTCATGATTGTATGTAATTTTCCCTCCATGTGACAACCCCCAAACATTTTGCTGCTGTTTTACACCCTGATCTAGACTTTGCCAGAGAAGCGCAGCCTTCTGCCGCACTCTTCTAGGCTTTCGCTCAATTCTTATGGGGAAACTGACATGCCCTTAAGACAGTCAGTACTGGGAGACTTAGTTTCCCTTAGTCCTTTCCTCATGTTGCAGCTTTTGTGCAACATGAAACAAGAGTGCACTGAAACTTACTTTACCGCGCTCTTGGGTCTCTAGTCATTCCAAAGGCCCTAGAAACTCTTGCTGGGCTTATTATGAACTGTGCAAGTGTGTCACGACAGGACTGGTGGCAGCTATCGTTTCTCTTGTGTTTTGAACACTTTTTTGCTATGTTATCCGCGCTTACCGCGTTTGGCACGAATAAGTGGCCCGGCTCTAAAATGGCCATGCCACGAGGTTCTTTGTCCTGTCCTTTGGCCATCTTGCCCCTTCACCTTCCGCAGGTCGAGCCGACCCAGGTCAGTCCTTATTTGGTCATGCACTTTCCCACGAAACCCAAAGCTTTCGCTGGCTTCTGCATGCCTTGTGTGTATGCCTCCAGGATATGGACTGGGATGTCTGTTCCAATAGACATCCTGGGTGCCAGAGAGTCTGGAGTGTCCTGAATGCCTGGGACCACCGTGGTCCGTGATAGGTCCACGTATGGCGTGAGTGTTTGTGAGCAGATCTCCCATTGGGTCCTCTCCATTTTGGCGCGAAGGGAACTTTGGATAAGAGGAGGCTAGAAACACCACTACCATGTTGATCTCCTGAGTTCACACCGAACGAGGGATAAGGAGCCAAGTATCCTGGAACAAGAATCTGAAGGTCTGCGAAGGCGCTTCGACCCATTGGAATAGTGAGATTAACTATTCCCAGCACCTTCATCAAACCCTGCAAGTAAGCCTCTTCGGAATTGTCCCTGGGCCAACCAGTGGGCTGACCAGCTTACACAGGACGTTTGCTCTGTCACCGCCGCCGTTTTGGGGAAGCCCTCGAAACTTGGCCTACTGCTAGCTCTGTGTCCACAGCACTCTCACACCGAATATCGTACACTTGGCATTCCCAGGTCTGAAGTGAGACGAGTGCGCCCGGGCCAGAGTAAACACGGTTGCCGTGTTGCCCAGCTGTGGTAACAACCTGTGCACGTTCGCTGCATTTGGGACACCCTCGCCCCTGAATCCTGCTACCGCAGAATCTACACAGTGTTGAGACGTCCTGATCATCGCATCTGAACCTGCCAGCAACGTGAACTGAACTGGCGAAGTCTGGGTCTGCCTGCGTAGGGGACCGGTGAGTAGTACATACAACCAGTAGCCCCTAACGCAGGAACCCACTTCTCTTCCACCGCTGTTGCGAAATAGCAGATCTGTCCCGCACTCTCACCCTGCCTCCGCCCGCAAGTGGAGGTCTTGCTCGAGTAGTGGGGGACCTGTTCTTCATCGCTTCATCCTGAACAGTCAGAAACCCTTGAAGAGACCCTATTTTTGTCCATTGGCACAAGCGCGTGCATGTACTATTGAGCATAAGGCTCCTCTCTTCGTAGGGCTCGGACTTCCTCCTAGTTAGGTGAAATTCTGATGTCGTACTGGGACTAATGATTATTTGCACTGCCTGTTTTCCTCCCCATCTAGGTGGTCTACATATTACGTGCTCATAACTCCTTAGGTCCTTCGGTCTTGTATATATTGTATTGATTGTGATGTGTTGGTTTACTTTAGTATTATTGTGATTCTTTGCTATGGTGATGTTACAAAGGCCTTGTAATAAATGTGTCTATATTTTTAACATAACACCTGTCTGGAGTAATTTGTAAGTGTCCTTGCTTTGTGTGCTCATTGAGGTCTTTGAGTCACCCTCACCCCTCTTGAAACTTAGTCTTGACTGCCGCCATCGCTACCCTGATTGGTCTGGCTTGTCCAGAGGTTACCCTGTTCCAAGAAACTAGGCTGGCCTTCTGAACCTCTGCCCCTCCAGGTCCGAGTTCAGAAATCCATCTTAACAGTGGTTCGTGTCTTCTGAGGGGCCGTGCTCCGCTGTTAGACTCTGGCAGCATTCGGGTGCCTTTTCGGGACAGCAGTGGCTCTGCCGGTTACTGCTTCCTTCTCAAACTGCGGGTGTGGCTTCCAGCAGCGGTCAGGTATCTCCCCTTCTCTGTGGTTGCGTCACCAGTCACTGCTTCCATCTTGAGTTGCGGTTTTGCTCTCTGGCAGCTCCTCGGACTTCAGGATGCCAGAGAACAAAAGGGTCTGGGACCCTAAGAGAAACAGAGATAGGCAAGAAAAACACTGATGCTTGGCAGTAGAGTACACCAAGCTGGTATAATACCCCAGTGCGAGTCTGGGACCCGTATCCATTTGAAAGGCTGAGAATAAGGTAAAGTTCAGTCAAGAAAGCACCAAAAAGCTGAGAACTTGTATACACCTTTGGGAAAGCTCGGAAAGCCTAGGGAAAGGAGACAAGTCCCCTGGCTGAGTGAATACTGTATTTACTTTTGCAGTTGTTTTTCCACGTACAAGAAACCACATAAGGAGAAGATGAGATTCTACCTTGTGAACTGAAACGAGAAGGAATCCAGGGGAAAGGAATCCAGGGGAAACACCTGCTTTATTTACTTGACAACTAAAGACATTGGGAACTTTCTGTTGACAGGACTTGTCATATCACTTTAGTTGTGAATATAGTATCCTTGCACATTAGGTTTAAGTTATTAGTGTTAGGGTCAGAAGCAGGATTTCTGGATGCAACAGTGACAGACTATTTATTTGACATCCTGACATTCACATAATATTCCTTTGATGCATGGAAACCCCTCTCAGCTTTAGGGCTAGAGAAGTCATTTTTCCAACCCTTTTATTGGTTAATAACAGTTTTTAACAAAATCAATGTCACCTTTGTGTCCGAGCCTTAATTCTGCACCCTTACATATGTTGTCAGGAGTGGGATTCTGACTTGGCTGATGTACACCAAGGGATCCCCGGTTATGAACCCTTCTTTACAAGAGAATCTTACGCAAATAGGAGAAGTTGAGATCCCTTGCACATTACCCTGAGCCAACAACAGATGCAACATCTTTCAATTTGCACTTCCAGACAGTACAGAAAGTGATGAAAGAACAGAGGACATTCCAGAAGTCTGATCCCTAGAAGATATTTTTTTCTATTCTTTCCCCCTGGGCTCAGATACCTCTGACTATCTTAAAGCAAGAGCTGAAGTAGAGTCTGGGGAATCAGACAACTGGGAAACACTATCCGGAGAATCTTGAGACCCCAGCCCCTAACTACATACCCCAACCCCTGCTCCATTTGAGGATTTGGGAAATAGTGTAGAAAGTCCCACTATAGACAAACTGGCCCAGGCCCTATTCCAAGAATTAACAGGAATCTCTAGTGGATTAGATTAATTACACATTCAGAACCCTCTAACTCCTCTTTGTACTTGTCCAACCTCTCATGATCACAGTCAGAGACCAAGGATCTACTTCCAGAGATTGGGAAAGAACCCCTCCCAAAACCTTTAGTAACGGTGACTCTGAGAGCGAAGAAGAGGCGCCAAATGTAACTGATCTTTAAAAATTAATATAAATTCCATAGAGATCCTGATCAAACGTCTAGTGAATAATCGGATTCAGGCCGATCTCAGACACTCCAGGAGGGATTGGATAGAATACCTCTTCAACAATAAAGACCAATCCTCCCACATGGCGTATTACAGCCCTATCAAAAGGTGAAGATCTAGGAATTTCTTCCTCAATTTTGAACGTATAGTCCACCAATTTCAGTGGAACGAGCACCTGGAGATATCTTAGCTGCCTCCCCTGTTAAAGAGAGGGTTGCAGGCCTCTCATCAAACCCTGAATCCCCTTGGGATGACACCCTTTGAAAAAATTAAAAAGAACAGGGTTGGGCTGACAGAACGTTTTTACTATCAGAAGTTCAGGGAGATGAAATTAAACCCAAATTAGTCCTCGGTAGAGTTGAGAGCCTGCAACCAAAATACACTAGCACTTTGGCTGCAGTAAAAACCCCTTCCTGAAGTGATTGGATCTCTCTCTCTAGAACAGTTAGTTAATCGTATTTCTTCATCATTACAGGAAGCAATATTATAATTAAATAAACCGTCTTTCTCGGCAGCTGTGGATAGTGCTCAGACCCATGCGGAAGCAGCCAAACACCTAAGGGCCTTACACAGAAGTGATGAAGGGAAAAGGAACTGGAATTTACTCCCCAGCCTATATCTGTTAAACCTCACAGGTAATTGAGTAAAGAGGCCTCATTAGGAAAGTATAAAACAGTGGAAAGAGGAGGTGTGGTGGAAAGCAGAAGGAAGAATGATCATAATTACATCCAGATTAGAGTGCAAATAAGACCTATTCCATTAGAGAGGACAGATCACATGATTCCCGTAATAGCTTGTTTCTTATGCAGAGAAAAAGGACATATGACTAGTAAGAGTCCCAAAAATCAGAAAAAAAGAGCCAGTGGAAGTAGGGTGGATGACTGGAAAGGAATATGAGTTTATTTCTGAACAGGTATAGCAGATTGAGACCACAATTAATGACTTCTGTATCTCTGACCCGTTTAAAACACATAAAACAGTCAGGATAAATGGGAATCCCGCCTATGCCCTAATTGATTCAGGGAGAAAACAGAGCACCATTAAAGCCTACCTTATTCACGCCAAATATACCGAAAGGGGAAAATAGGTTAGGGTGACGTGTGTTCATGGAGATCAGGAGATTTATTTTTCAAACACAAGTCTCAATTTCTGGCTGAGATGAAGAAGTCATCAAACTACGCCATCATCCCCCGTCTCCCTGAGGATGTTATTACTGGTACTGATTTCCCCAGTTTTGGAAAAATAATGAGTGATCTTAACAAACCCATTAGAACATATTCCCCTGAAGACACCTGGGAAGAGATAGAAATAAATGAAGACCTACCCATCTGGGATTGGGAAACCTTGAGTAAAAGAATCCATCTGGCGGTGGTGCACCGGGGGAGGATCTCATGGGAGAGCAAGACCCTTATGGGATTATGGACGACCATCCCCACAGAACGTGGAGTACCTCCACTTTAGTAGGGCCTCCCTGTGTGTCAAAGCTAAACCTTTCTCCCATAATTCCCTCCAGTGCTAATATCTTTTGTTGTAAAGTAAGCCAGCCTAATATGTTAGACCTGACTAAAAATACAATTTCCTTTCCATATACTTCCAGTACAAGTACTGTGAAGAAGAAGATGACCAGGAGTACGAAGATCACTCGAGAGAACTGTAGGGAACGGTCTAGTCTCTCGAAGGCACTTCATTGGTCAAAGGAAATACAAAATAACAGAAGGAAACCAACACAGAGAAATCCATTTTCCAAGTTCCAGCATTGTACCAGAGCTAATATGACCCAGGAGAATGCTTCTTGTGGGTTTTGTGGGAAGGCAATTGAAAAGTTTCAACACCTTATTACAGAATGTGTGGCATTGCGGTTAGAACATTCTTTGTGTTTTAATCATTTGGTCCATGACCCCTCTTCTGTCATTATTGAAGTATTTTGGAGACGGATTCTGTCGGGGTTTGCCTTCAAAATGACCTTTGCACTTATGCGCTTTTTAAATAAGATTAATTGAGTGGTATGAGATTGTGATTAAGAGAGTATATTTTTAGATATTATGAAATTGACACATAGATGTTGGGTGTTATTTTTTATGTTGCTGATTTTATCTCTGTTTTAATATGTGATTATATGTTTAGTAGGAATTAAATGTGTAATGTAAAGTGTAAGGTGTGTAATAAACCATATACAATAATTTAAAAAAAACACCATGGATCGCATATGCGGATGGTCTAATGATCTTGGATCACACCCCAATATGCCTACAAAGGTTGATAAAAAAATTCAGGAATATGCAACGAGGAATACGCTAGAAATAAATATAGACAACACATCTATTTTTTAGCATGTAACAGAACAGGAAATCCAGACACATTTACCTGGTTTATCAATAACTGCAGATTGAACCAAATGGGACACTTGATATACCTAGGCATACCCATTTATAATAATTTGACCATTAAGGTGGGATTCTGAAGGTTTAAAGTAAAAGTGATACAATTTGTGGCCCAAATAAAACAATTGAATATGAAAATAGGACATTTCTCACAGCTTCTGCTCATCAGATGTTTTAAGATGAAAGTCATACCATCGATTGCGTATGGTGTAGAGATGGTAGATGCACATTTTTTCCAAATATGTAATATCTTTGAAGGCATGCAACAGCAGAAGTTATTATTCCTTTCCAATTCTGTCCCCATCAACATAATCAGGTAGAAACTGGGCCTTCTTCAATGGTCATTCATCATTGAATTGAAAAGGCTTCATATCTTTTCTAACATATTGAACCCTGTAAAAGCTTCACTTTATGAGGCCTTGGCATAGGAAGCAGATAAAACATCATCTAGGGTTCTCATTAATGTACACAAGATTGTGAAATGCTAGTGGATGCTGCTGATATGGGTAGAAATGTATTAATTACAGATCAAACAAAAGCCAAATGAAATTGATGGAAATTTGAATGCGTGACTATGAGAGATCCATTAGTGAAATATATACTATTCAGAGATGTTGCTTGGGTAGGGAAAAAGGGCAACACGCTCACTCAATATTTAATTTCGCTCTGCAGCTTCACTTAGCGAAACCATTTCCTGAGATTTAGGTTGAACCTATTGCCAGCGAGAGAAATGTTAAATATTAGGTCAAGATCAAGTAGAATAGCTCCCTTTTGTCAATTTTGTAATAATTTGAAGGAACTTGAATCATTGTTTCATATCTGTGTAGAATGTATATATTTAGAAAACCTAAGACAATATCAATTTCCAAAATGTGCATAACATGGAGAGAGAACGAATAAAACAGTGTTTTGGCGTCGTATTTTAGAAGGGAATTAAATATCATTAATGTCACGCTTTCTCCCGCACACCCTCTCCCTGCTCCCTCCGCACGCCAGGTCTCTGCCAGAATCCATCAGGGGATCCCGTTTATGCACTCTGGCAGTCGGAGACTGCATCATCTTACCCGCAATACCAGGACACTGTTTGGAACAGGGGTTTACCGGCCATCCCAGCGCTGGAAAGCACAATGGAGACTCCCACTGGCAGCCCGTAACAATCCACATCGTTTGCAACGATCCTCGCGTCACGTGAGAGGGCCAACACGATCACGCATCACGTGAGGGGGCAAGCACTACCAGGAGTCACGTGGAGACAACGCTTCCGCATCACGTGACACGCATCACGTGATTCCTCTCAAGGATTCAAATACGGCCAGGAACACGGAAGCGTTGCTTCACAGCTGAACTCTTTCAGTACTGTACGGCTCTTGTTCCTTGTTCCTTACTTTGAACCTTGCTCCTACGATTCTGTCACGACCTCGGATTTTGTCTACTGGATTGCCTTTGTCTAACCCTTGGCATTGTGAACTTTGGCTTGAACTCTGTCACGACCTCGGATTTTGTCTACTGGATTGATTTTGTCTACTCCTCTGGCACCTTTGAACTTTGGCCTTGCATATTTCTACGACCTCGGACTTGGATTTGGATTGCCTCACGGATTTCGTTGTGTTTTGGTATTCTTGGCCACCGGCCTCTGCAAGGCGTTCGCCTGGCTGCATAACCTGGATTGCCTCAAACCTCGGTGTGCGCCCATCCACAGTGTCTCGCACACTAAGCCCCGTCTAGGGCCCCACTATCCATCTGGGTGTCATTTCCTATACACTAGGTAAGCGGTGCTCTTTTCCTTGCTGGGTATTATTGTACTACACGCACATTGTTTTGATAGTCACTTATTGCCTTGCAGTGCTCCAGGGGTCCTTCTGGCTGTTCCCGGTTCCAGACCTGACGGCTCACAACAAATCCTGTGGCCTCAAAGACTGCACAGACACTGAATATCTTGTTGTCTGTGTGGTACTTGGGGACGGAGGCTTACTAATCTACACGACCATCAAGACCAAGTCCGTAACAATTAATTACCGCCATAATTCAGTTTGTAAAATTCATTCTGGAAGGTGGGATAGGATATCTTATGATATTTTATTTTTATAGCGTCTATACACAATGTGTTTCAAAGCGCTTCAAGGCAAGGGAGGGAACAAGGGAAAATGCAATGACATTAATGACATTCATAGGCCATTAACAGTAAGGATGTGAAATTAATTATCGTACTCGGCCTGACCACATTTCAGATAGTGCAAGAGGTAAGACATAGATAAGGAAGGGAGGGGGAAGGTGGGAAGGAAAAGGAAACAGACAGACGACTACTTTACTAGGCCTGACGACATTTCTGGTAGAGGTGGAGAAAAACAAAAGGTGAGGGAGAGGGGTGCTGAAAAGGAGGGGAGGAACAAAACAAGCGACTATCGTACTACACCTGACAACATTTCAGATAGTGCTGGCGAGGGTGGAAAAAAAACAAGTAAGGGGGGAGGGCAAGGGGAGGCGACAGACGAGGTTGCTATCATACTAGGTTCAGGGACAATTCTGATAGAGTAAGTGCATAGAAGAAGGTAAGGGTAGGAGGAGAGGAGATAGGAAAAGGGAGAAAGGGAGAGGAGGATAGAACAGAGAGTAAGCTGTCAAAAAGAGTGGAGAAGCAAGAGGGGAAAGCGAATACAATTGCAGACCTCAGTAGAAATCACATAATGTTGCAAGCCAGGATACAAGATGAAGATGGGAACAGAATGATTCAAGGCCACCATGAGTTCAAGATGCAAAGGAATTCCAGCATGAGAGTTGAGAAAGGGTGACGCACCGTGAATCAATGAAGTCCATAAAAGTCAAATCCAGCATTGGCCACAAAATGGTGATGGTGAAACCAGAATGTATCAGGACAGACTCCTGCAGAAGAAGACTGGGGGTGGGGGAGGTAAGGGGGAGCAGGGTAGAAAAATCAAGCAAAACAGGCAACACCTGTGTGTGAGATGGGTGGGGGTACAAGGGAACATCACGGTAGGACCAGAGGGAGTGGGGATGTCCTGTGGGGACAGAGGGGGTAAACACATGTTGGTGCATGCTTACCTGCTGTCTGAGCAGGGGGTTGGGTCCTGGGTCCTCCTGTTCCCCCAGATCAAAACAGGAATTGCCCTTTTCTTCGTCGGCTCTCCGCTTCGGACACCCGGGCGAGAGACGCCCTTGATCTAAGAGTTAAGAGCAGGAAGGAAGAGGCAGGGCTAAGAAGGTGGGTGGTGCGTAAATGGGGAAACAGAGCGGCAACCAGAAAGGCACCATTTGGGCGGGGCTTAGGCCAGGTGACCTAGATCCACTTACACCTGCTCCCCATATGCAAAGGAAAAGAGACTGGAGGGCTCCTTAAGTAGGGAAAAAGAACGGAAACCAGCAAGGTACCAGTTGGGCGGGGCTTGCTAATTCATTGTTTTGGTTATATGTGATTTTACCGACTGCAATTAAAGAGTGGTACTTTTCATCGCAGCGAAATACTGTTTTTAAATATTTGGGGGGACCCAGGCCCCTAAGCTCCAGATTTTCTACACTTACGTCACCCCAACCCCATCCTGATCCATTTTAACCCCTTGCCCCGTTACCCCCATTTCCCTTTATATATTTAATCTTTTCAGTGTTTTTCGGTGTTATTGTCCGCTCTGTTATGTACCACTCTTTAATTTGTTTGCAATAAAATGACTGGATACCAAGTGTTTTAAGTAAAATGGAACTGTACATCAGATACTTTATATAACATAACATTAGATTATTTAAGGTATGGATTGATTAAATAATTGGAATAGGTTTGTGTTTTGTTTTATATTGGAATTCTTGTATGGAAAATTGGAATTGCATAAGGTTTAATTGTAACTTTTGCACAAATAAATATGTTTTTATTTAAATTTGCAAACTATTCAATGATCTGCTTGCGAATTATATACACGAAAGGAACTTCTAACAGGCCCTCCACTTCGTAGTTCCAGATCAGAATGTTTGCTTGTCTATATACAATATCTAAAGTAACCTGTAATGGGGGAATCAGACTGCGTACCAGCCCAGATAATCTGCAGTCTGCCCATTTATTCTGGAAGTCATTAACTACCACCAATCATAGGCCAATTGTGGTATGATGTTGATACACTGAATACACATATGAGGATTCCCACCGTTCGCGTGCTGTGTCCATCAGATGTCTAGCAGATCAATGTTGTCCATTACTGTAATGGGGGAGCCAGCAGCCCAATGTCTAGAGTCAGAAGGTGGGAATGACCTGTCCAAGTCTGCGCTGAAAACACAGTAGAAATGGCTGCCCAATATGAATAGCCCATGGCAATAGTTGTTGCGCATTCCTGGGCTTCATGGGAAGAAATCAGAATGGTCTGTGTTAGGCGCATACGAGTTTGCAATACAAATGCACTTATTGATTTTTCCAACAATTCCCACTACCCTACTCTGAAAGAATGATGGGCCGCGTTTTACGGAAGCCCTCTTGCCAACCATATCAAGACTCCCCTTCTATAAGTAGAACAGGCAGAGCCATAACTTGGGTCGTTCCCTTGCCGTGCTAATACATTCCCTTAACCTGTTTACTGCCTATAGAAAGCACTGAGGTTCTGGCACTGAAAGGGTTAAGTAAATGGGTATCCTGTATTATTGCTATCTTTGCCTGTTTTCTTACCAGGTAGGAGGTCATTCTCCACCTCACCCTCCTTTTGTGCCTCTAATTCAATCATCTCATGTTCCAAGTGATCAATCTTGGCCTAGTCATTTAGACCCATCAAGCGCTCCTTCAGACTCATGCGTCCTGGCCGGTGCCACGCCACGCTCCCTACCTTGCCAGCAGTGGGTTCCTGTGATCTTGTGGAGATCCCAATGCAAGAAGACCATCAAACAATACGTCTATTGTGGAGTTACTACACATGTGGGTGTAGCAGTAGAAGAAGAGGAACAGTTGGGGCAGGCACTGTATTTCTTGGTGACTTCTTCATGGGTTTACTCTTAGGCATGGATACAGCCTTGCATATCAGATGGCATTCCCAAGGAGGTCTCAACTGGTTCTTGAAACTGTTGACCTTGTTCTCTGAGACAGGCAGCAGCCATGACCATATATGGCCAAATCTGTATCCCTCTCATTCACTAGTAGGAACAATGTCTGGCAGTTGAACTCGGTTCTTGAGTTTAAGTGATAAGAGTCACCCCGGGGGTACAGAAGGCTGTAATCCACAAGAGTATCAATAAGGCTTCCAGCTATCAGTGAAGAAGACATAGAAAGTCCTGCGACCCGATTCACACTGGTAAACACAGATCTTGGGTTACATTGAAGCAGAGAGGCCGAGGACCTCTCA
Source organism: Ambystoma mexicanum (assembly GCF_040938575.1). NCBI lineage: Eukaryota > Metazoa > Chordata > Amphibia > Caudata > Ambystomatidae > Ambystoma > Ambystoma mexicanum. Next base: position 87,119,582 of record NC_090923.1, read on the forward strand.
AGGGTGATATTCAGCATTTGTGTTTCTGATAAGGCCTCAGATGAGGACCCAACAGAGAAAGTCAGGCGTACCAGTTAGTGTTACTCAAAACTATTCAAGTGCTCAGTAATAAAACAAAATGACACTTAACTCAGGATCGCATCCTCTAGAAAAACAAGCAACCACACTTTCTAAAATAATACGCAGAATAGCTTCATCGAAACTTTCCATTTTTCCTACCCCTTTTACGCCCCCAATTTCTTTGTTTAAACTGCGTCCACTGCTCAGCCAACAACAATGCTCCCTAATGCTTCCATCTCTCAACGGATAGGTGAACATTTAGTTCACTTCTATTACCCTCCGTCCCTGCTGGCACTATCCCTTGGTCTCATTTGACGGATCTCTGTCCTAATGATGGGAAGGAGCTGTTATTACGCGCCAGTTGAGATACAGATCCTTGGTGTGTGGTGTGCCGTTATTTTGTCGTGTGTTACTGCTGTTCAATACACTGGACTCCTGCGGTGCCGGAGCCCGTGACAATACAACAGAAGCTACACAGTCAGAGACCAAGGATCTACTTTCGATCTACAACATGTGCTCTTCTTTATGTTGTACACTCCTCTGCAGCACTCTGAAACCTCCTGTATGTCTAAGCTCCAGTGATCCTAAGATGTTATACTCATAAATGGTGATAAATTGTCCTCTCTCTGTAGGACATCACCTACCTCAAGGTTCTACCCAGATCATCATTGTGTCGGAGAGAAATAGCTCTTCCTTTATAATAATGCACGAGGGCCCCTCGGATTAGACCACCAGGAATAAAGGATTACCAGTAGTCCTTTAAATGTGCATTATTAGCCTTCTAAGTTTCATTCGACATGCGTCGGTTTCATAAATAAGATAGAGGCCCCAGAAGCTTTAATGCCGCAAGTTAGCTTCCACCAAGAGTGATCCGATCTGGTCGCTCCCTCTACTCCCAATGTTGATACACTGCGGCCGCCACTGAATAATTATTCCCACAGATCAAGTTCATCACAGAGTCTTCACTTCAGCAGCCTCCCCTCTACCCTGTGTAGTAGTGGTACGATCGACAACAGGCACTCCAGTGCCCGGTTAAATTAGAGGAAGATCCCAAGTGATCATTTACAGGTGTTTAGAGAAAACATAGCATAAAGAAGCACGCATTACAATGCTTTAAAGAACATAGCAATTACCAGGGCCAGGTTTCTGCCACTCTGCACTGCCACCCTGTAACCAGGAGGAGCTTCTCTCCATGGTTCTCCTGACTCCCCAGCAACTCTCCTGTTGAGTCTGGCATTGCCCAACCCCTGACTGGTTTCTCTGTAGGTTGGGACCAAGAGAGACAACTCACAGCTAGTCCCCTCACCCCACAGCAAAATCACTGCACCGAAGGTGTCCATAAGCACACCCAGCCTGATACCCAGCTGCCTCTGCCACCTCCCTCCATGCACTGCGCTGAGTAAGTAAATGTTCACAGTGTTTACCCTGAGGATGATTTAATCACGAGCTTCTCATGCGTTCCTCTTTGCAGGTGACAAACAGTGTTACAGTTACATACAAAGTCATTGCCTTAGCTGTAGTGTCATAAGAATCCTCAATTTATTGAAATCAATATGGGCATACTTTACCTAATACCTAATAGAACTTTTGTTAGATGTCAGGTACCCTGTTGCCAGTATTTCAGCAGAAACTTTGATGTTGCAAACACCATGGCAGCATCCTCTGTAGACGTTCGTAAATATAGTGCCTGGGACCCTCGATGCACCATGAGAAAAGAACATCGGGAGCAACCTAGTAGCCGAAAGGCTTTTATACACAGAGCAGAACAACTCCATGGGCAATTCATTTCGGCTTTTCTCAATGACTTACTATGGGCCGTAGCAGAGTTGTACTCGCTCTTCTAACATTGCATCTGATTACATCCAGACCATAGAAAATGTTGGTTTCAAAACCAGGGTCAATCATTCTACCCAAAATATTGTCCATGCTTTAGACATCATATTCACTCTCAATCTCAGCTGGTGTGCTGCCTTCTATGCGATAACCTGGGCACTTAAATATTTAGAAGCGTAGACATAATAGCTGCTCTAACGACTAGACACATAAGATCCCCAATTACTGGTTTGATCATGATTTCCCCATATGAAGATGTCGGCCAGAAAAGCTGAATGTCATAGCTCCCAAAATACCCAAGACAAAACAAATGGTCAGATCCTCAACAGAAGCCATCATCTTGCCACTGAAATAAAGAAGGATCACTTCTACCAAAACAAGGTCTCCTCATTGCCAAAATAAATCTGCAGAATGTTCACAATATTCACAAAACCGAAGCTAAAATCCTACATCATAGCAACTCTGTTCCAGTGCAAGGTTGCCAAAAGGAAAGATAAGTTTTCACGCAATCCAGAGCGCTCTGAGGCCTTCGGGCGAATGGCACTATATAAAAATAAACATAGATAGATCTTCCCCTGAAAACATGCCAATGTTGCTTGTCCTTCCTTTAAACCTGCGACACACAGGGAGCTTAATTATACTAGCATGTAGTTTGAAGACCTTCTACACTCCCTGCAACGCCATGCCCGAGCGATGTCATCCAGGAGATCGTTCTCCCCTTTACACAACCTTGGACGTTGCAGATGTATGCAAAAACTGCCCCTGGGGGTCAGGATTGTGACTACAATCCCTAAATTCGGACCCTATCAGCCTGCTCCTGAAAAGACGCAATGCGGATCTCACTGTCGCAGAGTACTTCCAGTCCATTGGGAGTATTGCTTCGTCTGCCGCTAAACATTTGGTATATAGGGAAGCAAATTACTTTTTCCATGAAAACCAAACCAGCTGCAGACTGCAAAGGAGCATCAAGGCAAGCCCCCTCTTCATGAGAGAGGATATTCTAATCTCCCTAGATCAGTAGTCCTCATCCTTCTTGCTGTACTGGCAGTCTTTGATATGGCCAGCCATGCCCCATTGATCCTGAGGCTGCATTACCAGATGAGTCCAGAGGGCACTATGCTAACTATATCAAGGAAAAATGAATTTGGTGAGTTAAAGTCCTCATTTTCACAAATGACTTGTGGGGTACCTCAGGGCTCTACCCTTTCCCCCACCTATTCCTTGTGTATGTTAGACCTCCAGCCACTCTGGCTGACTCCTTCACAGACTCTTTCCAAATGCACACAGCGATTCCCAGATTCTACTTCACATCCCGATGGACAGCAATCTCTGTATGAACTCTGTATTACTCCCAATTTGGGGATGCCAAAGAAAATTGGGGTTACATGTAATTATGTTAAGATTAGACAACTGCAATGGGATTTATAAGGGCCAGAACAATAGCTGTATAAATCATTTGCAACTTCTGGGAAATAGGTCAGACAGAATGGCTCTTTAAAACTACAGGGTGCCATCTCTCGTGCGGTAAAAGCTCTCCATTGACTCTAAAACAATCAACTATTTATTTATTTATTTATTTATTTATTTTCAAATTTATAGAGCACTCTAAGCCCGTGAGAATCAACCTCTGTGCACCATTCACCCAAACCTCTCATCTTTAGGCACATTCTACGTTTCCGAAGGGGACAATTATGATCAGCTAAAATAAAAACCTGTTTACTTGCTGCTTTACAAGACTAAGTAGTTTGGCGGAACTCTTACGATTTTTGGAACAAAAAATTGGAGCACACTACCTTTGACCTTAGGATGTAACCCTTCTTCCCCAGCTTTAAAAAGAGGCTCAAGACTTGACTTTTCACATCGGCTTTCAGTCTATAATCTATGGTGTATCTTGACCACTGGTTGAATCATCTGTTTTGTTGGTTAACTAGAAATGTGAATGCCTTGTACTAAATTTATTTTAGCTCCAACACCTTGTTTTGTTTTGGTCCTACATCCTCCTTTCCTTTGAATGCCCCAAAATAGTTTACGGCACTGCTGGTGCACAACACAATTTCTAAATAAAATAAAAATAAAATAAGCAAGAAGCAGGATTATCTGTAAGAAAAGGTTTGCTACACAGATAACAAAATGGGCAGCAACTAAAAAGGAGTGTTTTGCCATTTTCTGAGCACTGAAAACATTTAGCTTGTTCGCGACCACCTTAACATTCTGGGGGGACGGTGTAGCCGAATGGCAGTGTGAAATAAACACACATTAAGCTGGGAAATCTCCTTCCAATGATTGGCTGTGACTAGAGCACATACCAAGTGGGTTCCTTGGAAACTCTAATGAGCCCTCTTACAGTATTCTAACTTGAATGGGAGGCCCATGAACAGATAGATTAGAAATCAAAGCCATCTGTAACTGCTTGGAGTACAGGGAGGGGCATGTGTATGGAGCAATGTGTACATTCATATTTCCCTACAAAGGTTATGCTTTCTGAGGCCCTGCCTCTTGAATTCAACTAGAGTTGTGTCCTGAAAAACATGCAATGCATCCCAGTTCTGTGTGTTCTGTACCATTACTTAGAAATTGCATTGTGATTTTATTAAAGTACAGGATACAACAGTTGCCCTGCTGAAATGCCGCCTGGCAATATTAGTTGGAGTTTACAAACATGTTCAATACCAAACACCACAGAAACGAGATTAAGTGGCAGTTTATTACCACAAGTTATTCCATGTTTTTAATCTTGAGATAAAATATGCAATTGCAATATGTATTTACAAACTATGACAAAACACAATGTTGTGTTTGAAAATTCGTTTTCTTTCAGCCACCTACTTTTGTTAATAAATCTGTGTGGCGGTAACACAATGCCAGACACAATGCTCACACAGCTGCTCCCAGTTGGGGAGGATCAGTCTGTATTCCGGAAGGATGTAAGAGTGAAACCTTACTGGTTATCCAGGGTCATTGATAACAGGGCCCTGCCCGGTATTGCCGATTAAGGAAAAGGAGAAGATCTGAAGGAACTTCAGACAGCAGCCATGTTTTTCGTTTATAAATGCAGCACTTCAAGTCACTGGATGCACAGAAAAAAACAGAACTGTATGTGCTACAAACCTGCCGGGAATCAATCCCAGCAGTTTCCAAAAAGGTCCCTGGAGCAGGGGCACCATGAATGGACATCCCTGACCTGATTTCCTGGCATGCTAAAGTCAATGAAAAGGTGAGCAGCAATACTGCTCTTACGCAGTAGAGGTCACTGTCGGCCATGTTTAGATTCACATCTTCGGTTGCAGACATTTTGATTTAAATTATCTTGGTTTCTAACATGGTTTCTAACATGGCAGGGAAAGTATAAATTACAGAATTAATTATTTGCATAATATTTCAGTGAAATCTTGTCATTAGAATGCATACATGAAATAAAAACAAAAGAATCATGAATTTCCTTCAAAGTAATGTCATTGGAATGTGTATTGACCTATTTTGAGTTGATTTATCTTTCATATTTCAATATATGTTTGTAGATATATGTTGATGTCACATTAATTATATTACACCTTTTAAAATAGATTTTACTCCCTTTCATTCCAGATCCAAAACCTCGACCGGGTCTGTAAGGCCACTCTATAAACGACTTTCTTGCAGTGTCCTTGAACGGTCCATTAGCTGCTTAGGATTCTGCGATCCCACCAGACTTTTCTTAGGTCCAACCCCAAAATATTGTTTCATACAATATCATTCAATATCAGGGCGCTCCACCCCTTCGATATCTTAGTCCACTTAAAGCGCTAGGTCAATATGGCAGCTGTGCCCTACAGCTTTAGGAAAACCCTAGAGAATCCTGAGTGTGTGCTCAAGCGCAGTGCTGCATTATTGCCCAGCAGGGGTGGCGACTATATGGTGGCCGGGGGTTTTCAGACCCATCAGGAAAGGTCTGGCAGTGCCATGGCCTCTCTTAAGAGCCATGAATAATGACATGGCAGGCACTGTGCTCCGTGCAATGTTTGTCGAGTCTATGGGCCTCATTACAACCCTGGCGTTGGACCATGTTGCTGTTAGCACCATGGTCCATGCTGGATTCCGCCATGGTGGATGGCGGATTTACTGCCCCATTCCAAGGTTGGCAGGGCAGTAAATCCTCATTCACCATTGCCCCTTCCCCATTCCCATTTTTGCCCCATAGGGCTCAATGGGGATGGGGAAGGCACTAATTACGGCACCGTAAATTACGGTGCCGTAATTAGCACCAAGGTCGCTTAGCGCCTAGGACTTTAACGCCTGCAAGAAGCAGGCATTAAAGTGTGAATCTGGCGTTAAGGGTTTAACAGCGCCGCAACCTTTTACGGCGCCGTTAACCCCTTAACGCCAGGGTTGTAATGAGGCCCTATGTGTGGTTTTCCCAGCGATTTATTTCTCCCTGCAGCAGACAAAGCGATGAAAGCCTCTATCATGAGCAGTGCGAGAGGGGGGTATTTACACCCCATAGCGAAATTCCCTGCCTGCTCAAGGGAGGGCTTACAAGTTGTTCGTCTTCCTAGCATGGTACTCCAAAAAAGGTTTAGTCGGCACTTAAAACTGTGTCGTTTTTTAAACTGAAAAACCACCAATAAATTGAATGTAAATTTGTTTTTTTCTGTCTAAATGCAATCTGTTTCCACATCATGCAAAAAAACGTTGCATGACTTTCACTCAATGACTAAGAAAGGTGATCTTATCGCACACGTATGACCCCGGCGAGAGATTAAAGAAAACTTAAATTGGCCCGTATCGATTGCACAATGTTCAAGTCAGGGCTGGTTTTTAGGCTCCCATCACACAGCATTCTCGTACTTTAGTTTTGTGCCCAAAGTACTATAAAATCAACAACTGTGAAAACTGTACAACCAGAGCTCACAGCCTGCTTTCCTCACTTGACCAATTTGTGATCCAGGACAAATCACTCTACCTACAGTCAACAGGGATCCTATTTTCTTTGGTTGATAAAAGTGAGATCATCTAGAAGTGATTCCATTAAGTGTGCACTACAAAACAAATGCTCACGCATACATGGTTCAATAGACTTCTATCTGTCTGTCTGTCTACCTATATAAAAGTGACATTTGTGGATATGTGTGTGTGTCTGTTCGAAATGTTCAGCATACTTCCCAACATACAACAAACCGGAAATTTGGCACATGGATAGGTTCCAGGGTGTAGATAATTTAACAAGTATAGAATCTACATTTTTCTAATTTTCTTTTTTTTAAGCGGTCTTCAATGCTTATATTTGTGTTTTTTCTGCTCTCAATGTTCAGCAAACTTCTCAACATGCTACAAACCAGAAATTTGGCATGTGGGTAGGTTCCATGGTGTAGACAATGTAAAAGGTATAAAATCTAAATTTTTCTATATTTCTTTTTTTAAGCAGTTATATTTTTAAGCAGTTATTTTTTAAGCGGTCTGCAATCCCTGCCATATGGCTCTTCGTGCCGTAGTTCTGCCATAGTTCTACGTTCATTGTTCCTCAAGTTCAGCAGTTCATAAAAACTTCAGCAGTTCATTGTTCCACACTTCACACACTATTGGCATTCTAGCTGACATTAGCGGCACTCACTTTTGAAGTCATGTGGGTGACACAAAACTGTGCTTTTGTAGTAATGCAGGTGACAGGAAATGGTGCATGACTCTTCTATAGTGTCCGCAATTACGTTGTCCGTCACATCGTGGCAAATCACTCATGAGAATTACAGGAACTTCATTTCCCACGGAAGTTGATGAATGTATGTCATCTCAACAGTACGCAGTTTACATGCTTCAGCCGTACACGTACGGGTACGGCACTTCAGGCTTACACACTTCAGCCCTACCCGTACCGCACTTATGTTGAGGTCGCTGCTGCCTCGGCTGTAGATCGGAACACCAATAATGTTGCTGCTCAATCTCAACGCTCCAACTCAAAGTAGCTGGAATTGATTTACGGGGTTCATGCTGTTCTCATGGTCAGCTTTATGTGGCTGGCTCCAGAGTTGGAAACAAAGACAATTTGTTCACACTAGCTCCTACAGGAAAGACTAGCAATATTGTCTACAAAGAAGCATTGTTTCAGTTCATTAAATAAACTTCAGACTAGGAATGAAGTAGGAATTACTGTGCGAAGCATGGTTTCACCTGCTAGTCCCATATATAACAATAACCATAATGATCATATATATAATACATGGCACAAGCTGAATTCACCGTTAGCATGCTCATGGCACCATCACTTATGAGCTATGTTTCTCTCCTAACAGAAAAGTTTAATAAATTGTGCACTACACAGTCTAGCGTCGACTAAGCCACTCTTGGCCCAAGCTTGGCAGTTACAGAATTATTTATAACGTGCTTAATACCCAGAGGTTTCTAAGCACGGACCCGGGTATAGAACCTGTGTTGCTCTGTGTCAGCTTGCTTCCAAGGCAAGCACGTTGCCTCCGAGCTATCCTCCGAGACAATGCATAGAGTCTGTAATGGTGTCCAGTCAAATGATCGAATGCAAAAGGATCGGAAAAAAAAGGGCCACATTTTTTTAAAATGTATTTATATATATTGTTTAGTTTGGGTTGGTAAAAAAATGTATTTAATAAAGAAAACGGGGGGCTGGAGGGGACCCCCCCATAATACCCCCCCATAAAAAATTTTAAAAAAATAAATAAAAATTTGACCCTTTTTTTCGATTCTTTGACTGTCGATCAAAAGGCATGCGATCCTTTTGTTTTCGACCCTATCACTGGAAACCGTCTGTAATGCATGGAGCTGCCCAGGCAAATAAGCCACCAAACGTCCGTGGTTGCCCGAGCACACTTAAGCGCCTCTTGCATCCAACATCATATTGCATACTAATTTACAATTCCCCAAATCTGCCTTGGATTCACAAACCTGTGGCCACAACAATTTAGGACATATCTGCCATGCACTCAGGCTATCACAAAACATTATTCCCCCAATGCATTCCTCCCTCATTGTGACCGTGTTTGTCTACCTAATGATAGAGAGAAATAGGAGCTGCTCATGCAATTGTAATTCTGGAGGGAAAAGTAGAGCAAAATCAAAAGGTGTTGAATTAATCATAATCACTATAACTGATCTGACTAGCCTTCAATACCTTCATTTACTTTAGTCTGCCTTTCGCATTACAAAAGGTGACCCCACATATGCAAATAAGGCTTGATCCTTCCACTATAGGAGCAGTCCAGTTTGAACTGCCGGGCCACGTTGCCTCTGCATGGGAACACCCCAGGAATGTTTCCCACTGTGGTCTAGTAGATGGCTCCTGAGGCTCACATTTTTGGAAAAAAGAAGACTGATTTGCATGCCATGCTACAGGAGGCTGTCCTAGTAATGCCAGTGGTTATTATTGATTCCAAAACCTTTTGAGTTTTACATTGTCTCCGAAAAGTAAGAGTATATGATCAGGCGTGGATTGCACACTACACACCAATGTTTTGGTTGGGGTACCGCAAGGTTCTTGCCTTTCACCCACTCTCTATAATGCTTACACCAAACTGCTCTTTGCAGCATTGGACGCGATGGGTATCATCTACACGAACTTCGCCGATGACACCCAGATCCTCATTCCCATTATCGGCAACCATGATGAAGACACTATTACCATAACAAAATGTGTGCCATTATCCAAAACTGGATGGCCACAAACAGTTTGTGCCTCAACGATGAAAAGACTGAGATCCTTATCGTAGGCTCCCCTGCTAAAATCAAATCTCTCCATACCGATTATGCATCTATCACCATTGATGGTACATCCATACCAGTCCCCAAGCAAGTTGAAACTTTGGGAGTACACCTAGATGCAAATTTAACAATGACCAAACATATCAATGCTCTTTCATCAGCCACTTCTTACACCTCCAAACGTATTTCCTTAAACCGCCGATTCTTGACCCCACAAAACTGTTTAACTCTTGCCCGGGCTCTGATTATGTCTAAATTAGACTATTGTAACGTTCTTCTGTTTGGCTCTTCTAATGCTAATCTGGCCAAACTCCAACTGCTGTAAAATAAAGCCATGCGAGCAGCCCTTGGTTTAAAAAAATCTGATCACATAACTAATGTGAGGAGAGAAGTACATTGGCTTCCCATCAAAGCCAGAATCATCTTTAAAACACTATGTGTCACCCACAAATGTATCTCCAGAAAGGCACCCACCTACCTCAACAATGCGATTACTCTAAATAAGACCACAAGATTACTTAGATCGAACAATAGTTCTCAGCTCTTCATCCCAAGTTACAAGATTTCCAGGGAAGGGGGAAGTAGCTTCCCAGTGCTAGTCCGCAAAATCTGGAATTCTCTCCCTGTTCACTCTAGAATCGAACCATCCCACCAGCGATTCAAGAAAACGCTAAAAACGTGGTTGTTCGAAAAATTGTAAATCATTACGTGCTCTGATGATCGGCCCATCCATACCACCTTTGGCTTAGCGAAATTGGCCATTGTATACTATTAGTACCTATCTCTCCTGTATTGTATTTATTAGTATAACCAGTAATCATAGAAACCAGAGGCTCAAGCATACTTTAACCTGGCTACAGTCTCAAATGTTGTTTTTTTCTGTTTTTTTTCTCAAATCTGAATGTAAAGTAACTCTATTCGTTACTGTAACCAGAAGGTTGAGCTCTACTGTAAACTACGCCGTGATACCCACAGGTTTGGGTGTATAACAAATGCAATAAATAAATAAAATAGATAAAAGCAGGCCAAAATACTTACTGGGGTTTCTTGTGTTCCTGTGCAGAGAGAAGAGGGCCTAGTAGTTTGGTCTAGGATGGTCCCATTGGTAGCAGGACAACAACTTATTTTGAAATGTTTGGTCGGTGCCCTTCTGGAATGGCACAAAGCAGCTACAACAGTTGTGGTATGGAAGTCACCACACAGCCCTGCCAGTGGTTATGATTAATTTAACACCTTTCATCCATTACTTAATTTTTTGTGGAAAGTAGCAGTTTATGTAAAGCAGTGCATCAGCCACAGGCAGTGCCTGTGCCATCCCTTCATGTTATGTAAAGCAGTGTTATGAAATGACATCACCTGGCTCTAGTGTTGCAACATAAGGCTTTCAAGAAATGTAGAAGTCAATACTGCTAGCGCGTGGTGTTATAGATTGCTGAAAGTCTGCCACTTCTTAAGTCATACTGCTCAACTCACCTATCTTTGGTGAGTGTCATCCACAATGGCAATCCCCATAGCCATCCATAGACGTCAACGAGAGATCACCCTCACTCAAAAACAACAGATTTCACCCGCCTTACAGTCTCAGTAGGCATAGGCACCCCTAGGAGGTAAAGAAGGGCAATTCACCCTAACAGCTGCTTCCCTGCCCCAAATGTCTAAGAACATTTTTCAAAAGTGTGAAAGTTGCTACCAGAACCAGCTGTCAATCACACATTTACAGTCTCTTTGTTTGCTTTGCCTGTTCGTTCTTCTGGCCTGAAGCATACCCCATGGGCCATGAATATCATTGAGGTGGGGCCATCTATGTTAAAAGCAGGCTTATAACTGCTGGACCCATATGCACGCAACTTACCTTAGTGCTTTTCGTAATGGTGGTTGTGGGCTACCGGGACCCTTTCCCTCCCCAGAGAAAGGTTAGACCACACGTTTGTCAAGTGTTGGCAATAAAAGGCTGTAGGATTTTATTGTTACAGATATGGTTATGGAAACAATAACAATAATCGCATATCCTAATAATATCACACTTTTGGGCACCGGGTCCTGAGGTTACCCGCTCTGGCCTGTGCCGCCTTCTTGTCCCACGACTTGTTGTGGTCACCGTCCAGTGTCCTGTATTTCTCTTCCTTGTTCTTCTCCCTTCTTTTCTAGCGTGGGAGGGTTTTTGTAGAAAAGAAGAAAGAGTGGAGGATGCTGAGTGAACAGCGAACCTCCTGACTGTTTGGGTCCCCGTTCAGGGTCCACAAACAGTTTGTATTTTTCTGTGAGCTGTGCAGCTCTTATTTAAGAACCAGGGATGGCCCTGGGTCTTTGATGAGTAGCTGAGGGGACTTTACCCAGCCCCCAGGCCAGCTGTAGCCGACTGTCTTGCCCCCCGAGGGGGGGGCAGGCCTTTGTATTCATTCCTGCCTCCTGTTGGTTTCCTCTGGGTGATTGGCACCCTGTTGCTTGTGGAAGGGTGGGTATTCCGTCAAATGTTCGAGAAAAAAGGATCGAATGACCTTTTGATCGAAAACAAAAGGACCGAATAAAAGGATCACACTTTTAAAAATGTTTTATTTATATATTTTTTTAGTTTAGCATGTATAAAAAACTTTTTTATAAAAAGAAAACGGGGGGCTGGGAGGGAACCTCTCCAACCCCCACATAAAAAAAAATAATAATAAAAAAAAATGTGATCCTTTTTTGGGGTATTTTTACTGTAAAAAGAAAGGCATTCGAGCCTTTTGTTTTCGAACCTTTAACCTAGAACCGGAAGGGTGAGTTGTTCACACCTCATCCTTCCTGTGCTTTGTGGTGCGGAGAGACTGCGGGTCTCTGTGTTGTGGGGGAGAGGGGAGCAGGCTTGGGGGGAAGGCAGCTGCCCCTCTCCCATGCTTGCCGGATGGTACCAGCAGTTACCCTGCCTCGCTTTGGGCAGCCCTGCAGCATTGCCCACAACATTTATTTATTAATTTATTTGTTGCTTTATATTTATATAGCGCGCAAGCAGCCCAGGGGCATTGAGGCGCTGTTACTTGCAATAACTTAGTTACATGGTACAGGCATGGTAGCGATTGTTGACACATTATGAATCCAACAAGACATCATACTGTTGTTACAGATATTGCATTTGGTCATATTATACAACATACATGAAATGTATTTGTGCTGATGTGTCTGGCCACACTGACCACACTGTGGTTTTCTAAATGTGCAGTCTATAATTTCATAGAAACAACAAAAAGTGAAAGTCCCTTCACAAGGTCTCAGGGTGTCATAATGCCTACCCCCAGGCATCCGGACCAAGCCCATCAGCCCCGGGAGCAGGCATCTAGACATTTAATAAAACCTCAGCAGCCCCGGCTAGGGGCTATCTGGGTTCAGTCCAGGCGCCTTAGGCGCCAGGCTCATAGTAGAAATCAGTCCTGGCGCCTAAGGCGCCAGGCTCATAGTCATTACTTACCTCAGGCAGACCATGCTGCAAATGACTCCAATCCAACATGAAGCCTGAAAGGGACTATTTTTCTACAGGGACTATTTTTTACTCGGGTGTGGTTCTAGGGACTTCTTACCTGGGACTACTTTTGAGGCTATTTAAACCACGCCCGACCAGCAACACACGCTTCGTGTTATTCTGCATCCAGCAGCGTAACATTCACCGTGCCTGCAGCCTGCATCCAGACTTCTGCCACGCCCGCCTCGAATCCGGAGCTCCTAAAACAAAGAGGAAAGAAAGGGACAAGGTTAGAAAACAAACTTATTTCTATTCTACACCTGATTCTGGATCCATCTCGTCTCCGGACCTGTAAAGAACATCATTTCTGCACGCGCCGCACCTCCAGATGCAGCGCCGCGCCATGCTCACCAGTCTTCACAGCATCCTTCGGGTCGGCGCTGCCTCCATCATTTCTTCGCCGAACTTCGGCACCTAGGAGACAAAAGAAAACCACAAGGTGAGCCGAGGGAACCAACAAATATAATTCTTACCACCATAGATTTACCTGATTTACCACCAGAGGCATCCTTTTGTGACTCTCCATATTTTCACGTGCCGCATCTGTAAAGAGAGACAAAACAACACGTTTTCCACATGCAACATTTACCGGACAGTGCCGGATAATACAGACTCTTACCTGAGCGCCACCAGCTGCCACAAGAGCATCTTTTCACGAGCCAGCTACAAGACAAGAAAGGAAAGGGGGAACAAGAGTGAACATCGGACATATTGAACTCTATGAACTTAATACTTACTGGTCCTCACCAGGAACCTCAGAGTCAATACTCTCTGGAACTCTCCCGAGCCTTCAAACCAGTGAAGTAACTGGAATCAACGTGCCCCTGCAAATCCACGCAGGATGGAGAGCTCATCTTTCAAGAATATAAGGTGAGATTGCTCTGAGGGCATTTCGGAGGTGATTAGTTGGGGATGACTGTGGGGGTGCCATCACTTGAATCCACAAGTGGCTAAATCCATCTCTCCACTTGCAGGAGAATATTTCTACGGGTTAAGCAGACAAGATTAGGAGGGCAGATCCAGTCAGTCATCGCAGCACTACGCATCACGTGGTGGAGACCGCAGCTGACCGGTTCCGACCGATGCCCCTGTGGGAGCCAGGTGAGCATAACAGAACGCGAAGCCTATCTACAAATCCCCACCCAGGCGTTATGGAAACCTCAGAAACTGACAAAACTAGCCCTATTGTTAGGGGAACTTAGGGCAGAAGTGCACTTCGCGCGCCAAGAGACTAATGCCCTCAGGAGAGAACTGATTGTGTCAAAGGAGTGCACTGATGATCTTGCTAGACAATTACTGCAAAACCAAGCTGGGCAAACACCATTACCTGGATTCGGGGGGAATCCAACTCCTGTTTCATCGAGCAATCCTGTGCAAGTGGTTCTACCAGGGAGCATTCCTTTAGTTCCACCCGAACGTTTTGCTGGGGACCCAAAAAAGTTTGCCGTGTTTATGAACCAATGCCGCTTGCACTTTTTATGCAGACCTGGAGCTTTTCCGAACGACCAAACCAAAGTAGCCTTTGTACTATCATATCTTAGTGGCAGCGCAGCGGATTGGTCAATTCCATTAGTTAACCAGGATGACCCTCTTCTTCTGGATTTTCAAGGTTTTCAATTGAGCATGGAAAGACTATTTGCCAGACATTCACAGGGACAGGCCCTGGATAACAAACTTTTATCATTACGACAAGGTAACCAGGATCTACTAACCTATATCGCCACTTTCAATAGGATAGTGGTGGAAACCGGATGGCCAGAGGTAAAACAAATTACATTATTTCATCGTGGACTTCGGGGTGAACTCAAAGACGTTTTGGCCCAAGTTGTGAACCCACCTCAGGATTGTGCAGAATATATAGACTTAGTGGTTCAGTTAGACCACCGACTTCAGAATAGAAAGGCTGATCGAGCTAAGTTCGAGAATCGGGTATTGGTTAAACCCAATGTTACCCTCAAAGGAACAGATGTATCAGAACCGATGCAGATCGGGGGGGTCAAGGGACCCTTAACTCAAAAGGAAAGAGAAAGAAGACGGAAGATGCAATTGTGTCTGTACTGTGGGGCCTCAGGACATTTTCTACGGGATTGCCCTATAAAAACATCTAAAAGAGTAGTCGGAGTTACTGATAAAAATCAAACAGAGTGTCATGATGCCTGCCCCCAGGAAGCCAGACCAGGCCCAGCAACCCCAGAAGCAGGCATCATGCCATTTGAAGCATGCCCAAAAACCCCAGTTAGGGGCTGTTTGGGTGCAGTCCTGGCGCCTATGGCGCCAGGCTCATAAGGATAAAGTCAGGCTCATTACAGAAAACTTACCTAAGGCAGACCATGCTGCATACTCACCTGGTGCAGACCATGCTGCACGAAGCCACAAGCCAAATGGGGCTTAGGAGGGACTATTTTACCTAAGGGACTACCTTTTTCTCGGGTGGGGGCTGTGGAAGAATACTTACCTGGGACTCCTTCCTAGGCTATTTAAACCACACCCGGACAGCCACACATGCTTCGCGTTATTCTGCATTCAGCAGTATAACGCTCACCGTGTCTCCAGCATCTTCCAGTCTTCAGCCACGCCCGCTTCAATCCTGGACCACCTGGAAACGAAAAGAAAGAAGGAGAAGAGGTTCAAACTTGAAACCTTACCTGAATTCTTGATCCATCGCGCCGTCGATCTTGAAGAAGGAGTCATCGCACACGCATCGTCACGCACCTCGCAGCGCTGCACTCACCATCCAGTGCAGCTTTTCCTCACGCCATCGCAGACTCTGCATTTCCACACCGCTCTCCGATATCTAAGGGGACAAGAATAGCCAGGTGAGCACGGTAATGCAAAAGGGCAATACAAACTACCCCCAAAGACTTACCTGATTTACCGCAGGGGGTACTCACCTCATATCGGGTCGGCGCAGTTAACCCTGCATCATCGCCGTACCCAGGCCCCTAAGGGGAAAACCACTATAGACTTACCTGACTCTCACCAACTGCCCTTTGGAGTCTTCGTGGGGGTTAAGTCGGCAACCTACAAGGAATCGGAAAGAGTGAAGATCAGACATTTCAACTCTTACAAACTATTGGATCCTAGAGTCAATACTGGAACTCACCAATTCCTCCACGCCAGTGAAGTAACTGGTCGTCTACACGCCCCTGCGCTCGATGCAGGATGGAGAGCCCACCTTTCTAAACCATCAGGTGAGAACAAGAGGGAACATCGGGAGTGGTCAGTGGGCAGACAACGGGAGTGGAAGGTGGGTTAACGCTCGAATTACGGGAGGTTAATTCCCTTTCTCCTTTGCAGAAAGATATTCATACAAGCCGACAAACGAAGTAAGAGGGGGTGTCCAGTCAGTCATCTCGTCTCTACGTGGCACCAGGCCGGTCCAGATCGACATCCCCGTGGGAACCAGGTGAGCGTAACACAGAGCCTGATTCGGGAAACGACCAGGCCCGCCAAGCGTAGAGGTACGCTTGCCGAGCTTGAAGAAGGATACTCAGACCTCGCACTTCATCATACCAATTGTCCTTATAGATCCAAGGCAGCCATCATGTATGCGCGCAGTGAGGGCATACATTGATAGCGGGGCCATATGAAACTATGTGGACCACGAGTTGGCTTCTAGGATGAATATATCTCTGTGCAAAAAGACCACTTCGGATGTCATCACCACAGTCGGTGGAACTGAAATTGCCTCTGGGCCTGTAACTCATTCCACCGCAGAGATGACACTATTGGGTCAGGATGGGCATCGAGAGACTATTGTGTTTGATTTAATCAAAGCCCCGCAGTTCCAAATAATACTGGGGATGCCTTGGTTGGAAACACATAATCCTTGTATTGATTGGCGAGAGAAGAGAATAACCTTCCCGGATTGTGCACATACTTGTTACCCGAAAAAACCCTTGAACCAAGGCCTGGCCACAGTCGCTACTCCAGTCGTGCAGTTACCTCAGGAATATCAAGAATTCCAGGATGTTTTCCAAAAGAAACAGGCAAACACCCTACCACCTCACAGATCATATGATTGTCAAATCGATCTCATACCCGGTGCACAACCTCCATGTAGTAGGATCTACGCCCTTACGGAACCCGAAAACCTTCACCTACGACAATACTTGGGCCAATACCTTGCTAATGGCTTCATTCGTCCATCCAAGTCCCCTGCATCTTCAGCTTTGTTCTTTGTGCCAAAAAAGGAAGGTGACCTCAGAACGTGCATAGACTACCGCGCATTATATCAGATCACGGTTAAGAACCGATACCCATTTCCTCTGATCCCCGAATTACTAGACCAAGTAAAGGACGCTTGCATCTACACTAAATTAGATCTCCGAGGGGCATATCATCTGGTACGTGTAAAGAAAGGCGACGAATGGAAGACTGCTTTTCGCACTAAGTATGGGTTATTCGAATACCAGGTGATGCCCTTCGGGTTGTGCAATGCACCAGCAGCCTTCCAGTATTTTATGAACGATGTCCTTCGTGAACTCACTGACGTCTGTGTTGTTGTATACATAGATGATATTCTAGTGTACTCCTCTTCAGAATCCGACCATGTGAAGCACGTTCGTGCAGTCCTTGAGAAACTACGCCAGCACAAGTTATATGCAAAATTGGAAAAATGTGTTTTTCATGCTACGGAAGTTGAATTCCTTGGATTTATCCTGACTCCAAAAGGAGTCCGAATGGACTCTCAAAAGGTGGATGCAATCCTCTAGTGGCCATCACCCAGTTCAGTGAAAGGGGTACAAAGCATGCTCGGATTTGCTAATTTCTACCGCAGATTCATTCCGGATTTCTCACATGTTGTACACCCTATCACTGCACTTTTGCGAAAAAACAAACGCTTCTTGTGGACCGAAGAAGCTGAAAAGGCCTTCCAAGAGCTGAAAGCGAAATTCACGTCTGCACCTGTCTTAAAGCATCCACCCCCCGAACAGCCATACATAGTTGAAACTGATGCATCCAGTTTAGCCATGGGAGCTGTCCTGTCCCAGAAGGATCCTGAAACCGGTCAACTTCATCCAGTAGCATATTGGTCGAGAAGGTTCTCGGCACCCGAGTTAAACTATGCGGTTACCGATAAAGAATTATTAGCCATCAAATCCGCCTTCAAGGCTTGGCGGCATAATCTTCTCGGTGCCAGGCATACCATTACGGTAATCACTGATCACCGTAACTTGCAGTATTTAAAAACAGCCAAGGCCCAATCGTCACGTCAACTTCGATGGGCATTGTTCTTTTCCGAGTTCGATTTCGTGATCACTTATCGACCAGGTTGTAAAAATGGCAAGGCAGATGCCTTATCCCGAATAGGGATGGGAGAAGCATATGCGAACCCGGAACCGATGCCTATAATTTCAGAACAAAGAATTCTTGGCATAACCACCGTACAGACACTAGAGGATATTCAAGTAAAGATCCAACAACTATTCGATCCAACAGCCCTGCAGGACTGGGTGAAGAAAGGCTCGGACTACTCAGTCAGCAATGACCTTCCTTATTATCAAGGGCGACTATTTCTACCACACAAGGAACTACAAGAACTAGTCATCTCCAATTATCATGACACCCTGATGGAAGGACACCCAGGTATCGCAAAAACCGAAGCTAAAATTAAGAGACAATTATGGTGGCCCACCTGGCGAAAAGACGTAAAGTCATTTGTAATGTCTTGTGGCATTTGCGCCCAAAACAAAAGTCAGAAGAAAAAACCAGTTGGCCTCTAACAACCCTTTGGATATTCCACCTACACCATGGCACACCTTATCGTTAGACTTTATTACAGATCTACCTCCATGCAATGGATTTAACACCATTCTAGTTATTGTGTATCTTTTTTCCAAGATGGCCCACTGTATTCCTCTAAAGGGATTACCTTCTGCTTCAATTCTGGCCAAGGAGTTCCTCGAAAACATTGTTCAAATACACAGATTTCCTTCCGTATTGGTCTCTGACCGAGGTAGTCAATTCATTTCACATTTTTGGAAGACATGCTGTCAACTGGCGCAAATCGACGTGAGGTTATCAACCAGTCACCATCCCCAGACCGATGGTCAGACGGAGAGGACCAACCAGACCTTTGAACAGTACCTACGTTGCATGCTACACCAGACCGAAAGTAATTGGAAAGATATTTTATGGATTTCCGAGTATGCATACAATAACTCTGTACATTCAGGAACCGGACAAAGCCCCTTTTACACCATATATGGACATCACCACCGAACCTCAGAACTAGATTCGCCTCAGCATTTAGAAATGCCTGCAGTTAGTTATTTGCATTCTACTATTACACAAGCCTTTAAAGAGGCAACAGAACATTTGAAACAAGCAAAAGAGAAATATAAGAAAAATGCTGATCAACATAGAAGTGAAACTCCACAGTACCAGATTGGGGATCAAGTTTGGCTGGCTACAAAACACATACCTCTGAAGGGAACTCAGACTTTTAACCCTAGATATTTGGGACCTTACACTATTAAGGCCATTATCAACCCGGTAGCCGTCAAATTGGAATTACCCTCTAATATGCGCATTCATCCTGTCTTTCATGTTTCACTTTTAAAACCAGTTCAACCAGGAACAAGATTAACCAAACCACCCGACCCCATCTTGATAGATAGAGAACCTGAATTAGAGGTAAAAAATATCCTGGACTCCAAGATGGTTAAATCAAAACTTTTTTATTTAATCAATTGGAAGGGCTACGGACCACAAGAAAGGTCATGGGAACCTAGTGACCACGTCCATGCACCTCGGTTGGTGAAAAGATTCCATCGGAACTTCCCAGACAAACCAGGGCCCAGGGGAAGAACAACTTTAGGAGGGGCCTTGGGGGGGTTTTCTGTCATGATGCCTACCCCAGGCATCCGGACCAAGCCCATCAGCCGCAGGAGCAGGCATCTAGACATTTAATAAAACCTCAGCAGCCCCGGCTAGGGGCTAGCGCCAGGCTCATAATAGAAATCAGTCCTGGCGCCTAAGGCGCCAGGCTCATAGTCATTACTTACCTCAGGCAGACCATGCTGCAAATGACTCCAATCTAACATGAAGCCTGAAAGGGACTATTTTTCTACAGGGACTATTTTTTACTCGGGTATGGTTCTAGGGACTTCTTACCTGGGACTACTTTTGAGGCTATTTAAACCACGCCCGACCAGCAACACACGCTTCGTGTTATTCTGCATCCAGCAGCGTAACGCTCACCGTGCCTGCAGCCTGCATCCAGTCTTCTGCCACGCCCGCCTCGAATCCGGATCTCCTAAAACAAAGAGGAAAGAAAGGGACAAGGTTAGAAAACAAACGTATTTCTATTCCACACCTGATTCTGGATCCATCTCGTCTCCGGACCTGTAAAGAACATCATTTCTGCACGCGCCGCACCTCCAGCTGCAGCGCCGCGCCATGCTCACCAGTCTTCACAGCATCCTTCGGGTCGGCGCTGCCTCCATCATTTCTTCGCCGAACTTCGGCACCTAGGAGACAAAAGAAAACCACAAGGTGAGCCGAGGGAACCAACAAATATAATTCTTACCACCATAGACTTACCTGATTTACCACCGGAGGCATCCTTTTGTGACTCTCCATATTTTCACGTGCCGCATCTGTAAAGAGAGACAAAACAACACGTTTTCCACGTGCAACATTTACCGGACAGCGCCAGGTAATACAGACTCTTACCTTAGCGCCACCAGCTGCCACAAGAGCATCTTTTCACGAGCCAGCTGCAAGACAAGAAAGGAAGGGGGGAACAAGAGTGAACATCGGACATATTGAACTCTATGAACTTAATACTTACTGGTCCTCACCAGGAACCTCAGAGTCAATACTCTCCGGAACTCTCCTGAGCCTTCAAACCAGTGCCCCTGCAAATCCACGCAGGATGGAGAGCTCATCTTTCAAGAATATAAGGTGAGATTGCTGTGAGGGCATTTCGGAGGTGATTAGTTGGGGAGGACTGTGGGGGTGCCATCACTTGAATCCACAAGTGGCTAAATCCATCTCTCCACTTGCAGGAGAACATTTCTACGGGTTAAGCAGACAAGATTAGGAGGGCAGATCCAGTCAGTCATCGCTGCACTACGCATCACGTGGGTGGAGACCGCAGCTGTCCGGGTCCGACCGACGCCCCTGTGGGAGCCAGGTGAGCATAACACAGGGTATACTTCTAAATATATCATTTGCTTGTCAAACTGTTCAATTGAAAAGTAAATGCTTTTATTGTGCTGACAGCTGTTATTAGGAAACTGATTTTCACAATGGGGCCAGAAATTCCCCTGCCCTGCTCTGGTTTGGTTTGATAGGGAAATCCCACCATAGTAAAGGGCCGGCGTTTTTTCTATCCTGACATTTAAGTTAATAAAAGTGTATGTTTTGAACTTTGAATCTGTTGTCTGTATCTCACTCCAAGATGTCCTCCCAAGTACCTGTCCTCACAAGCACCTCTTCTTTATTTTATAAAGAAGTGCAAAAAGCAATAAGATTTATAGACAGCTTTAAACCTATAACATCTCAGCAACAGTCGCCAACCTGCTGATCTACCTGGGCAGTTATCTAATTTAGGACTTGTCACTCTACCTTTAAAGAATTCAACATTAAATATGGAACCCTGATTGTACTCAGGATCACTGCATTAACAACAGGCAGTTCATGTACATTACTTTAAAGTCAATAGTGTTTCATATTCAGCCACACCGGCACTGCATACAGTCCCAATTAGGATGTTAAACCAGGAACTGAAAACTGTAAACATTTCTACGAGGGAAAAGTTAATTTCCTGCCCGCATTGCTAAACAAGGAAGGCCCTCTCCCCAACCCCCGGTATTTGGCCCTGCGGGTGATATCCCATCTGTTAAACGGACTGTCTTTGACTACCAATCATTTGAAACTAGGCTATGAGTAATATGTCTTCTGTAAAACTGCCTGTTTTTGACTGCATATTAAGTGGGCTAGCTATGAGTGATGTCTCTTCTGCTGAACACCATCTCTGAGTACATATTGTTTGTAGCTGAGCCTGGAGTCAGAGGCGTTGCTAGGGGTGGCTGAGGAGGCTATATCCCCAGGTCATTTTGTTTTAGCCCGGATAGAAGCTCAGGGGCTACAACCAAAAGGCTAGCTAGGCCTGAGTCGCCGACACGCCCCTCATTAGCTTACCCCCAGATCTTTTCCAGACCTAGCAACACCCCTGTCTGGAGCGTTGGCAGTTTTAGTTAAAGACATGCAGTCTCTTGCTGAGTGCATACCATGAGTCGTTGAACTATGAGTGAAGCCTTCTCATTAGAGGTATACTGTCCCTTACTCCCTTACTTGTATGCACATCATGCAGAACAAACTGCATGCTGTCATCAAACAACGACTAAGTGAATCACACATGTATTACCCAGCGGTAAGATTAAAGACTCAAATCAGCACGTTAGGTGAGAGATGCTAAACCAGTTCACATCATCGCATTGCGTTCTGGTACTTATAATCCTGGCTTCATAGTATGAAACTAAAACTACAATTACTGTTCAAGAACACAGAATAAATTGTGCTCAAACAAGGACATAACTCAACAGATTTCTTTCTGCATATTATTATAAATTGTATAAAGAAGCAGCAGTGGGTTCGTCTTGTGCTCCCATGGCCATTCCTCCAGGCTGTTGATATATTCCTAGACTGAAAAGGAGCTGGGAAAAAAGATGTCTCAGTGACATGTAGTTAAGCTGTGACTCTTGTCGACACCCCCACGCTGACACACAACTACACATATGGTATAACAATCAATAGGCACACAAAAAGTGAGCTAAACCTTTTAACCCCTTAAAGTGCTATGGGCGAGGTATCTCGTCCTTGGGATTACCTCCCTGTTGCCAAGGACTAGATATCTCGTCCTTGGCACTTAGGGGGTTAATGAAAGAGAAAACATTAGAAGGCATTGAATGGCGACATACCGAAATCACCAAAAAAGGCCTTGGCACCGGGAGAGAAAACCCATGGCAGTTAAGGGTAGTCTGGGGGTAGAGGAGCCTGACTAACAAACAATAGTATTCATTGCAGCATTGGCATGATTATTGCAAGTGCGTCACAACAACAAAAAGTACGCTTTAGTGCAGCTTGAATGCATGGGCAGTAGAAATGAAAGCTTCTCTCATACAGAATAGCTACAGAAATTCCAAGCTACTCCTAAATCTACACCTTTCCCTTCTCGTCCCCTCCCTCTATTGTAATTTCAGTATTAGGCTATGTTTTTTTATTACGCTAATCCACGTACACCCAAGAATTAGCCACCTAAACATTTACACTTGAATGATCCTGGAGTCATTTTTTTATTCCATGGGGGACCTCAGTATTTACTGTGATCTAGTTAAGCCAAAATTTAGCAATTATTTATTTATTTTGACATTTGTTAAGCGCACCGAACCCAGGGGCAACTGGGCGCTGGTTACATGGAAAACCTAGTTACAGCAGGTTACAGGCAAGGAGGTGCATTAGGTACATTGATTACATTGACTGCGTTAGTTACAGGCAATGGTTACAAGAAGTAGCAACTATAACCCAATATAACCCTTTTCTTTCGAGCCGGTACCAGGATTGCAATTTAGGGGTAGTGTGGGAAGATTTTCTCAACTCACTTATGTCTGCTGCATGATCTCAGACTAATAAGGCGTTCACATCTGACATATGTGTCCAACTTGAAGTCACAGTTTTGAATTGTATAAAGAAATATGTCCTAGTTTAACCTTCCAGTAATCAATGACACTATTTGGTAATCAAACAAGACTTGGTAAAATTATGAATATATTTTACACTCATGGGACATAAATCAACTAATCCTTTTACAAAATAAATTCTAAGTTTTAATTAATCCAAAATGCTTCTGTTCAAACTACAATATTGACCTGTATGTAGTTTGGATTAATTAATTCCATGCCAGGCCGAAACATGAATATGTCTCTCTTGATTGTCTATTTTAATACGTGTATCTTTGTTCGATATAGCAGCACTGTCACTATCTAATATTGATGTATATATTTGTATTGAGTAAACTTGTTTTTAATCCTAATTCTGTTTATGTTATAGCTCATGTGTTTTTCACAAAGGATGCATACAACAAGCCATAAGGCCACCGCACATTTCAGAGTTGTGCTATACAATTTACCTTTACATTTTAATACATTACCATTAATTTGGGAAATGATACATGTATAACAGCACTTGCATGTGTGAGGTATCCACCATGAAGTACTAGATCAAAATGCAATATTATCATTATTACCAAGTGGGAGATGGCGTAACGGTGCCTGCCAGCCAATCAGGAAGCTTGCAAGGCATGCTTTTCCTCATGGTATTGCCTGCCTTCCGAGTCTCCCGAGAAACCATCTTTCCTCCTGGAGCTAAAGCCTTCGCTCATCCTGCCTGTGCCCACTGACCACTTTCCCCTCCCCCTCACTCGATATCCACATCACCTGATCCCATGTCCCACTTACCTGTGGCCACTGCACCAATTCCCTTCTCTCCTTTGCTCCAGCTGTCTTTCCTCCTCATCTCTGCAGCAATGGCCGCCATCGAAAGGGAAAAATGGAAAGTAGTTCCCGTCTTCCTGTGTCCAGGCAGCCATTTTGTTTCGTAAATTCTTTTCATTTGAGAAACAGCGACAACAGGGCCGTTTCTCAACTTTAAAGAAAAGCTATTAGCACCCTGAATCATGCTGGAGTACTAATAGCTACAAACCCTGTGGTGCGGGTCGGAGGGAATTACAGGTCAGGTAATTGCGCCGGGGCCCACATTAAGGCCATCGCTTCTCCAAGTCATGTAGCTATGGACTCGGGCCATTACCTGGCCGGTAATGCCTCCCATCCTGATGGTTATTGCTTAATTGTTAAATTTGAAATAATCGACTTGGTTTACATGGAACATTGTCATGATATTTTCCATTTAAAACACTGAGTGGGAGCTTTAAAAAACATGGTGGGACTGTCATGTTTGAGCAGTAAGTTTGGCTGGGGTGTCATTCACGGTGTTGTGGGTTGGACTTGAAAGTACCTGATGAAAGGCAATAGTGGGGGGTGATTCCAGACTGTTCATTTCTTTTGTTTTGCCATTTATTTATTTTAATTATTAGGTGGTACTGAAGCACCGCCTATAAGCCAAAACTATTGCATTGGAGTACAGCTATGGAAAATATCACTTGAGGAGGGACACAAAGCTTGCAAGTGTTTGAGTATTTACGCATCCACTGACTGCCCATGGTCATGCTAATCCCTATGGCCACCCTCACCCACTTTCTGCCCTTCCCCACCCAAAACACATCCTCCTGGGATCTCTTTGAACTAAATGTATCAAGCCTTAGCATCAAACGTAGTGCTGGAAGTGTCTTCCAGTGTTTTTTCAAAGCAGTCTTCTGAGAGTTAATAACTTATTGGAACTGTACATCTTTGACCGGTGTAATAAAAATAACCAGGTCTTAACCAGGTCTGCCTTCAGCCACTCGATCTATAAGCACTATGGGTGTCCTTCACTGAAGTCTTGTTAAAAACAAGCATTGACAAAGCGACAGTTTGGGCTTGTTTATAGGCATTAGGCTTTTAGCCAGCACTGCTATTATATTCCCAGGTACTCGCGCCATTTTGCAGCTGCTACCATCAATGGCCAGTTAATAGCACCACAGCAGTGCCTGACAAATGCTTTTCACATGCCTACACAACAGCCAAACTAGTTGGCATTGCCAATGCCTGCCTTTGATTTAAAGCTAGAGCAACAAACGATGGACCAGTGTATTCAACGAAAACAACACAGTAAAACACGCGTAACACTAAATGCCCTTGGAATTTCTTTTGGGCACTTTTTGCAACTGTTGAACATGAGCTGACTTTTTAGGGTGAATATTTAGTTGATTGTCTACACCTACTCTGAACCTGCCATTTTAACCAGCTTGGCAAAATATATCAAGTCGAGTGTAGGTTTATTACGGAAATAAAAACATCCATAAAAACAATTAGAACACATGTTTCTCGTAAAAACGTGATGGAATGGGCTAACTCGGGAATCCAAAACCTGTGGGCCCTTAAATCTGCAGTACGCAGTGTCTGGGCGACATTGCTGCTCCGTAGACATATATTTTTTAAATACATTAAAATAAAGAGAATAAGGGGGCCAGCATAGAGCCTCCTCCGCAGCTAAACCCAGGAGCTCCAAGCACAAAATGGCTCTCCAGTCTGAGAAAGGCCGAAAAGCAGTGACTGGAAACACACGTTCCTTACTCCACCTACAACAGCCTGGGAAAAGTGGGGAGGGCAGGTAAAAGAGAAGGGGGTGCGAAATCGCATGCAGCACCTGCGCCCTCGAACAAACCCTCCCCGGCAATCAGTGGGCCGCTAATCCGCTCGAATTTCACCCGCCCCCTGCCTCGGCCTGGCGTGGAAAAGAAGCCGGCCATGCACCTAATAGGAAATTACAGGTTGAGGCCCCGCTCCGCGCCGCTCAATGGCCTCGGACTGGCAGCAGGTGTAACTCGAGACCGGTGCTGGCCGGGTTCGCAGTGCACGGCTAGGCCGCTCCCTTTCTGACGGCCCTGTTCTCCTCAGAGCCGTGACAAGGGATTACACCCAGCTCCATAAACACCAGGGTGAGGTCTGGGGCAGCGGGGCGGGCTGTGGGAGCCAGGCCTGCGAGGGCGCCGCAACCACTCCAGGGCAATTAGGGCCCTTCTGCCACCTCCAAGTCACTAGGCCGCACTGGCACCAGATGGCCTGGCAGGCTGGCCTCGAACGCCCTCGTTGGCCAGACTCCCGCAAAGGGTGGGGGGAGGCTGTGCTTTTACCACTTTACGGCTATAAATCCATAATATGGATATTCTCCCATTTACAGAAGAATTACAAGCACGTAACTTCTAAAATTGAAGATTTGGAAAGTGCCTGTTTGAGCCCTAATCCCAGGTTTTCCAACTGGACACACTGAGCCAGATTCTGAAAGAGAAAGAAACGCAAGATGCTTGCGCGGATCATAGAAATGCACAGGACACCTTATTCACAAAGGTCGCCTGCGCACTTCTGTGGGTGGGAAGAGGCATGTGCTAAAGCATGTGATGCCCTGTCCAGCTCCTTTGCATGCATTGGGTGCGCTTGTGACACACATACATGATTGGGTGCGCACGCCAGTAACTGGCCCTTAAGGGGCCTAGTATTGTGAAACGCAGACAGATTAAAAAAAAACATTTCTCCCTGGTTCATGGATAGAAATGCAATTTGCGCAGTGGTGATTCGCACCTCTATTGTCACTCAAGGAAATGCGTGACAGTGACCGAAATTAGCCCCTAATGCTCAGGTGCAACATGCTCGCCTAGGAAGCAAGATGACGGGGGGCAACACAGGTTCGATCCCCGGGTCCGCACGTAGAAACCACTGAGTATTAAGCGTGTTATAAATAACCAATTACAATGCATTGTGCGTTACCAGGCAGCTTTTTGCAACACTAGCAGAGGGATGCTTTGGTTTTCTGCTCTCTCTTTGACATCTATGCAGTGCCTGCCTGACGCAGGATCGAATCCCGGCAGGGTCAAACCCAGCTCAGCCTTTCATCCTTCTGAGGTCGATAAACGAGCACCCCAAACTGTGGCTAATAATAAACAGCGCTCAGATGCCTGAGGGTTCCTAGCGCTATATAAATGCAAATTATTATTATTATTATTATCCTGTTTCTAAATATGGGATGTGCTTTCAGTACACAAATATGCTCCTTTCGCGTTGTGCAATTGCGCTGAGGGGGAGACAGCATTCTAATGTGTGCAGCTTAGATGCACATTCTTATGCCCATAGAGAATAGGGCGCCAAATGTTCTGTGCCAGATGAAGGAATGCGCTTGCAGCAGAAACGTTTTTAAGAAATCAGTATCACTGTGTTATCCTGTAAAAAACACCTTTCCTCTCTGTCTCTATTCCTTTATATGTCCTTTACATGTCCAAATTGGGAGCCTTAGGATTGAGGCTAATACTGGTATTAAGCGCTGTACAAAAGCATAGCATTAAGATTCCATTATGATATAGAAATCAAATCATATACTCAACTTATTTGACAAGGTGTTAGTAAAACACAAACCTACCTCCTAAATTATTAACATTCCTGAGCCCTTTAACGGGCTTGACAGTTGCATCACAGGACTTTTTTGGCAAAAAAAGTGGGAAATTGTTTATTTTAAATATTAGTGACCCAATAACATTTGAAGGAACCAAGTTAACACATGACTGTCAGTTTCCACAAGCCTGTTAGCACACCATAGTCAGTTTGAGGGTAGCCAATGTATTGCACTTAAAATAGTTGTGAAGGTAGCCAATGTGTTACACTTAGAAGAATGTATGGGGGTAGCCAAGGTATTACTCTTATATGAAGTTATGAGTGTAGCTAATGTATTGCACTTAGAAAGATTTATGGGGGTAACCAAAGTATTGCACTTAGAAGAAATGTGAAGGTAGCCAATGTGTTACACTTAGAAGAATTTATGAGGGAAGCCAATGTATTGCACTTAGATGAATTGTGAAAGTTTCCAGTGTGTAACACTTAGAAGAATGTATGGGGGTAGCCAATGTATTGCTGTTATATGAAGTTATAAGGGTAGCCAATGTATTGCACTTAGATTGATTTATGGGGGTAACCAAAGTATTGCACTTAGAAGAAATGTGAAGGTAGCCAATGTGTTACACTTAGAAGAATTTATGAGGAAGGCAATGTATTGCACCTAGCAGAATTGTGCAGGTAACCAATGTGGTGCACTTAAAAATGTATGAGGGTAGCCACTGTATTGCACTTAGATAATTTGTGAAGGTAGCAAATGTATTGCATTTAGAAGAATTTATGGGGGTAACCAAAGTATTGTACTTACAAGAAATATGAAGGTAGGCAATGTGTTAAACTTAGAAGCATGTATAAGGCTAGGCAATATAGTGCACTTAGATGAACTTATGAGGGTACACAATGTATTGCACCTAGAAGATTTTATGGAGGGTAGCCACAGTATTGCATTTACAAGAATATATGAGTACAGACTGAATTGCACCTAGAAGAACTTAGGGGGTAGCCATTGTATTGCCAACTGTATTTCTACTTAGGTCAAAACCAAAACATATCTGATCACCAAACAACAGGCAAAACTGCCTGTTTCATAGATAAAAACTACTGTGGTTGAGGGCAGAATTATTTTTGAAGAGGACAACAGAATAAGAGCTTATGGACTATAGATTAACATTGAATTAAGAATTTATGATAATATGGAGGGATTAACCACACCCTGTGTTGTGTATTTAGAAGTCTGAACAGTACTAATAACACTGCTCATTCAAAAGCCATTAGTGGCAGTTATTTACCAAACAGTGACATGTGTTTATTGTTGTTCTTTATTACACAGGGTCACCCGTCTGTCCCAGCCAAGACACATTAAGAAGGTGGTAAAGTAACTCTCCCGCCTTCTTTGTTTTGCTTGAAACCAACTATTGGTACTCACCGGACCTACCTTGTAGTTGAAAACCATAAGACTGTCCTGAAGAAAGCGACCACATTACACATGCTGTTGCTGAACACGGTAGACAGTAATTGCTACAGTCTATAGATACAAATGCAAATTTCTATATATGAGCAATTTTTTACCTCACTCCACTATATGCAGTAACAATAACATCTAGGGTAACTCATAGTGAAGTGAGGATCGTCTTTATGTTGTTTTTTCAAAAACACAACTTGTGAGGAGGCACAATTTGTGTTTGGGTTGGTGTTGCCTTCACTTGTTTTTTTTAAAAAAACTCTGGTGTGTGGGGTTGTTACACAATCCCTGGGTCATTAAAGATTTTACAACCCAGTGGATGTGCACACACTCAACCACCACACTACCGAGTGCTATCTTGGTAATTGGTCTCTTCCAAAACAGACACATAGTGGAAGAGAGTGGTTGAGGAGCATGACTTCAACAAGGCTGGATGCTATTAACAACAACTAGAAGTGAATAGTTTATCTTCTTATTCTGTCTCCTATTTGTAGGCGATACACCAGCGCCACACAGGGACAGATTTGGATAGGAGGAAGGGATATTTAGAAATTTAACTCTATCCCTTTTCTGTCCTCTCTCATAGCTTTGTTCCTTTTTCTGCAAATGGTTAATACCAACAGCAGACTTCTGTTGTCCTCTTCAAAAATAATTCTGCCCTCAACCACAGTAGTTTTTATCCAAACAACAGGCAGTTTTGCCTGTTGTTTGGTGATCAGATATGTTTTGGTTTTGACCTAAGTAGAAATACAGTTGGCAATTGCCCTACATTTTGTTGTATCATGTTTATAGAGTAAGGGCACTTCCCTGTTAACTCACCCTTCAGCCCCCTCCCCTTTGTTCGTGAATTGTGAAGTAAGCCAATGTGTGGCACTTAGAAGATGTTTGAGGGTAGCTAACATATTGCACTTAGATGAAATGTGAAGGTAGCAAATGTGTTGCACTTGGATGAGTTGAGAGGGTAGCAAATGCATTGCACTTAGAAGAATTTCAGGGTAGCAAATGCATTGCACTTAGAAGAATTTCAGGGTAGCCAAAGTATTTCACTTAGATGAACTATGAAGGCAGCCAATTTATTGCACTTACATGAACTATGAAGGCAGCCAATGTATTTCACTTACATGAACTATGAAGGCAGCCAATGTATTTCACTTAGAAGAACTTTGAGGGTAGCTAATGCACTACCCACCTCTGCTCCTGCTCCCCTCCCGCACACCTCCCAAGTACCACACATGCCATTATGGTCAGCCAAACTACACACGAAACACACACAACACACATCCAACATAAACATTTGCATCCAACAAACAGTCACTGACACTGGGCCTTACCTCTCCGGATGCAACAAGCCAGTGCACACAATCAAACTCACTTAGAAAGCTGACACGCACAGATGCCGGTTTAACCTGTTTCTTCAAGCATCAGCAGAAGAGTCCTCTTTCTTACAGAGCCACATGAGCGCCTGGAGACCATGCTAATGGCAACGATGCGCGTATAACTCAACTTAACATAACATAGCATACCAGTGCAATATCCTGTTGTGTACAATTAACATATCATTGCCACTTTTAAGTATGCCCAGTTGTGACATCATGGCCAGATTTGATGCATTCATTGAAGTTTTCAGAATCTCCAATACGCGCATGCCCTCCCCTTTATTTCCTAAAACCATGACATGGCCACTTCCTGGCCAGATTCCACAATGCTCGGTTAATACACCATGGTCAGAATGCATTATGCTAATTTCGTACATTTTTGTATTTATTTGCGAGACAGTGCAAGGACGTGCTTTGAACAATAACTATTTACACAGGTGAAGGAATGATGGTATCAGATCCATTTCTGTCCGCTTCACAGTAGAAACAAACAGAAACCAAAGGAGAGATGTCGTGGATGGATTGGAACTCTACAAGATTATCATTGAGTGGAGGAGGGCAGGTTAGGAATCGGGCCCCCCGAATCAACCAGGGAAGGAAGGCCATCCAGAAGCAGCCCATGGGCGGAGGGGGAATCCCAAATGAGACAAGGGGAGGGTGAACTAGGGAACTAGCCCAGGGGAGCACGAGAAGCGTTCATACAGAACCAGCCTGGGCAGTACCTGTGGAGGTGAGCCATCAATCTAAAAAAGTGGACAGAAAAAGAAGAAGCCCTCCGGATGCCACACAACACATACTTTCTAAGAACTAATGGTGCTATAAACGAGTGTATCAAAAGAAATTAGAAACATTAAGTTTAACTACACCCAGGGTACACACGCATGAGGCCAATAAGGACTACCACCTTGACGGTGTTCGCCTTTTTAATACAGTTTTCTAATTTCTTTTGATTCCCTTGTGCATAGCACTATTGGTTCCTAGAAAGTCTGTGTTCTTTGGTCCTAAAATCTCTGGACAACTGGTCCCCGCACAGTTTGGTGTTTTCAACCTAGTAGCATCCGCAGGGTTTCTTCTTTTTCTGTCCACTTTTTAGAATGTTGGCTCACCACTGCATGCTAGGGTGCGGGGAACCCCTATGAGGGGCAGTTTGTTACTTCTCCGTCTTCTATTAAGTGGGTTACGAGGAGAGCGCAACGTCTACATTTACACCATCACACGTTAAGGTTTCCTGCTCAACTACTTTGTGATATTAGTGTTCCATTTCTGGGGCAGGAACTGCTAAACAAACACGTCCCTGGCCCCTTTGTGTTCAAGTAGCTTTACATAAGCCCAGTATCTACCCAGCTATTCACTTCAAATGATGGCAGAAGCAGATTTGACATGCTCCTTTTTGTATCTGAACCAATTTCTGTCATCTTGAACTCCTCATTCAAACATCTCCCTGAGATAACGCCTTCTGACTTGAGAGTTTCAAGGATTCCCCAGTACCATCCACACATGTTAGGAATCTTGGGCATCCTCTTTGATTCAGACCTGTCTCACACGCAACCGTTTTTTCCGGTATCCAAATCCTGCTCTTTTCTGCTCAGCCAAGTCAGGAGAGAGCTACCTCATTTTACCTTGAATCATCAAATCATGATTATATTCAGATGCATATGATGTGACAAGTTGCTCAATAAACCTTTCAACCTCTGATAACTTCCAGCTTTTTATTAGGTAAACATGTACATGCGAGGTAGTTTCGGTTCCCAGAATATGGGTGATACCTTACCTTTCCCCAACCTTCAAGTGGGTTCCCACCTCCAGGCTCCCTATTCTGCTACAATGTTGATGTAAGCTTTGTTGACTGGTTCCAGGGAATCCCTGCTTTATGGATCTATTCCTCAGACTCTGGAGTCCTTAAAACCATAGTCTTATCTAACACACTCCCTCATGGGCTTCCAAAACACCTAACAGGATGGCCTGGTTGGCCTGTTGCTGTCCTGCTTCCGTCCAACTCCTCAGCTTCTCCTCACTCACCGGTCTCCGCTCTTTGCTCACACCTCCATACTTGTTCTTTATTTCAACCACTATTTTGACATTGTAGGTGATCCTACGTCATGACGTCGATACGGGCAATTGATGCGTCATAACGTGAACATGCCAGAATTACATGCTGCTGGTTTTCAATATTGCTGTAGTTTTTAGTACAAATATTTCATGAGCTCCAAACAATTCAATATTAGTCAATAGGAGTTGATGGACATTAGAATGATTATAAAGCCACGTATTGTACTTCTTTATCATATGATTAAAAAATATAGTAATTCTACTGATACCAAGCCTGGGTTTATTGAACATTAGTTAGAAAATATGTTGTCATTCTATATTTCCATGTAACGCTTTAAAGTGACTTTGGGGTTTTCGTTCTTGTATCATGAATTTTTGATTTAAACAATGTATTAACCATGTGTGTATTCAGCAATTTGATTTATAAATAGTATGTGGCTCTGAAAGGCCACAGTTTTGTATAGGCATTATTTATTTATTTATTTGATTATATCATCATTTGTCGCATACTGCCAAAATAAGTCCAGGTACTAAAACAATTTGCCAACAGTTGTCATCTTATGATCAGGAAGCTCCATGATGGCAGTGCCTTCAAAAGGCAGAGCCCATGCAAAGGCTGGCTGTCCGCCCAAGACCAGCTTTGATTATTAGCGTACTTTGTCCTCTCTGACCTACTGCACTGCCACTAACCTGCTAGTTACCCGTTCTGCTTGTTAATATGTATAGTAACTGTAAATTATTCTAACGTAGCCTTTGCTCATTGCCTGTATCCCACACCCTGATGTATTCTGTTTTATGTACTGTGTATTTTTTTGTTGCAACTAAAATGATGCGCCCGGATGCCCTTAAGCCTGGTCCCCCTTACAAATAAATAAAATACAAATACAAAATACAAATACACAAAAGCCAAAACGGTTGGCTTTGCCAATGCTTATTACACCTGTGCTGCGCCATGCAAATAGGAATGCAGAGGGGTAGGTGCATGATGTGTTCACAAACACGGTGTTCACAAAAAACAAAGGACATGCCTACGCATTCAGCTTCATCTGTTCTGGTCAGGATACGGTAGGAGAATGTACAATGCGCAGAAGGGGGTATATTAAACCTTCTTTGACTATTTTGCAGCTCATGCCACGTACATTAATCCTATCCACTGGCATTGTTCTAGGCAACTGTCCAAACCATTCTCTTCAGATTGCCATGCCACCACAGAAGGAGAAATCTGCCGAATAGGCATGGCCCCACCCCAACAGGTGTAGTCCAGCCCAAACTGCTAGGTCACATCTCTTCTGTACGAGGTCACAAGCAGACCATTTTAAGTCAAATTGGACATGATCACTGAGGTGTAGCTTGGGTCTCCCAGCATGCCAGGCTCGGGATGGATAGCTTGGCATACCCATTCCACTTGGGGTTTAATTTGCAAAACTGAAGGCTGATGGCTGGAAAGCTTTGAATTAATCTTAACCTCTGCCATTGCTCTGGGCATCCCTCCAGACCATGATTTTTCTGACCCCAATGTTATTACAGATATATCCTCCCAATTAGCAGTTTTGCGATGTGAACTGCGCAGTGTCAGGAAAGTGGCTAGGATGGCATTTGATTGAGCAAATTTGGCACACAAGCTGCAGGGTATACAAGCATAGGCATAGAACAGCGCAACTACTGACTTAGAACCGGGAGCCATGACAAACAGGTACGTAGAGGGTGTTGAGGATGTCACAGCGCATTTACTGGTTGAGGAAAAAGCAATTGGGGCTAGGTCTGCAGAATATTGTCCAAGACCCTAGACGAACAGAAGGGAAAGCAGTAATGAGAAGTTTGACACATTTATGGACAACCTCCCCGTCAAAAGATTAACCGGCACCCAAAGGCCTTTACTGGAGATGGAAGTGACGGAAACCAAAATTCAGAATGTGATTGACCAAACGGTGAAAGGAAAAAGTCCTGCCCCTAACAGGCTACCCCTAGAGTTTTGGGTGGCAAGACAACGAAAGCCATGCTAGAGACGTTCCGAGTCAGCGTGGAGAGTTGTAATTAATGAGAAGATCTCAGGGAGAGCAGTATTTTGGTAATTCAGAAGAAGGGTAAACCACCAGTCCTCTGTGCATCACATCAATGAATCGCCCTGCTCTATGGCAAGACTAAGGCACTGGGCAAGGTGATGGCAAACTGGCGATGAAAGGGTATTCAGGAATTAATCTACCAAATTACCAAATCCAGAATAGGTTCATCCAGGGGAGATCAACTAGGAGCCTTCTACATGAACTGCACTTGCCACTGGGTGTGGCAAATGAATTGGCCACTCTTGCTGGGTTTGTCTCTAAATTCTGGAGAGTAGAGTTTTGTTAGGGCTCCTGCATTAGGTGGGATTTGGTTCAGATGCAGTTAGTTGGGTGTGGTTTCTCTATAATCAACCACTATCAAGACTAAAGATGGCCAAACCAGCTTCAAACAGGTGCGAGCTGTTGAGGGGTACTAGACTGGAGCAACCTCTGTTGTTGCTGCTCTTCGTGCTGGGTATTGAGTCCCTTGTGGAGTGACGATTGAGATGGGAAACCTTTGGGGAGGGATTCAGATGGGCCAGGTGCCTGGAGGACCGTGCCTCGCTCTATACCGACAAGCTTCAGAATGTATTTGGGTAACCCCCAGCTTTCAGTTCAGAGATTGACTGATCAAGGAGTTCGCCGTCAATTCCGGCTTGAAGCCAACTGGGGAAAATAGATACAGTTTCTAGTCTGAGCTGGTGACAACGCTATCATGATGGGATCCCCACCTGTTGCGGAGTGAAGCATGTTCTGCTACTTGTGGTTGCTGGTGGGAAGGGACGAAAAGTAGTTCAAGGCAATGAATCTCATCTCAGTGATTAACAGTTCCTCCTTCTGTCACTGATTGGAAGACTCGCGCTATATAAGATGCCTCCCTTCCCACGGTTTCTACATATCTTTGCCAATTCTCCAGATCATTCGGGCAATGAAAACTTCAAAAGAAGTGAAGGTTAAATTAGAAGACGAATACAGCATGGCACTGTAGCGAGGGTATCCATCAGCACACTGTATAGCTGTATTATTTGACGTCCCTCCTAGGGGTGGTGAAGAACTGGTTATTGAAATGTGCAACTGACAATGTGGTTAAATGAGACCTATTATATAGGAACCGACCCGACATTGATACCCATCAGGTAATGAGGCCGATGGGTGCTCAGTGGAGACAAATCAACAATAAATTGGGCTGTAATGGAAAACTGACCATGGTGACCATGGAAATCCTGCTAAAGGGGTGCAGGTTGTATTTTGTTCAATTTTCTTTCCAACATCTTTTTATTGAATTTCAGTAATTAAAGTACAGACAACTAACAGCCCCTCTTTCTCCCCAACCCCGGAACCTGTGGCGGTAGAGTGCATCAGAAAAGCATAAAGGAAAACGGTACATTAGGGATTTACACATTAGTACTAGAACAAAACCAATCATCTTATCTTGCCAATTAGGAAGAGTTAGCGATGTCAACCTCAGTCCGATCTGGAGCAGACTCAGATACAAAATTCCGAAATGTGGACCAGTAGTCACATGGTCTGCAGGTGGCCGGGAAGGAGGTTGCATAGTGTGTCTCTCTACGCTCGCACATAGTCATGAAGGAGAGCCATTCACGGAAGTATGGGAGCCGAGGACTTCCCCCATGTCTTAGCCACAATGTACCTAGTACCGACAGAGGCCATGCGACAGAGACCATGCCAGCCAGCTGTCTCTCAGTCTTAGAGCCCGAGGCCATAGCCGCGAGCAGCCAAAATTCCTGGGAGAATTGCCACGAGACCCCCCAGCATGGCCACTGTTGCCGCTTTGACCTCAATCCAGAAGGGTCTCACTCGATGGCAAGACCAGGCAACGTGGAAAAAGTCTGCAGTATCTAGAGTACCTCTATTACATAGCAGTAGCCTTTCAGGATAAAATCTGTGCAGCCGTGCTGGACAGTAATATACCTGATGGACAAACCTATAATGGGCCAGGCAAAGACGATTATTTAAAGACACAGATTTTGTTTGTCTGCAAATCTCTTAC
This sequence comes from Ambystoma mexicanum, assembly GCF_040938575.1. Lineage (NCBI taxonomy): Eukaryota > Metazoa > Chordata > Amphibia > Caudata > Ambystomatidae > Ambystoma > Ambystoma mexicanum. Next base: position 87,156,656 of record NC_090923.1, read on the forward strand.
CATTGGGCATCTGATAAACCTTTCCCAGCGCCGTTTCCCACCTGATTCTGGACCTATTGACCATCAAGGGCCTGTGTAGTCTGATGTCTTTGTATAATATGGAAACCAGTGCTTTTGCATTGGGGGATGTTGTAATGTGCTGAACAGGGAGGAGGTTGTTGGAGGGTGCGGATACTTAGGCCAGAGAGTCTTAAGTACCTCCCAGAGGCGGAAGTACAGGAACATAGTCACTGTGTTCCAGTTTCCCCTGGACCCCAGGGCCTCCCAGGTGACCAAACAGCCATCAACCACAATCACTGTGTTCCAATTTCCCCTGGACCTCAGGGCCTCCCAGGTGACCAAACAACTGTCAACCACAAGGTCCCCAAAAATATGGATCCCCAGGGCCTCAAAGTGTACAAAATATATTTTTGTGTGTCAGTGGTATACCCCAGACTTTATATATGGCGAAAGAGGAAGAGTAGAGACTAACGTCGACAAGCATGCTCGCCAGTTTTTGCCATGCCCTACATGTTACCTCTATTGGTTGTATCTCCTGCCGATTTCATCCAATTAGACCTTGCCAGAGCAGACCCCTCAGGTCCTCTGGGTGCATGATCACCTTTTCCAGGGAGACATGAGAGGGGTCAGCTGAGGTAGACCACCACCAGTATGGATACTGAAGTTGTGAAACCAGGAAATATAAGTATAGATCTGGATATACCAGCCCATCCAACGTGTATGGAGCCGTCAGCACGTCGTAGGAAATTCTAGCCTGTTTTCCTGCCCATATCAGAAGTATCATCAACGTACGTACCATGGACCAGAATTTGGACGAGGGCCACAATGGGACATTATTAAAAATATAGAGGAACTTCGGGAGGATAACTATTTTAGCGAGGGACATCCGGGGCGGCTTGTGACAAGGGAAGGAGAATCCATGATTCCACTCTGCGTTCATGTTTCGTTAAAGCGGTCATGTAGTTCTCCTCAAGCAAATCTAGTGGGTATGTGGTGACGTGTATACCCAAATATCGAATGCCCTGTGGGCACCATCTAAAGTCGATTCTAGGCTGCAGTCAGACTTACGGAAGATGGGGTTGTCACCGATATGATAGAGATATGGAAAGGAGTCAAGCAGGGTTGGACCCTGGCCCCGACTCTGTATAATCTCTACATGTCTGATGTGCTGGATGTGTTAAACACAGAGGTTGGGTGCTGTCCAAAGGTAGGGGGCTGCTCCCTGCCGTGTTTGATATATGCGGATGACCTTATACTCTTAAATTACACCTTTTTGGGTGTGAAATCTATGTTCTTGGCACTTTGTAATTATACGTCTCTTAATAAGTTTACCATAAATATGGAAAAGACTAAAGTCCTTTCCATGAAACGACCAGTACTTAAATGTACGCTCAGAACAATTGAGTATGTGGACTCTTATCCTTATTTAGGGTTAGAGATTGATAGTACTAAAACATACAGGCAGATTCTGAAACAATAAAGTCGAAAGCCTGTAGCATGGCACGTTCTATCTTGAGATTTGCTAGGGATACGGCGGGGTATTCCCTGGAAGGAATAACAACTTTGTATAAACAAAGTTTCTGCCCGACAGTGCTCTATGGGTTAGAGGCACTAGCAATGGCCGATTTAACTTAGCTTGATATTTCAGAGGGCAACTTTTGGAAACAAATGTTGAGGCTCAAGCCTTCTGCTTCAATACAGTATATTAGGCTGGAATTTTGCCTGACCTCACTTAAAGGTGAACTTCTGAGAAGACGAGGTTTGCTATATATTAAAACTCAAACTAACCCTAGATGTAAACTACTTATTCTATTGGCGGGCCCTGGACAAGGAAAAGATAGTTTTGGCTGTCTGGTACATGGTCTGTTTAACGATTTGGGATGGTATCCCGACTATACAAGGGGCACATCCTATGAAACCCTGAATAGTTAGACAGTGGAACTGGGATGCTAACTATAGACATGTGGAGTCCTTACACAGCTATATATATTTGGCAGGGGTGATGCATAGTTACCTTCGGCCGCAAGTATACCTTAGACAATGTCCAAATATGGGAGTGCGGGTATTTAGATTGTGGCGGAGGACAAATCAGCTTCAAATCCTTTCCTTAACTGGTCCACAGCTGGGTCTCCCAGAAAAAGATAGATATTGTTGCATGTGTCAGAACCCTGAATACCTTGAGACTGCTAAACACATCTTTACAGAGTGCCCAATAAAGGGCCCTGAATATATGACTCTGATACGGTCTTTTGTGCATGAGTACGAGTCTATCAAGAGCAATGATTTCTGGGCCTACTGTCTTAATACAGATAGTCAGAAGGTGCACATTGCTATGTACCAGCTATGGGCTATTATTAAAAAAAGGTTAGAATCGGCCACAAGAATGAAGTGAATAGTAATGTGACTCTGCCTTTGGTTGGTTGGTTGTTTGCTAACAATTGCTTGTTTTCAGAGTTCTAATGAAATAACGTGTATGTGTTTTAATGAAATAATGTGTATAGAGTTTGTTCTTAATATTGAGTTTTAATACGTTTTTCTCCAGCAGACATCAATGGAGGTCGCAGCCCCAACCCGAGAGACCTAAAAAGGTCCTATAGTCTCATTGTGGCAGCTTTGTGTCAGCCGAGCGTGTGATGCGAAGGTGCCACAGTGCATGTGTTGCCGTAGATTTTTTAGAATACCATTTCACCTAATAAGACTTCACCGAATACATTACATCGAAAACGGTAGATGAAGTGGTATATGTGTAATGTATAATAGGTGGGGTGTGGGGTAAGGGTCTAAGTTAGGGTAGGGGTGGTTGAGGGAGGGCTGGGGGGCTCCCCATGCATTATAAAAGATGAAAAGTAGAAAAAGTAAATAGTTATTTTCGTTTTTCAATGAAATTGACTCGGTGAAATCTCCATTAGGTGAAATATTTTCGAAGAAATCACATACATCCCGGCTCATGCATATGCCATGTGCACAAATTACAAGATTTGGGGCTGAGCCCAGAGAGGAACTGCACTACTCCTGAGTGTTTCCCCCTCCCTGCCCAGTTTCCCAGTTCCATGCGTGGCACCTCGAGCCAGTCCTGGTTTTTGCTTCCAAATGCATTCTACAACTTGTAGTTTTGTTTTTCACATGGCAAAGGTGGGTCTACAAGTCCAAGCATGCAGTGCGAAAAAAAAACAGAACTAGCTCAAAGATTCCGCATAGAACAGGGAAACTTGGCAGCTATATTTCCCCCCATTTCCTGGTGGGGGCACCCTCTTTTTTTCTTTATTATTAATACATCCTTCCTACATTAGTAAGCTGTCTAGCCAGTTTTATTTCCTGGAAACATACATGCCAACATGCCACATTCCATTTGCGAGTTAATATTCCAGTCCTCCTTTTTCTTAGCATTCTGGGACTTGTAGTCCTGGGTTTATCATGGGGGAAATCCAGGACTACAAGGTTCATAATCCAAAGTTAAAGATGGGACTGGGGTAGTGTCTCCCCAATGGAATGGGGCATGTTGCATACATGCCAGCGTACTGAAGCACCTGGGAAGGAGATTTTGTCATGGAGAGTGGGAGAAATTTATTTTCCCAAAGGCTTGTAAAGGGGTTAGAAATATTTTAGGCAGGAGAAAGTGTAAAATAGCAGAGGTACATGCCATAATTCACAGGTGAGGCCCAAACAAAGGAGGGTACAGAGCTCGCGCCTATGAAAGTGATGAGAGGGGAAACAGTGAAAAGCAAGCATGTCATAGCTGTGACAGCAAAAATCATGTGATCAGTTATGTTATGTTATTGTGTATTTGTATAGTGCCTTATATATCATTGCTATGACCTCAAAGCGCTGTGGGTTGAACGCCCTTGGGGACCTTAGTCCAGGTCAGTGGAGAGAGTAGAACAGCATATAGTGCTCGGGTGCACTCAGCACGTGTGCAGCCAGTGCGGATTGCGCTGAGGTGGCTGCATTCTAATGCTAGGTGCGGTGTGTGGGGTATAAATGCGTTCTAACCGACTGTTGAGGTGTTCAAGGAGCAGTGTAAGTATGTGTGCAGCTAGGTAGATATTGATCGAGGGGTATAGCTGCGTTCTATTGTTTCTTGGTGTAAAGTGGAGCGTGAGCATATTGATAGGAGTGAGAGTCTGTGATTACTGGTAGGAGGCCCCTGTTCCTGGCTACTTTCCCGAACCGATGGGCTGGCCGTGTCTGTCCTGGTAGTTCACGGTAGAGGATTTGCAAGACAGATTCTCTGGCTGGTGCGGAGTATGTTGTGTTTGCCCAGTTGGACGTCCCTCTTTCATAGGCTCTGTTGTAGGTGTCAAGAGGGCCCAATTTCCAGGTCCTTGGTCATAGTCCATGGCAGGTGGCTGGGAAATTCCTGACACGTCTGTGGTTACTGCGTAAATAGAGTCCAACCAAGCATAGTTGCTATAGTGCCTCAGGTGTGGGGGTTCCCGACTCCTAGTTAGGCCAGGGTTGCCTGACCTGAGCATATGCCACCCCATGTACCCGATAGGCGGGACTAGGCATGACCCAAACGCAGTGTCTGAAACACAAGTGATGTGAGGCTTTGCAGCATTGGTTCTGTGTCTGGATTCCCAGATAGGCAGTGCCTAACACAATGTTAACAGGGACAGGGTTAAACGTGGTAGACTGACCGGGGGTCTGCGACAGTGGCTCTGCATGATAATTCCCAGATGGGTAAAGTTTAACAGGTGTGGGCCCATTGCATTTAGTTCGCTGAAGAGCTACTTCCGCTCTTGGAATGCAGTGGTGTGCAGGAGTCAGTGGATATGCCTGTATGACAGTGGTGGGCATCTCCTGGAGTGATAACGCCATGCTTCCCTATTGGAGGATGAAGAATATGCTCACTTATGGGTGCTGTTGAACTCTAATTTCCAGGTCGATATATACAGACATACATCTCCTAGTCTTAGAGCATGGGGCATGTCTGGTCGGGTTTCCAGGTTGATATGATATGTACAGACATCCATCTCCTGGTCTTAGAGCATGGGGCATGTCTGGTCGGGTTTCCAGGTTGATATGTACAGACATCCATCTCCTGGTCTTAGAGCATGGGGCATGTCTGGTCGGGTTTCCAGGTTGATATGATATGTACAGACATCCATCTCCTGGTCTTAGAGCATGGGGCATGTCTGGTCGGGTTTCCAGGTTGATATGTACAGACATCCATCTCCTGGTCTTAGAGCATGGGGCATGTCTGCTCGGGTTTCCAGGTTGATATGTACAGACATCCATCTCCTGGTCTTAGAGAATGGGGAATGCCTGGTCGGGTTTCCAGGTTGATATATACAGACATACATCTCCTGGTCTTAGAGAATGGGGAATGCCTGGTCGGGTTTCAAGGTTGATATATACAGACATACATCTCCTAGTCTTAGAGCATGGGGCATGTCTGGTTGGGTTTCCAGGTTTATATATACAGATAGACATCTCCCAGACGTAGAGCGTGGGTATGTCTGGTTGGGTGGCAGTGAGCAGGCCTGGTACTAGCAGTTATAGTGATGTAAATTCTTAGGTTTGGAGTCATGGGCAGTGGGATAGGGAGAGCTGACGTCTTGGCCAACTTGTTGGCTCAAGAGAGGTTGCTAGACCAATGTCGTCGAATCAGGTTGTGGAGAGCCCACAGATTACTAGCCCAGAGCCGGCTGGTCTCTTGAGCTGGCTTTCGTGCCCCACCTGTTCCTATTTTTCTGTGGTGATGCCTTATTAGCCGGCTTCCGTGGCTCGACTGTTCCTACTTTCTGAGATAATGTAGTTCTAGCCGGATTCTGGCCATTGGTGGAGGGTTTGGTGGCCCTTGGCGTTCCCTTTCATGGTTTTAGGAAAAGGCCAGGGTTTCAATGCTTTATGGAAAGGTCATGTAGTCCTGGTTGTATCTAATGTGGGGAGGCAGTGAGTTCCACATTGTTGGTGCCAAGGTAGAGTAGGCGGACGCTCCAATCCTGGCTGAATTGGAGGCTGAAATCACTAGCAGGAGGGCCGTGATTGACCTTACTTAGAGTGCGTGTTGGGAGGTAGGCAATCATTTTCTCTCATACTTATGCCAGGGCAGCCTTGTTCACTGCTCGGTAGGTGGTGCATAGGATTTTAAAAGTGGCCCTTCCTCCAATAGGGAGCCAGTCAATAGTGCGGAGAGCAGGCAATATGTGATCCCTCCATCCTAGTGCAAGAAGGAGACTGGCAGCCGTGGTTTGGACTCTTTGGAGTTTAAGTTGGTAGGCTGGTGCACCCAAGTAGATGAAGTTCGCATAGTCCAGTCTGGACATGACTGGACATAATAAGAGCCAGCCTGTTGGGATAGGGGATGTAAGGGAAGATGCGTCTCAGAAGCCTGAGGTGGTAGAGTCAGGATTTGGATACATTATTGAACTGGTGGGACAGGGTTAGGCCCGAGTCCATTGTGCAGCCAAGGTGTTTGACTGTGTTGGAGGTGAGGGGGGTGGGGTTGCCGAGGGAAGTGGGCCATGGGAATGGATGCAGGAGTACTGCTGTGTTGTTGCACACCACAATCTCTGATTTCCCTGGATTCAGAAGTAGGTGGTTTCTTGTCATCCATAGGCCTAAATCTCTGAGGCAAGCTGCTAGGTCGGGCCGTGGATTGGAGCTCGTTTTAGGTATTCTCAGCATAGTTTTAGTGCCATCAGCATATTTATAGCAGGTGAGGTTGTGCGAGCAGATGATCCCTGGCAGTGGGGTCATGTAGAGGATGAAAAGGAGAGGAGGAAGGCAGGTGCCTTGGGGTACTCCGGTGTTCACGGGGAGAGTGGTGGAGAGAAAAGGGGGGGGGGAGTGATTGGTTTCATGTTGCTGAGGAACAAGGCAATCCAGGTGAGTGCTGAGTCTCGGATTCCTAGGGAATGGAGTCGGTTAAGGAGGATTTAGTGGTTAATGGTGTCAAAAGCTGCAGAGAGATCAAGGTAAACCAGTGCTGCGCATCATTCAGAGTCTGCCAAGACTTTGAGTTCATCCCAGATCGAGATCAGTGTGGTTTCTGTTCCGTGGTGCGGCCGGTAGCCTGATTGAGCAGGGCGTAGTAGGTTGTTAGATTATGTGAAAAGGTTGAGCTGAGAGTATGCAGAACGGTCGAAGAGTTTCGCCAGGAATCGGGTGTTGGAGATGGGCCTGTAATTCATTGGCTGCGGGAGGGGGTCGAGACATGCTTTCTTGAGAAGGGGTTTGACCTGCGCTACTTTGAATGGTTCTGGGAAGATACCGGAGGTGAGGGAGTCATTGAGTATGGACCTCGCCTGTTCTCCTGCACAGGTGGAGGTGAAGATTTCTTTGAGGAGAGCGGTAGCACAAGGGTCAAGGCCGGACCTGGAGGGCCTGCTGCTGGGCAGTAGTTTCTGGAATTCCTCGCTCAAGATGAAGTTGAAAGAGTTGAAAGATGGCACTACAGGGCAGGCTTGATGGTGGAATCTTGAGGAGCGGGTGTTGAGCAGGGGTGAGGTTGAAAAGTTTGGCATTAAGGGTGGCTGCCCTGTCCAGTGCTGTGTTGTGGAAGTGTTGGGAGAGGGAGTTGCAGAGCGTTTGCCTGGAAGTGGTAGGGCAAAGGTGCACAAGGGCATGTGACTGCACTGTTTCGATCAATTGGGAATTTTGTAAAAAGGCGCAGCCAAAAATAAAGGACGTTCAGGCAGAGACTACAGTTTTCCTCTGGATGAAGAGCATATCATTCCTGCCATTGATAAAACTCATTGAACAATTGGAGTGGATGGCAATGAAGCCCGTTTTGGGCTGACTCCAAATGGACAGTCCTCCCCAAAGACGTGTGCAAGAAAATAATGGGGAAAATGCAAGTAATAGCTGTGACAAAAAAACAACTACTTTGCAGGAGTACAGGGATGTGTAGTGGCTAAAGCGCCCACTCAGCCACACACCATTACTAAACCAGCCCGTCAGATAGCACAGCGAGTAGAGCGCTCGCTGTGAGGTCCGTGCAGAGCCTGCTGACGCAGGTTTGAATCCCGGCAGGGCCAAACTCAGACTTTCATCCTTCCGAGGTCAATAAATGAGCACCACACACCGTGGGAAATAAGCAGCGCTCAGATACATGAGGGTTCGTAGCGCTATATAAATGCACAAAGAAAACAAAACAAACAAGCTGTGATTCCAATCAGAAAGGTGAAACAGGTACAGTCTGACAGGCAAACCTCTTTCACCTTTTTGGTAACGTGGGTAGAGGTCAGGGGGAGTGAGCTGGCAGAGGCAATCCAAAAATAAAGAAAAGTCCAAGCAAGGTTTTGTAATAATAGAATCCTTAATTAAAGCAACAAAAAAAGCTCATAAGTACTAAAACAATACTGGCCAGCCCCTCTAAGGGAAAACACAGAGAAGGCAGCCTTTTAAATAAAGGCCAATTCGGTTGGGTGACAGTGGTGCAGAATCTATGATACCAGAAATGTCAAGTTTACGAAGATGTCTCTAAAAAGGTGAAAAGGGAGGCTTTAAAGTCTCAACAGTCCTTTACGTTAAACAACGGGCACAGGGCCACTTCAAATAATGTATGTTCTTTCCTTTGGGGTCGACAGTGTCAATCCCAAGATTTCAGCATGTAACTGGGAGTCTGGGCGATTTCAATGTTGAGCCGGGGCCAAGTCGGGGAGCGACGGGTTCCAGTGTTGTGGGGCTGTTCAGCAGTGGTGACAGAGTGCAGGTCGAAGAAGGCGTAGATAGCAGGCGATATCAGGTCCGTGGTTCTGGAAGACTCGGCAGTGGAGAAGCAGAGACTTGCTTTGGTGTAGAATCAACTCAGCTGGCTCAACACAGCATCGGAGCACTGCAGCAACGTCAGCTTGGTGCACGAAGGAACTGGTAATGAGGTGACTGTGTCGAGTTGAGGATGCTAGAAGAATCAGCAGGTCTCACATCTGGAGACGGCAACGCCTCAGCGCCAGTTTCGAGTGAAACTCCAAGCTGTGGAGGCAGCAGGGTGTCGAGGTTGGAGATGACTCTGGCTCTTCCCTTACAGCAGCTTGGACAGAGTGTAATTTTTGTATTTGTAATTTGTTTGTATGTGTAAAGTGCTATACTCCAAAGCGCAGAATAAAATTAAATCAACAACAGTACAATAACTGAAAAATGGACATGTCAAAATAAAGCCAAATTAAGAGGACAGAAGCGAAAAAGAAGTTCACGTAAGAGGGAGCGAAACAAAGGATAAGAAGAAATGGAACGGAAGGCGAGTGGGAATGCATTCCAATGCAAGGGGGCCAGGAGAGACGAGTGGAAACAGGACTGAGCACAGGGAGGACGAGGTGTCACAAGGAGAAACAGAGATTGGGAGCAGAGCAAGCAAGCAGGGGAATACAAAGTGACTAATGAGGTGAGATGGGGGATGGGGAGGGCGGGGGAATTGTGGAGAGATTTGAATAAAAGACACAGAAAGTTCAATTTCAGTCGAAAATGGAAAGGTAGCCAATGAAGAGTGGTATAAGCTATGGTAATAGACTCGCGAGGAGAAAGAGAAATAAGGGGGTGAATTGAGGAGTTGTAAAAGGATTTGAGAGTGTGACGATTTGAAAAGTGTTGTCACTTCTTCCCACAGGAAAGCCCTTTCCCATAAGGCTAGGGAGGGGCAGCTTCTACCTAATCATTCCCGATATGGTTGGTTTAATGCGGGAGAACCTCATGGAGACAGGGAGGGACTCTCTTTCTGGGGACAAGGACGGTCACCTAGGCTACAGCATATTGAGCCACGTCACTCCCCAACATTCCCCCCTTCCATACCGAGCCATTTCATCGAGAGTAAGCCCATCTATTTTTGTAGCAAATTGGATATTGCCAGAACAGAACATACTCAGACAAGGAAGAACACAGCAACCATGAAGAGTAACCAACTCTTAAGTACTGCCACAAGGTGGCTTATAAAATGCATAAGGAATGCCAAAGAGACATTATTTGCAGGTGTTGACGCTGTGCCGGGGCGGAGTCCCGGGGATAAAAAAAAAAGGAAAGTGAAGAGGGACTGTGTAGAGTGCATCAGGGAGAATATTCCTCGTCCAGTAGTAACAAAATAGTTACTGGACACTTCCATGTTACTCGTTGCAGTGACTACCACCAGCCCACTGAGCACCAGAGAAGGGTCTGGGACCCCCAACACAAGTGATCTGAGTACCCAAGGAGAACTTCCACGGTGGTGTAGCAACGATATGTTCATCGACCAGCAGAGAAGGGTTTGGGACTTTGCTGGATTAGAGAGAGACTGAAAAGACATATGGCAAGGTGAAAGACACGAAAGAGAACTTTTGGAATACCAGGAGAAGGAAGTCCTTTTCCTTGGGACGACACAAAACCTCTTGGAACATATTCAAAAGATGCCAGGGGAAGGAAATAATTCCCCCTGGGTGTTATTGTGAACTGTACAGACCACTACCAGTAGAAGGGAGTCATTCTCCAGGTCTAGAATGTAGAGTTGTGCAAAGCCAGGGGAAGGGAGTTATTCCCCCTGGTAACCCTTTTACAAGAGAACATTATTTTGAAACGCCCCCTTAATGCCCTGAGAAGGGAGTCATTTTCCTGGGTAAGGAACTTTCTGTTGGATTACATTAGCCTTTATTTGTAGTTTTAGGGAGGAAGTTGGTTGTGACACAGGACGGTGGACTTTGATTTTGACTGACATTCTGACAGATCCTTTAGTATTAGTTTGCGGCAGGGAAAGCCCTCTTAGATGATAGGGGTAGGGAGGGTCTTTTTTGCATACATTTGAGATTCCATTTTGCTTTTGAGATATATATAGCGTGTAAATTAGCCAAATTAACTGCATCTAGGCGCAGATGGTACAGATAAAAAGGATCCCAATTTTCAGCCATGAACACATATACCAGCCACTGCCAAACTTAAATCAGTTATTTAAAAAGAAAGGTTTTCAATGATTTGTAAAACTGGATAAGTGGTTCCTTCTTCCTAAGCTCCCACAGACAACTAGGGTCGTAAACTGCAAACCACCAATCTCCCCTTGAGACACAACGGGAGGGTGGAACAACCAACAGAAGCTTGTCTTCCGAACGTAATGTTCGGGATAGTTGGTATTGCATCAATTTATCGGCCAGATTTCATGGGGCCTGGTTATTCAGACATTTAAAAATCAAATAAAGGATCTTAAAATTGCTTCTATCGACTACTGACAGACAATGGAGGGAGCGACGCAGGGCTGAAATTGATGATTTGTGTACTTTATAAATCAAACTGACTGCGGCTTTTTGTGCCTTCTGTAATCCATGCAAGTATTTATTTGGGATACCAACTAACAGCCCATTACCATAATCCGGTTTGGCCTTGACCAACAGCATGGTCTTCAGATGGAACGTATGGTAAGGCGATCCACGATAAACACATTGAAGTTTGGCTCCTACCTGATTATCTAATTCTAAATTGTCTTGCCAAATACACCCTATCTTTTTGATTTTTAAGGTGAAACTCAGCTTGGAGCCAAAAAATCAGTGGGTGGGCGGCTGCTTCTCATTATCAAGTAGAAGGTGTTTTGGTCCAAACAAGGCCACTTCCGTTTTCCTGCGATTAAGTTGGAGCCAACGACATCCAGTTTGCAACGTTTTAAAGGCTATCCCGATTTTAAGAAAAGAGTCCTCATAATTACCCAGGTTTACAAAAATCTGGGCATCATAAATACAAGTCTGTAACCACCATCACGCCACCTTTGTGTCAGCTTACTTCTTTGACACCGTTAGAGCAGTTAAATGGGAAAGGGCGAGACGAAAGAGAAGAGAGGAATAACAGAAAAGAAGTGAAAAGATAAGAGCGGAAACCAGAAGCTTACAGGCATGGAAAAAAAGAAAGCGTTGAGCCTTACGAATATTAAACAGGTCAGCACGTCAAGAGTGTGAAAGAGAAGAGTTGTGGGGAGAAAAGGAAAGAGAGGATCAAGAAAAACTCCCAGATTATTATAGGGAGAGATGAATGGGGAAAACAGATAGAGGGGTAAGGAAGGGGTGTGAAATAGAGGAGTCAGAAAAGAAGAGACCTCAGTTGTAGTTGACATATTAACAAAGTAGTGGTCCACCATCCAAGATTGGATGGCTAGAAGGCAGGATGATAAAGTGGTATGGATCAAGGAGGAAAAGGAAGGGAAAGAAAGAAATAGCATGGTGACATCAGCATAGAGATGATGAGAGAACCCAAAAGAGAAGATAACAGAAGTAAGGGGGCGGATATAGAGGGCAACAGAAGAGGACCCAACACCAATCCTTGTGGGACACCATGATGAAGTGTGGAAGGTGAAGAGGTGATGCTGGCCGAGAAAAAAGAATAGGAACGGCTGGAAAGATAACATTTAAGCCAGTCGAGAACAGAGCCAGAGAAGACAAGAGAGGAAAATGAGGTGAGTAGGAGAGAGTGCTCAACAGTGTTGAAAGCAGTTGGCAGCTCGAGGAGGAGTGCTTAGCGTAGCGTGCTGAAAGAAGAGTTTCACAGCTGTAAAGTAGAGCAGACTTAGTGGAGTGGTGAGAGCGAACACCAGATTGGAAGTGTGGGAGAAGAGAGTTAGAACTGACGAAACAAGACATTTTGGAATAGACTTGTCACAACCCTCGCTCAAAACCCCCTCTGGCAAACCCATTGGCCAGGTGGAGTCAGGACTCGGGCCTCTAGAGCCTGGCATCCTCTTCAAAAGCCCTCATGGGGCCAGTCATGGCGCCTATGGCGCCAGGCTCATACACCATGAACAACAATGTGCTTGGGAACTACTTTATTGTATTGTCAGCCAACATGGGGGCATCCACATAGCTTGGTTCCTGAGAACCAAGCTATGCGGTCTAGTGTTTTGGGTGTGGCAGGCCCGGAACTACTTTCCCTGATACTACTTTACCTGGGCTATATAAACCACACCCTGACTGCAGAACATGCTTCGTGTTACTTTGCAGCTTGCAACGTGACGCTCACCGTGTCCAGCTATTCCCTTGAACCTCGGAGAAGCAGAACCTGCAAGGAGACAAAAGGAACATCATTAGCAGCAGCATCTTAATTGCAGTCTTCATCTTTAAACACCCGCAGCTACTGAGAAAAGCTTCCTCGAATCTGCACGCCTCCCGGACAGAACGACCTGAAAGAGGAAGATAGAGGCAACATTAAAGAAAGCTGTAGAGACTTTTACAAATTACGAACTGCTCAAAAGGCTTACCTGGCTGGTCGCCTCTCAGCTGGCACCACTCTGGACATTCCACTCGCGCTGAAGAACACCGTGACCTACAAGGAAGGAAAACACAGGTTAGTAAAGGTAAGACTTCGCTGCGCTGCGCATAGCGCTTGCTTACCGCATCATAGCGCTCTTAATGCGCCATCATTTACCAGCGGGGCTCAACCAAGCCAGATCGCCGCGCTGACGCTCCGCATACCTAAGGGAGAAAAAAGAGACATTTTAAACAAAGAAAGGCATGCAGCATAGCAACAAATCTAAAGAACAGCAATAAGACCTACCTGAACAATATCAAACGGGCCGGCGTCAGTGAAGTAACTGGACCGCACTCACCCATGAAAGACAACGTGCCCCCGCAAAGAAGGCAGGACGGAGAGCACGCCTAATTCTACCACAAGGTGAGGAGAGGGCGCCAGAGGGACTGAAAGCATACAGGTGTGGAGGGAGGATACTTACCCCAGTCGGTCAGTCTTGAACACAGTCCTCCTGTATTTTCAGGCAGAGCCTTCCCTGCAGACCACATCAGGGCAAAGCTGCGAAGCATACCAGCGAGTAACCCAGCTGGGTGGCGTCCCTGTGGATACCAGGTGAGCGTAACAAGACTACACATTCCAGGAGCATAGAGATATGGGGAGAAGCAATATAGGGCCGTAGTTCGAGGGAAGTGAGGGGTCCAGGGAGGGTTTCTGGAGAATTGTGAGAATTGTAGCGCGTTTAAAAGAGGTGGGGAACAACAGAAGTCTGGAGTGAGGTTTTGAACATAGAGGTGAGAAAGGTAAGGTGCCAAACCAGTGTCAAGGTTGTTATGGTATGCAGGGTTCCTTCCTTGGCTCTGTGGTTGCTGAGAGACCCAGCCCAGGGTCTCAGGTGCAAGGCAAGTAGAGGGCACTTGCAAGGGTCTGTCGCCTATACTGGCAGGGACTTAGGTGACTGCCTCATTTGGAGTAGGCTTTGTCCACACATCAGTTTCACTCCAAATATGCCCTTAGGGTAGGTATGGAGAATAACTTGCCTCTGCCCTGGAGACTTCTGCCCTCACCTTTATGGCACCGGACTTTGGAATTGATAGTCTTCAAGACCGATTAACAACAGAGCTCTATGTTAATCGGTCTTGAAGACTAAAGATTATTCCTCTAAGGGGAGGGTTTCATAACACTTATATAGGCAAAATGCTACAGCAGATATGTTGCGGGCAAGCCTTTTGCCAATGATCAAATCAAGCTCCTGTAACAATTGACCTTTGCCTGCTGATTTCCTTCCTAGAGTGCCCTATATGCTGGAAGAAGGGATGGAGGACAGGTGGTTCAGGGAGCCCTAGCAAATCCAAGATTGTTGTTTCTCTTTGTGATCTGAACGTTTCCTCTTGGACAGCTACTCTATGTCCCCTTGATCTGTCTGCCTACTTCAAAAGGACTCCGGTAATCAGCATCTTGGTGTGAGAGTGCCATTGTCATGGTAGGACTGTCTTTGAAGCACTGGTTCCCGGTGGAACTCCCGGCGAGGGTTCCTGTTCTCTGGAGGAAGGTGTTGCCTTTCCACAGGGACATCAAAGAAGAAGCTTCCTGGGCTGGGCCCTATATGGTTGTTGCAGGTATACACAGGCCAGACCACTAATACACGCACTGGCTGTTACGGGGATACATATGTGACCTTTGAACCTGCCCTGCTGTCACTGCAGCGCAGTCGCTGGAGGATTTCAGGAGACTGCCCCAGCGCTCAGGAACACTGCCAGTCACTCATAAAGTTTGCCCAATACCTGCAACTGCTTGACAAGCCTTGAAAGAACTGCTACAAAACATGCAAAATGACAAGGCTATAGAACCAGTTGAAACATTAGAGTGGCTAAGCCCAGGTGTTCTGATAAAAAAACACAGTATCAAATTTGACTGTGTGTGGATTTATCCAACCTCAACAGGGAAATCATAACCTATAATACCATTTAACCAGGATTATAAACTAGTGCTGATGCTACAAGATGTTTGCGTATTCGCCAACCTAGACACGAGATGCATATCACTAGATTAGATTGGATGACAAATCCAAATCGCTCACAACATTCAAAATGTAATTTGGAATTTAAGAGATATACATGTATGCACTTTGGATTGCCGGCGGCGGCAGCTGTAGTCCAATGGAAGATGCAGGGGGGAAGTCCTGAAAAATAAAAAGTGGGGGGACTCATTAACATACCAATTGAATCTGGCATCCCCGGAAATTAGCATATCTAGGTGCTCTATGGAAAAAGTGGGGGGACTCCTGAAAAAAGTGGGGGACTCCGTCCACCCTCGTGTATCGTCGACTTGAGCCCTGGGAAGATGGCATCTTTGCTTCTAGATGTGCATACACCACATAGTGTATTTTCAAGATGACACTTTAATTTACAGCCAATCTTAAGCTAGTCTCAATGGGGCCCTTTAGACAGTGCCACAGAGTCTCGGCAGCACATGGTCTCAGAAAGGAGCAGTGCAGATTTCACACAGACTCAATGGAATATCTATCATACACGCTGTCAGCAGAAGCTATCCCATAGGTAACACTATTGTGTGTGACCCTGTACAGACCCATAAAGAACTAAAGTCTCTTTTAGGGTTGTCCGAGTACTATGTCAAATTTGGATCATTAAAAAAAACCGGAACCACCGAAGCCCAAGAATTTCTTTGGATGGATCTACACCCACCTCAAAATAAAAACATTCAAGATGTCAAGGTGCCCAGCCTAATTCAGATACTTTACGATAAGCAGTCTGACTAGGAAATCTCAGTATCGTTCTTAAACAAAGGTTTAAGCAACCAAGACTTTTCTCTTGTCTTCTTCCTTCTCTCTCCATCTACTCTGCTAACCTACTTCTCTGTTTTTCCCCTTTCTCCCTCCTCTTCCTTACAGCATGCTGACTGGCCACTGGGTGTACCCCAGAGTCTCAAAGGTCCCAGGCACCCTCGCCAGTCTTCTCTCGCACTAATTGCAGGACCCTTCGCCTCACTCAATGCACTTGAGAAATGAACCCAAGAGAGTGGCTCTCTATGCACTTTCCCCAGTCTCAACTAACTGGTTGCACTGATCCTCAACCGCCCTGTGACCCTCTGCACACTTGCTTGATCCACACACCTCCTGCCTGAAGATCGTCTGTTCTTTCTTCCTTGTTTTCACCCTTAATTGTATTGTTAAAACTACAGAATCATCGTCAGGCCTATTTGCTGTATCCCAAACTGTTAAATTATTTGTACGCACATACTCTGCCTGCACAGACTATTATCGTCTCAGAATTTCAAGGGCTCTGAGCGACTGTTTGTTTTTTCCCCATGGTCCCACACTCCTTGCGCGCTTTGAAACACTTGCCTGTGTATAGGTGCTATATAGTGATATATAAAACTTTGCTTTCCCTGCCTTGTTTTAAAATCCCTACATGGTCTTGCTCCTCCTTATCTCTCTTCCCTTCTCACCTTTTACTCCCCCTCTCGCTCTCTAGTTTCGGCTGACCATTTTCTCCTCACTGTACCTCCTTCCCCCTGTACTTCCTCCCGGTTCCGCTCCTTCCAACTCCTTGCTCCTCTGCCCTGGAACTCACTCCCCCTCTCAATCCGCTCTTCCACGACCCTCCCCTCAGTTCGCACTTCCCTTAAATCCATCCTCCTCCATTCTCCAACTTGAAGGCCCCCCCATCCTCTATTCTTCCCCCTTCTTTCCCTCTTCTCATTCCTCTCTCCCCACTCCTATTTCACTCTCTCTCCCTTCCATTTTCACTCGTTCTATCCTTCTCATGTCCCCCCTCACCAATCCTATTCCCACTCCACTTCCCCTCAGTTAATTGCTCTTTGCACTGTTTTGTTGCAGAATGATTCATGATGTAATTTTTGCTCCCAATGTTTGTTGTTGTTCTCTGTATTAGTTGTTCCATTGTACAGTGCCTTGGTGTAAGGCGCTCTATAAATAAACAAATCAATCAATCAATCAATATAAATAAACAATGCAATACAATACAAGGTGTGGGTGGCCTGCAGTGTCCTGCACCGCTTCAGTGTCACAGAGCAAGTGATGTGAGGCGTGACGACTAGAACATGTGCAAATTACGAGTCTGGCACGGAGCCCGGAGAGGAATGGACATTCTCTGGCACGATCCTGAGAGTTCCCTCTGGTTCCTGCTCCACTGCTGGGACCGCCATTTTTTCCCCCTACCCGAAAAACCAGTCTACCTAGATTTATACCATGGGTACGTATAAGCATTACAGTCATTTCCTCTCAGCTATCTGTAGCACCCATGGGCTTTGAAATAGTGTGCTTTAGTGTGACGTCATAATCTCTCAGGAATCAGAATGCATTTTATGCTGAATCATTTTGCCACAGTAACTCATATCAGGGGTGACGTTTGGGGGTTATCAGCGTTGCCTTTTATCTGCCTCTGCGGGTACTTGGAGCTATTGATCAACTTTGCACGTACTGTTATCCACCTTTTGTAATTTCATCAAGGTCAAAGGGTCTGCAGCGTCACTTCCTGTGAAGTGATCAAGATCAAGGGTCATGTAAAGTCTCTTCCTGTGATGTCATCAGAGGTAGGTTTAGGTCACTTACACCGCCCCTATGATTTTGGAAAATGACGCCAGTGGCAGTGATTGTTATATTTTACTACGGGCACGAGAGGAGAGAGGTGTATTGTCACTGGCCAGGAGTGCATGCCCACAGAATGTTAATGCATGAATGATGAGCAGCTCACGAGAATGTTGAGTGGGTCTGTGAGTGAATGTTCCATGAATGTCAGTTGGGGGCCTGAGCTGGGTATGCAAGGCTGGCCAGTGGGTCTGCTCTGTGTCTTACTGCTTGATAACTACCGGTCCATGTTCCTGTCCTGTATACTTTTCCACTGTACATACAAGAGAAACTGGTTGATGTACATTTGTATATATGTACAATAAAGATGTCCTGGATCAAACCTAATGGCTCCACAGCTGGACTGTGTACGGATGCTATGAGCCCAACCGTGACTACATCTTCCATTTATATCAGATTCCTGAAACAAGGTAAGGCTTTTGCTGAGATGTGAGTCAGCCCCATGTGGATTACTGCTTTGTGTCTTTTTTTAATTATTATTCTCAAGCATTTATTGAGCAGTTCCCAGCCCCAAGCAGCCTAGTGATTTACAAAGAAACACATGTTGTAATACGCTAGTAACAACTAGAGGGAGTGAGGAGGAAGGACAAAAGAGAGGAAACAAAACATGCAGTTATGGCGACTTTCCTTGCATACATCTTTTAGGCATGTAAAATGTAATTAATGTTCCCGAAAGAGACAAATATACAGAAAAATATAGAACCTTACTGTGATCGTATAAAAAAATCAATACTACAGGGCACGGAAGGCAGTAATCACACGTATTCTTTTTTACATAGTGCTGAATAAGGGTGCTTAGTGCACCTCTGGGTGCGCGTATTCCATTCAGAGAAGGAACAAAGCCACAGGAAAATTAAGTGATTTGGGAACACGTTGGAGCGTGCTACTAAGGCAACAATGCAGGCCAATCAGACACATTTAACATGAAAGATCTTACTCTCGGGCCTGTAGTTTCCTTCATCTAAAACCGCAATGGAAAATGACAGTCTCCGACTACTTTTACCCTTCATGATGACCCGCACCCAACAGCTCAGCCCTTGCTTACTTCCACTCCTACACAATATCTTGCTGTACGCATTCTTGGGCCAATGAAAATATTAAGTGAATAAGCAACATGGAACGTTTGCATAGAGAACCACACTCCAAACGTTTAGCAAATTGTATAAGTCAATGGGCCTCATTAGGAGTTTGGAGGTAGCCCTGCCGTTTTTAGCAGCATGGCTACCCCCAAACTTGGGTCCGGAAAAATGGGAATTACCGGGCCATTCCGACCTTTGTGGGCCCAGTAATACCCATTTGCGGGACCCTGACCCGGTACGTCCCCATTCCCATTTGAGGCCCCACAGGGCTCAATGGGAATGGGGAGGATACCAACAACGGTCCCGTTATTAACGGGACCGCTGTTAGCATCCTGTTCTGCTAGCAGGTGCTGCTCTGCACGTCTGGTCTGACCAAGCGTACAGAGCGGCCCTGCGAACAGAACTTGGGATGTTGCGGCGAGGTAACAATGGCGCCGGTAGCACTACCGGCGCTGTTGTTGCCTTACCGCAACACTCATAATGAGGCCCAATCTGTTTTAGGGGGATACGATAATAGTGTATGAACATGGAAGGGGTGCTACACTGTGAAGTGTAGCACAGGACATTATGACTTATGAATCATGCCACAAGATACCATGAGGATTACCCGGGGGCAACAAGCTCGTCTTGGGAACACGATATCGCCGAGCAGCATGGGTTCAATAACCAGTCCTGCGCTTAGAGTATGGCGGCTGGCAGGAAGCATGATATAAATATCTGTTGGGTGTCCTGACCCACGTTTGAGCTATCATGCTGCAACATTTGGTGCTGTGGGCTTAGAAAATCCAAGATGGCCAAAAAGCCCACAAGTGCGCCAGAATCCAGGAGAACCACGCAGTTTGTGCGCACACCCAAAATGGTTACCTAACTTGCCACCCACCCGTGTAAAGAAAGATCTTTGTTAACAAAATCCACTGTTACTGATGTCAAAAAGTTGCTGAAATCGTGACTCATTGGACCACTTTAAAGATTCAACCCTTTTGTGGGGTTCCACATAACCATTTTACTGTAAGGAGCCCCATCAAAACAATGTTAAGCAAGGATTTACTACCATGTAAGAACCATTCCTGTTTGGAATGCATTAATCCAAGAAAAATCCCCAAAAATGGTTGCATTACCAGTACTCACCAAAATCAGAAAGCCGGCGTTTTAAAACAACACCAGACATTTGTGTAAAACTGAATAAATGAACCCAAAGCAGGCCAAAGAAAGACTTACTGAGAGGTGGATACAATGTAAAGTTATATTCTGAAGTGACTTGAAGGTTTATAACAAGACTGGCTGAGCTCTGCAGGTCTGCAGCGGCTTAAACTGAAACTGGATTTAAAATTACCAAAAATCAAAATGTGTAAATAAACTGAGGGACAGACTTGTGACTGCCACATAGTTTGTCACTGTTAAAATGTCATAGTTTTAAACTTAGAATCAGCATTCTAGCTGCATATGTAAAAATTGTCTTGACTTAAACTGGGTAACTAAAAGTGACATTAGCTGGGGCCTGGCTTAATGAAACTGAATTCTGCCCACCAGCTACCCCCGACAGGAGTTGAGACTTGCACAACAGCAGTGTTCCCAGGCCTAGCTGCCTTTTGCTGTTCCCACCAAAAGGGATATGACACTTCTCTGATTGAATTACCTGGGCTCTGCAGGAAATTGAACAAAGCCCTGTCCTGACTCAGGCAAATGTTTTATTATGGGGGCCGTAAAAGTGGCTTCCTCCTGGAAGGAAAGGGGAGGAGCACTGCCTGTGAGAGCAAGCTGGCTTGGCAGAACTGGAAAAACCAGAAATTCAACCTTGTGCTGGGGGGAAACCACACCCCTTTAGCCAGAATATGGTTTTAGAATAAGATAAATAACTCATAGTACGGACTTGTCATAATTATTTAAATGATACCATAATTCTTGTGATTTTTCTGTGCACATTTGAAGACGTGGTAGGACCCGGTGGTATGTTCAGGGGGGTTTTAGCGGAAAAGAGGATATTACTCTAAATGTATGTATGTTGAAAATCTGACACTCCACCACCTAATGCCCACACACTATGGGCACATCTGTGTAAATGCGGGGAAAAATCCAATATTGGTAACCCACCTAAAAGTGAAATATGTTGCCATTTTTGAACCCAAGCTCCTAGGAAGAGCAGATTTGAACAGGGTATATCTCATGTGATATGCATGATGGGTGCATGTAATTTCAAACCACTGTGTAGCTAGGAAATATGTCTTTTTGATCAAATATAGATTGTGTGTAAAGTTGACAGGGGTGGGTTCTCTGTATCATAAACAGACCTCATCATGATGACACTTCATTTCATTCCCCCAATCAAGGGGAAGAGGAGGAAGTGGCCAATGACAAGTGGAGAGGGGTAGGGCCTAGGAAGCTAGCCTCGCCACCCATTTTCAAAACACATAAAGGCAGACAGGACAAATAGGGAGATTCTATTCCATCTGCTGTGGGACGCTCTGCCGGGAAAATCCATACTTTACCTCCATCAACCTCCAGAGAGCCAACATAGAGACTTCAATCTATCCACCTTCAGAGACCAAGACTTTACTTCAGAATTTGTAGCAGAGAGGTCAACTACAAGCTAAATCCCTCTTTAGCAGGCCTCAAATCATTGCCATTATCACAGCCAGGCGAGCTGTTTGAATTCTTTGCAAGAACTCTTGCCATTTGCCAGAGAGCAGTGTTGTATCCAGAGAGAGACCAGCTGAACCGGAGACCGCTGTATCCGGACCCACAGACCTGATCAGAACCAGAGTCCCAGACCAGACCAGCAGAGTAGAGCTGACCCAGACGCTGTGCGCAGAGACCGTCCGTGGCGAGTGAAGAAAACCTGACCAGATCCGTGGCGAGGCCCATTCTATTTCTAAATATATTGTGAGTACCTAGCAGAACTGTGCAGAACCAATCTCTTAGTTAAAATAATCTAATCCAAGCTATTTTAATCTAAGTAGAACTGTCTCCTAACTGTCACCTGTCATTTGCAAAGCTGTCACCTGTCATTTCTAGTTGCTAGCTGTCACTTGTCACTTTGAACTTTAAAATTTCAAATCTGAAAAACGACCTTTACCATATCGCTCATATCTCCGTGACCGTTTGTCTTAGAGACTTGCAGTAACTTTCCTCTGAAAGCTGGAAATCTTGGCTTTTCAACGGACCTAGAACCGCATTCCTCTTCTCTACACTTTTGCCGCAATCGCGAAAAACGCACTCGCGAATTTTACCGCGATTTGCAAATTTCTCCACGTGTGAAAACAGCAGCTTCCTTGCTTTCCTTGCTAAAAATTCGTTTGCCTCTTAAGAACCATCCCTGAATCATTGCTAGAGTGAGCCTGGACTAATATTAACTAGATACCACTCACCCTGAACCTCCAGAGGGAATTAAAATCATTTTTGCACATTTTCCAATATATTGCTATCACATATAAAAGCATTTTGGGCCTGTGTTTCAAACTTCTGTAGTCTAAGCTTGCTGGCGTGAACTGAATTACATTTGATTGCATTTCTGAGAACTGTGTGCTTTCCTTCCATTTCCTTGCATTGCATAAAGGGGGGAGGGGATTGCCAGAGAAAAGTGATTACATTGTTTTGTTGAAATCATATTGAGTATTTTCTGTATTGCATTTTCATTCAACATTACATCCATCTGAACTTATATAAAGCATTCTCTACCACCTTATTCTTCTGTTCCTATTCACAAGTGTGCTAGTGCCAGACTATCCATTATTGATTACTGCTCAGATTAAGTGTGATATTCAATTATTAATTTATTATAAAGTGTGATATATATATCTATTGTTTAAATTATCAAATAAACCTGTTAAACTTGCAAAACAGAACTACTTCTTGGCTCAGCAGGGTCAGGGGGATTCCAAGAGAGGGGTGTTATATAGGGGTAGTCATCCAGAACGCATGAACTGGACATAAGGATATATCAATAAGGGTTTTCATTCAGTATTCTAGACTAGGCGTTGACTTAGCTGTAGTGTTGAATTGAATCCTCTTACAAATTGGGGGCTCGAGCGGGACGTTTGGGTTAGATCTACCATTTGTGCAGATTAATACAGCGTGCCAGCTGACCAGATACACATATCCGGTCGGATCACCACGCTGTGTTACGCTGTAAAGCACTCCTCAAAGGAACGCTCTAAGGAAAAGGTCTGTTTTGCAAAAATAAAATACAAACTTCTGTAAGTCAGGAAGGAACTCAAATCTCTAGAATGACGACCTTAGTAGACATGAAAATAGCCAGAGAGCACTTCTTACATAAGTTATTTGTGAGAGGTGAGTGGACTCATCAGGACCAGACGGCTTGGTTGCAAGCAATCGCACCCCAGATCACGGAAACAGGGTCAGATATATGGAGAGACCAGGGTCCCTTACATGTGGCCCTGAGTGAACTATATATGTCCTCTAAGGCCAAGGATGAGCACAACAAGATTGCCAGGGTAGCGCCATATTTATATTTACATATGGGAGCCATGCAGGACAAATGTGCTGAAGGCCAAGATCTGGCAAGTAGGCAACTGCTGGCATTACAGAAGGCCCAATCTGATCTGGACTCTTCTGAACAGAGGCTGCAGAGGAGCCAGGAGTCAGAAAATGATAGGAGGCAGTATATCATTAAAATAAAAGAGGACATGGATATACTGCAACAGGAAAAGGCTGACCAGGATACTAGACTTCTGGCCCTGCAGAAGGAGCACCAAGACAGTTTGGACTCCTTACTGCAGAGCCAGAAAAAGCTGGAGCAACAATTAGACTTTAACAGGGCATGCACGGAGCAGGTAGCCACCCTGCAAAGTCATCTAGATAGAGTGAAGGCAGAGAGCAACAAGCTGATTTTGAAAGACCTGGATACCCAGGCAGAGTTTGATGAAGAACGCCAGAAAGCTGGTGCCTTTCAAAGGCAGAGGGACAACCTGGCGGCACAAATGCAGGCTCTTAGCCAGGAAAGAGACGCCTTAGGCCAGGAAGTCTGCCATTTAAAAAGAAAAACAGAAGAAAATCACTTGGCCCTCCAGGGGCTGGGTGACCTCCAAAAAGAACGCCAGAACTTGTTAGAACACACCAGGAGGGTGGAGGATGCTCTGGCAAGAAAGGAGCAGGCCAATAGGGACACAGCTCAGGAGGTAACCCTCCTGCAGCAAAGACTGGCCCAGTGCTCCAGGACCAATCAGGAGGCACAGAGAGAGAATGAGGCTCTCTGCCAGCACAATGATAGACTCCAACAACAGGTAGCGATGCAGGATAGACTGATAGAGTCTAGTAAGGCCTTAACTGAGGAACTGAAGGCGCAGACTCTTGCATTGCAACAGGGAGCAGGGGCGGATAGAGATGAGGTTCGCTGGGAAAGAGAAACTCCTGAGCATAACCCCAGGAGCCCTAGTACCAGAGGCCTTTATTTCTCTCAGTCCCTGGACTCTGCCACCCCCATGTCCCCTGGCGCACATGAGCACAGGGCCACAGGGATGGCAGATTACTATCCAGCCAGAAGCATGGGGCTCATAGGCCAGTACCACCCAGGAATGGAGGGGCGGGCATCCGGGTATGGGCACCCAAGCACAGTGCAATTTGATGGGGAACCCCAGGAGAGTAGGCCCATTAAGGGCATCCTGAAAACCTCTGCCCAGTTAGGTCAGTGGGGGGGTACCTATCAAATCCTGGCAGCAAGGAGGGATCTGAAGACTCCTCTGAGCGGTACAGGACACAGGAGACCAGGTCCCCACATTCTGCCAGCCATTCCCAGGCTCACAGAATCCAGGAAAACCTGGAAGAACAGACGGGAACCTCTGGGAGCAGTGCCTCTGAGTCAGAAGATAAATGGACCAGGGTTACCCGGACCAAAAGGGCCAATAAGACAAAAAGGGCCTTGCTTAAGGACCCCTTAAAGCAGATTAAGGCAATCAGGAGCGTCATCACGCCTTATCATAAGAACGCCAAGTACTCTGTTTGGGAACACTTGGAGCTCTATGAGCAAATGATGGAGATTTTTCATTTGAAGGACAGCCAAAGCTGTATCCAATATGTAAAGTGGACATTCTCCCCAGAGTACTCCAGTTTCTTTGCAGGGCTGGAGGACCAAAATCATTCCAGGTGGTCCACCTATAGGGCGGCCATATTAAAACACTTTTCTGTTCACAGAAATCCCCAAGAGGCTCGCAAGGCAGCCTACAATTTGCAGTGTGGGGAGGATCAGGCTCCACAAGAGTTTGTGCAAGAACTGAAACGTGCCTTTGCGCAGACCACCAGAAGGGTGCGCACAGACAGCAGAGAATTTGTCAATACATTTCTCCATGCCTTGCCCAAATATATAATGACCCAGCTCGTGAGAGATTTTCATGAGAAAAGATCTTTAGCCTGGGTCATCGAACAGGCTACCCGGATCTATGAGGTGCAGAAGCCCATAGAAAATAAAAGCAATACCCAGAACAATCCCAAAACCAACAGCCCCCCTGCTGCTGCCAAGGTGGCAGAGGTAAAGGTCACCCCCGTTTTGGATTTGGAGATGGGGGGGGCTAAAAACCTACCTGCACCTAATAATGCTAGGCCCAGAAGATCCTCGGGCCAGTCACAGACAGGGAGCCAAGGAGGCAGCCCCACAAATGGGGTCCCTCGCTCTCCTGATTATGTAAGTCCCCGTTACAAGGGAAATCGACCCATCCTGGGTTATGTGTGGACTCCTCCAGCCCAAGGGGGGAGATCCAGCCAAGAACCTAACCCAGGGAACCTTCCTCCTAACTTCCCACCGGAGGGCAGAAATTCTCCGAATCCTGGGCAGAACTTTTTCCCCAGGTATCCACCCAATTTCCAACCCCAAAATCATCCATCCTTCTTTCCCCAATTCCCTGAGCCCAGACAACCTAATCCGGGAGAGGGAAGGCCAAGGGTGGAGGGGTACCAAAATCTTCCCAACCAGGGGTACTACCAGAGAAGGGATAGCTACCCTTCCCGGGATCAGCCCAGGGGAGAAAATAGAGCCCCGTATCAGCCTGAGCGGGTTTCCCAGTTAGAGCGCCAGGTCCAAAATATGGCACGGGATCTGGGTCAAATACTGAGGGCACAGCAGAACCCTCAGATGGGCATGCTGGCACAGAATGCCCCAAACTCTGGACCTGGTACTCCAGAACAATGACGGGGGCAGCACCCCGATAACACACCGGTTCCCAGGGAGGAGGCACGAGGGGAAGGGGGGTGTAAACCCTTGGAGGAAGCTTCCTTCCCAACTTGTAAACAGCCCCTGGAAAACCAGGAACCGGAAACAAAATCTCTTGCCCCTGAAAGTCTGCCTCCTAAGGAGCAGAGGGGGGGTAGGAGAAACAAAAGACCCAAACAGACTCAGTTTGAGGAGGAGGTACAGATCTTCCAATTTGAGGGAGAGGGATCCTCTGAAGATCCTGGGAAAAGGATCTTCTCCTTCAGAGATGGGGGAACTCCCCCAAGGAAAAATGGGCCCCAAGGGATTCCAACCCAGACTGGGGAGATATGGAGACTGAGCTACCGCTGCCCATCATCTCATCCCAGAACCCACAATACCAAAATCCCCTGGTTCAAACCCATCCTGATGACTGCCTCCAAAAAGGGGGGGGCGGCCCAGAACCGGAGCCAGGGGAACCCACAATGGCTCTGATCTCCAGTTGCCAACTTTTTCTTTCAGATTCCCAAGGCTCTCCACAGAATTCTGCCCAAATTTCTTCTCTTGCAATGTCCAAAACCAGAAAGTTAGCCCACCAGTTGTCCAAAAATGTGCATTATCTGTGCCCCCTTGAGGAGAAGGAGGGAAGATACTATGCCCCGGTACAAGTACAGGGGCAGGGTACAATTTTGGCACTGGTGGACACTGGATCTCAAGCTACCCTTCTGTCCAGAAGGGCCTTTGACGAACTGAATGCAGGAAGGGGAGAGAATTACCAAATTCCTCTCACCTCTCTTCCTGGACAACTGCAGAACTTTGACGGGAAGGAAATTCCCGTTGAGGGGACTGCAGACTTGGACATTAAGATCGGGCGACACAAGGTGAAACACCCGGTCATAGTAGTGACTCCAGAGGGCACCCCTTGTTTACTGGGGAATGACCTCCTGAGGAGGTTGTCACCCTTAATAGATTGCGTAAACAAGGTCCTCTGGACCCAGACTAGCCGACCAATAAAATTAAAACAGAGTGCCAAATTCCAGACGTGACAGTAATAGCAGTAGGACAACAGACTGGTGATGGAGGGTCCTCTCTATTTCTGAAAATCAACCTTCCTTCCAGTCTAAAGTGGTACTCCACGCAGGAAGGAAACACTCTGAGATTCTATACTAATCCACAATCAGAAACTCCCACTCCTATAGTCCAGAAAGATGTGAAATCAGCTCAGAGCCTGGCTGATATTCAGCAAATTGGAGAGCAGTTGTTCATCCCTGTCCAATTAAATGATGGGAAGGACTCTGTTCTCGCTCGAGTGTGTGTGAACAACGGTAAGAGCTTCATCAGTGAAGCCATGTTCCGCCAACTCCCAAAAGATCCAGCCATTCCCACATTCAAACTGATAGACAAATGGGAAATGGACCTGGAAGCACCTAATTCCAAACAGCTCCTGCCAAGCAGGTGTATGCTCAAAATCTCCATTGGCAACAAGAGCATAGTCCATAATTGTTGGGTCGTGCGAGACGTCACTGCCGCCTTTTACTTAGGCAGTGACATTCTCAATCGCTTTGCCATTAGTTTGGACCTAATAAACTTCAAAGCTTGGTCCCGATTAGCGGATAATCCCATGGGCTTTGATGATTCAGAAAAAGCATTTAGGTCAGGTCAATTGCTACCTTATGCAGTTGAAATTCAGATCAAAGAGGAAGTCACCATCCCAGAAAGGACCCGACAATTCTCCCTGGAAGTGAAAGTTAAAAGAGGACAACATTTGAAAAACCCTGATGCTTACATACATCTAAACGCTTCTCTCCAACAGCAAGGGTTGGGGGTAAACCCAACTCCATTAGTCAACATAGAACATGACACCATTCTAATAGAGGTGGATAACAGCGACTTAAAGAGTATTACTCTAGCCGCAGGCACCATTATTGGAATGGCGGTTGATGACCGACATTTTTCCATCGATTTAGGAAATGAACTGATAGGACCAATCCCCAAGGACTGTTTTGACAGTGACGGTGATGACAATACAACACCAGACAGGATTTTTACCCGGCATGGGGGGAACTTCCTGGTGTACACTTCTTGCCCTCATGGTAAGGAAGATGTGACTTGTGACTTCAGGAGGGATGAGGTGATTTTCCAGGTCCGTGAGGGCTGCCTTTCCCACCTGAAGCCTCCAGTCCAAATCAGCACTCTGACCAGGGACTTCTCCACCCAGCTGGAGGAGGCCGCTGAAATAGCCAAACCAGAAGTCTTTCCAGGCTTCAGGCAGATGGTGGAAGAGAGAGTCAACCTAGCTGATGCCTGTGTGACTCTGGAACAAAAGCAAAAGTTGAAACAAGTTTTCTTGGATTTCCAAGATCTCTTTGCAGTAGACTCATATGACTGTGGCCGCACCGACATCCACACAACAACAATCCCCACGGACCCTGGCATGACTCCTGTGTTTGTGAAGCAATATCGTTTGCCTCTCGCATCCATGGAGCCCTTACTGAAATAATTAAGAACCTTGAGTCCCGGGGAATAATCCGTCCAGTCCACAGCACCTTCAATAATCCGGTGCTGGGAATATTGAAGCAGAACGGCCAGTGGAGACTCTGCGCCGACCTCAGGGAGCTCAACAAACAGGTCCATACTTCCCGATGGCCTCTTCCCTACATTGACTAAGGGCTGGCCCAGATTCAGGGGTCACAGGTATTCACTGCAATAGACCTGACCAATGGATACTGGACCGTGCCTGTCAGCAGGGAGGACCAATACAAACTGGCTTTTACCTTTGGGGGCCAGCAGTACACATGGACCCGGACTCCCTTCGGATACCTTAACTCCGGTAATGAGT
Source organism: Ambystoma mexicanum (assembly GCF_040938575.1). Classification (NCBI taxonomy): domain Eukaryota; kingdom Metazoa; phylum Chordata; class Amphibia; order Caudata; family Ambystomatidae; genus Ambystoma; species Ambystoma mexicanum. Next base: position 87,185,467 of record NC_090923.1, read on the forward strand.
TCAATATTTTCCTACATAAGGCCATGCCCGACCTGGGTGCGAGGGGTAACCTGGCTTATGTAGATGATGTCCTCATCAAAAGTTCATCTGTGGAGGAACACATAGCGGAGATCCGTTATGTTCTGACGCAGTTGAGGGCCGCCGGAGCAAAACTTTCCTTTCAGAAAGCACAGTGGTGTAGAACCCGTGTTAATTTCTTGGGGCATGAGATTACTCCTCAGGGTCTCTGTCCCCAGGAAAAGAAAGTGGAAGCACTTCAGAAACTGAAAGACCCCACAACTCTGCGGGAACTAAGGAGCCTCCTTGGACTGACTAATTACAGCAGAAAGTTCATTGAGGGCTACGCAGAGATCACCAGACCCCTGATTCATCTCCTGAAGGGGGGGTCAAGTGGGAATGGGGTCCAGAACAAGCCGAGGCAGTAAGACAACTCAAAAGAAGCCTCTCACAAGCGCCCTGCCTAGCTTACCCTGTCAGAAACAAGGAGTTCTTCCTGGAGACTGGGTTCTCTAATACGTGCTTGACGGCAGTATTATACCAAAAGCATGACAAGGTCAATAAAGTAATCTCCTATGCGAGCAAAACTTTATCCTCTGTGGAGGAAAAATTCAACAATTGTGAGAAGGCACTCCTGGCAACGGTGTGGGCATTGAAGAATTACCGCCCGTTTATCCAGGGGGAACACATCATAGTGGAGACTCCACACCAGCCTCTGCAATATCTCCAAAGTGATAGAATCTGGGCCGGAAATGTGAGTAATTCCCGAATTACTTCCTGGATTCTGTCAATGCAAGGCTTTCCTGTGGAGGTCAGATATGGCCAAAACAAGAAGAGTCCCCTCGCGCAAGGTCTGGCTGACTTGCATGATTGTGCCAGAGAAAACTGTCTCGAGGACGAAAGTCTAAAAATCAAGGACAACACAGAGGCATACCTTAATTCCCCACACAAAGTCTTTGAAGAGGACAAGTGTGAGGGAATGCCCACTGTCTATATGGATGGATGCTCGTACCATGTTGACAACGACGGGGAGAAAGAACTGGTGGCTGGCGTAGGGAATGCATGGGTGAATGAGTCCCCAGAACCCTCCGCTGGATACAAAATTGGTCCCCGAAGTAGTCAGGTGGCAGAATTGATGGCTGTGCATCAGGCCATCCTCACTGCTGTCCAGCATCAACTCCACGAACTGGTCATAATCACAGATTCGGATTATGTACGGAACGGGTTCGTGGAGCACCTGGTTAATTGGAAAACCAGAGGCATGTTATGTGCTAATAACAAACCCTTGAAACATGGGAAGTTGATCCAAAACATTGATGATCTGGTCACCTCGAAAGAGATGACCATCTATTGGAAAAAGATCAAGGGTCATTCCAAAGTAGAGGGACCAGACAAAACTGGAAATGACTTAGCTGATCAGCTGGCCAAAACCAGGGCCATCCAAGGGGATCTAATTGAGATTGAGTCCCTGTTGGGGGAAATCCAGGTCACTGCTATCACTAGGTCCCAGACAAATGCTCACAACGACCTTTCAATTGCACAATGGAGTAAGGAGACCCCTGATGCTGATTTGATTACCGCTCAGAAGGGGGATCCAATTATTGGTAAGTTTTACCAGCACCTTGAGGACCCTGAGAACTTTCCCCTGACGGATACCGATTACATTGGGAAAGAGGACCTAAGGGTGTTGATGAAATGTCCAAAAATGTTCCGGATCCAAGACGGTTTGCTGGTAAGGAAATCCAAAGCTGGCCACGATCAGTGGGTGGTTCCTACCTCATTCCGAAGCCTGATGTTAAGTCACGCCCATGATGCGGCCACCGCCGGTCATAGGGGGTTTCACACAACGCTGGAAATCTTAAGAGAGGTTGCATACTGGCCACAGATGGGCCAGGACCTCAACCAATATTTGAAGGGTTGTCTTGTGTGTGCACAATTTCAGCCAACATCCCTCACACACCGTGAGCCTCTCCAAAAGAGGGGGATGACACTGCCATGGTCAGATTTACAAATCGACTTTATAGGCCCCGTGATTCGCTCTGCTAGGGGGAATAAGTACATGTTGACTGTGACATGCTTGTTTACCGAGTGGGTGGAATGTCTCCCAGCCCCAAATTGCAAGGCAGAAACGGCAGCCGCCTTGATGATTAACCACATCTTTTCCCGTTTTGGTCTACCTCAAAGGATTGAGTCAGACAGAGGTAGCCACTTCACCAGTGAAGTGATGACAAAGATGTGGGAGATACTGGGGGTCAAAAGGAAGTTGCATATTGCTTACCGGCCAGCTTCTTCTGGGGCAGTAGAGAGATATAACCGAACCGTTGTGAGCATATTAAAGAAGTTTGTGGCAGATTCCGGGCCAAGTTGGGATATCCGATTACCTCTGGTCCTAATGGCCATCAGATCTACCCCTTCATCTGCAACCAAAATGTCACCATTTGAGTTGATGACTGGGCGCAAGATGGTGCTTCCTCAGCATTTGCTCTATAGGACCCAAGAGCAGACACTGATAAATGCCTCCACAACTCATGAGTATGTGGAGAATTTAAGGAAACAACTTCAACATGCTTTTGCTTATGCTCAGCGGAATCTAGAAAGATCAGCTGATAGCATGAAGACCCACTATGACCTGAAGACTTCCAGGAAGGAATATCAGGTGGGGGACCGGGTCTATCTATACAATTTCCAAAGGAACCAGGCCAAACAGCGAAAATGTTTGCCTAAATGGAAGGGACCCTTTGAGATTATAGACAAAATCTCCCCTGTGGCCTACAAGATCCACATCCCCAAAGGCGGTTTGGCAGAGGGGGAAGACAAGTGGGTCCACATTAACCAGTTGACGTGTTGCCATCCCAGGCACACTCTGCAACAACTGGAGGAATCCTCTGGAATCCTAGAGGGTACTGTCTCAGATTAATTCAGTTCTAACTTAAAATATCCTACATATCGCCTATCAAATTCTGAGTTTCTCAATGTGGGTGTTTTTGAATGCAAAAAGAAATGTGCATGTTCATATGTTTTGACTATAAATTTATATGCCACCCCACTATATCAATGGTGGGGGAGAAATGTCCATGAATAGGTATTACCGCTCTTCCTTTGTCGTCCTAGGAGAAAGAAAACCTCGAGACTGGCCAAGGAGGACGATCCGGAGACCGGGAGCAGAGACACGAGGGGCCCAGGGTACCGCCCAATATTCCCATCAGGACCGGCGAGGAGAACCGATCGATCAGTACCGGATGGAGGAAAAGATGCTGAATTGTGCCATTTGCAGAATTGGAAGAAGATTATGCGGACAGACCAGTGCGTGGGTCAAAACCCTTGTGCACCCGACTCCCCATCGACTCAAATTCAAAGGGCAGTCACGTGGGGGGATCTGTTGGGTGTCCTGACCCACGTTTGAGCTATCATGCTGCAACATTTGGTGCTGTGGGCTTAGAAAATCCAAGATGGCCAAAAAGCCCACAAGTGCGCCAGAATCCAGGAGAACCACGCAGTTTGTGCGCACTCCCAAAATGGTTACCTAACTTGCCACCCACCAGTGTAAAGAAAGATCTTTGTTAACAAAATCCACTGTTACTGATGTCAAAAAGTTGCTGAAATCATGACTCATTGGACCACTTTAAAGATTCAACCCTTTTGTGGGGTTCCACATAACCATTTTACTGTAAGGAGCCCCATCAAAACAATGTTAAGCAAGGATTTACTACCATGTAAGAACCATTCCTGTTTGGAATGCATTAATCCAAGAAAAATCCCCAAAAATGGTTGCATTACCAGTACTCACCACTATCAGAAAGCCGGCGTTTTAAAACAACACCAGACATTTGTGTAAAACTGAATAAATGAACCCAAAGCAGGCCAAAGAAAGACTTACTGAGAGGTGGATACAATGTAAAGTTATATTCTGAAGTGACTTGAAGGTTTATAACAAGACTGGCTGAGCTGGGCAGGTCTGCAGCGGCTTAAACTGAAACTGGATTTAAAATTACCAAAAATCGAAATGTGTAAATAAACTGAGGGACAGACTTGTGACTGCCACATAGTTTGTCACTGTTAAAATGTCATAGTTTTAAACTTAGAATCAGCATTCTAGCTGCATATGTAAAAATTGTCTTGACTTAAACTGGGTAACTAAAAGTGACATTAGCTGGGGCCTGGCTTAATGAAACTGAATTCTGCCCACCAGCTACCCCCGACAGGAGTTGAGACTTGCACAACAGCAGTGTTTCCAGGCCTAGCTGCCTTTTGCTGTTCCCACCAAAAGGGATATGACACTTCTCTGATTGAATTACCTGGGCTCTGCAGGAAATTGAACAAAGCCCTGTCCCTACTCAGGCAAATGTTTTATTATGGGGGCCGTAAAAGTGGCTTCCTCCTGGAAGGAAAGGGGAGGAGCACTGCCTGTGAGAGCAAGCTGGCTTGGCAGAACTGGAAAAACCAGAAATTCAACCTTGTGCTGGGGGGAAGCCACACCCCTGTAGCCAGAATATGGTTTTAGAATAAGATGAATAACTCATAGTACGGACTTGTCATAATTATTTAAATGATACCATAATTCTTGTGATTTTTCTGTGCACATTTGAAGACGTGGTAGGACCCGGTGGTATGTTCAGGGGGGTTTAAAAGAGGAAAAGAGGATATTACTCTAAATGTATGTATGTTAAAAATCTGACACTCCACCACCTAATGCCCACACACCATGGGCACATCTGTGTAAATGCGGGGAAAAATCCAATATTGGTAACCCACCTAAAAGTGAAATATGTTGCCATTTTTGAACCCAAGCTCCTAGGAAGAGCAGATTTGAACAGGGTATATCTCATGTGATATGCATGATGGGTGCATGTAATTTCAAACCACTGTGTAGCTAGGAAATATGTCTTTTTGATCAAATATAGATTGTGTGTAAAGTTGACAGGGGTGGGTTCTCTGTATCATAAACAGACCTCATCATGATGACACTTCATTTCATTCCCCCAATCAAGGGGAAGAGGAGGAAGTGGCCAATGACAAGTGGAGAGGGGTAGGGCCTCGGAAGCTAGCCTCTCCACCCATTTTCAAAACACTTAAAGGCAGACAGTCAGGACAGATAGGGAGATTCTATTCCATCTGCTGCGGGACGCTCTGCCGGGAAAATCCATACTTTACCTCCATCAACCTCCAGAGAGCCAACATAGAGACTTCAATCTATCCACCTTCAGAGACCAAGACTTTACTTCAGAATTTGTAGCAGAGAGGTCAACTACAAGCTAAATCCCTCTTTAGCAGGCCTCAAATCATTGCCATTATCACAGCCAGGCGAGCTGTTTGAATTCTTTGCAAGAACTCTTGCCATTTGCCAGAGAGCAGTGTTGTATCCAGAGAGAGACCAGCTGAACCGGAGACCGCTGTATCCGGATCCACAGACCTGATCAGAACCAGAGACCCAGACCAGACCAGCAGAGTAGAGCTGACCCAGACGCTGTGCGCAGAGACCGTCCGTGGCGAGTGAAGAAAACCTGACCAGATCCGTGGCGAGGCCCATTCTATTTCTAAATATATTGTGAGTACCTAGCAGAACTGTGCAGAACCAATCTCTTAGTTAAAATAATCTAATCCAAGCTATTTTAATCTAAGTAGAACTGTCTCCTAACTGTCACCTGTCATTTGCAGTTGCACTATGTACTATGATATTTCAGAAAAGGGAGTCATCGATGGTTGTTAGAATTTAACAGAAGTGAGTAAGAGATCCCCGGGGTCTGGGCAGTGAAACGCCCTCTGGTTTTTCACAGGGTTAAGTCCTTTCGTTCAATGTGTTTGTATGGGAGGACATAACTTTGCATGAGTACTGGTGGGCCAATGCTAACAGCATAATGTGAGTATATCCTTAGGTTTTACTGACGTTTAAACTGCGGCTGGTGGCTATAAACTGTGTTGACTGGTTGTAGACTTTATATTCTTAGAAAAGAAAAGGAAATGGGTAGGCTGCTAGGATTATATTCAAGCACATTATTGATATTATTTGGCATTGCTTATTTGTTTTTTTGTATGTTTATTTATTTCTATAGAGCATGGAACTATCCAAAGGCAAAAGCAAAGTTAGCAAATAATCTGAATACAGAAGGAGACTCGTATCCGAGTTATAAAAGGTCAAGTCTGATAGGTTACTCTGTCCAGAGTCTATGGCAATGCAGTCCAGAATAGGATATACATATTTTCAGTGATTTTATATTTAACTTTAAAATAGTTGAAGCACTGACTTTTCCTCTGAGCCATGCACAAATCTTATTGTGCAAGGCCTCCCATGGCGTGTGTCCGGAATGCTGGGGCCCATAATAATGTTCTTTTTCTTGATTTGGTTAGCCAGCCTGACATCCGCTAGCAAAGGCATGTCACACATATATTTTAAGATCTTCTACGCGTCATAGAATTATCTAAAGGAGATGAAATCTTGACATTCAAAGCAGAATGATCTTCAATGTGTCCAGAGATTAGGGTATTTTAGAGAAAGTTGTGGCAGCAGAGAGGATGTTCGAGTGCCACACCTTCTAGTTATTTTACTTTCTAAGAGTGGAATAGGAACCAAATTTCCCCTAACAATGGCTGAATGGTGTGCCAGATGTTAAGGGTGCACACAAAATGTAGTCTCTTTCTGAGTATCCAGGAGAACATTGGCAAATGAGTCAATCGTACTTGCCTATAACATTTTTAATGCTCATATATTATCTCTGCAAGAGAATAAATATACTCAAATGCTAAACAGACACATTGTTTTCTATTTTATTAGTGTAAGGAGACACTATATTGCAAGTGTTAAAACATTGTCATCCAACTTCCCTACATGCAATGTTAATTATGTACACCAGGATAATCAGAATTGGTTTGTAGATATATTGGGGTTAGGTCCACTACAGGTTTGCAGACCAATAGTAAACCTGTTTTGGCGCTCAGGGGTATGGGTTCTCTTGTCATACAGCATAGAACCCTGCTCTCTATGAGTTTTGCTTCAGGTCTAGCCCTGTTCTCTGCTGCCAAACCTGTCCTAGCCCCAATAAAGCATTCCGTCTGCCTATGCATTGGAGGCTAGGCTCTGGCAACTGGAGAATGATGAAAGTCAACACCCTACGATCTTTAGGTAACTAATGTTTCTAAAAATGGGCCTCATTATGTGTTTGGTAGTATTTCCATTACCTCAACTTTACTAGCTCATTGCTGCATGGCTATATTAGTGGTCTGGCAAAACGTTAGAGATAAATCGTCCACCTTACCACAACATATTGTTTATTGCACATAGTAAATCAGTCGAAAATCCCCATGGAGTCCTCAGTACTACCGACACCACTGGGCCTCCAATTGTAATTATGTGGTAAGTCCATGCAACCAAGCGGTGGTAACAGTAAATGAGTTTTGCAGTAAATCTGTACAATTACCAATGATTTTCCTCCAAACTAGTAATGAGATCAATGTCTTTTTTCTCCTCTGCCTTCTTCCATTGCTTCCACTGATTCTGGTTCATCATCAGATTGCATTATCCTTATAGTGGCTCTATCTTATTTAGACCTTTGTAATTCTCTATATATTGGTCTTTTGGAAAAACACTAAGGACCTGTTTAAGAGTTTACCGCAAGTGGTAAAACATGCAGTATTACAGTATTACAGATATGAAACTCTTTTCTCTGCCGGATTTTGGGTTGAGGTAATTGACTCCACAAAAACACAGTGCTGGCTGCTGTAATTAACACCTGCAGTCATTACCACAGGCAATAATTACCGGGCCCCCAGGAGTTGTATGGGCCTTCAAAATGTTGAATAACGGTGAGTCCGCATGACGATCTGCATGTGGTAATGCCAAATGCATCTGGCGGTATTACAGAGGTAATACCAGCCAACCTCAGGCCCTAAGGGGCATCCGAAGAGCCCAAAACTGCAGAGCCGGGCTTATCCTTAGCCTAAGAAAATCTGACCACAACAGTCCTGCACTGAATCCCCAACATTAGTTACTGGCCAAGTATAGAATTTAATGTACAAAGCATTGCCTAGAGCACAAGCCCTACATGGTCTTCCCTCTGTTTCTCATAAGTGCGCCATTACTCTTTACTTCCAGACCAGATGCCCCAGGTCAGCCTCCCAGATAACACTTGTATCTGGTCCTCTGTGGTACACACGTTTTGCAGGAAGAATTCTACAGTAACAAGGCTCACCCCTATAGAAGGAACTCTTAACCACTACTCCTCTGTCTTCGGTATGCATTAATTAGGTTTTTGAAATGACTAAAGAATCTACTACTATTATCTGAAGTGTAGCGTCGTCATATGCACCCATACGGCGTCTTAGCTTTACAACTCTTCTCCCACTCTCTCTCTTAACCCTTTTCCAGTACTCTGAGGCAGTCTATCAGCTCTGTGAGGGCGGTGATGAGTTCACCGGCTTGTTGCCTACATGAGACTTGTAAACCCTGGGGCAACAGTGTGCCAGCTGCTCCTTGAAGGGACCCCTCGTGGGGGTACACAGGGGAACCTTTAGAGTTCATCCAGTCGTTCTACTCAGTGATCTGAGAATACAACTCCAGACCCAATCAGAAAATGTGCCACACAAAAATCAGGTCAACGTGTCGGTTGTGAGAGATTGAAATCAGGCCATATCATTGAGACCTTGTTGACCTGTTGGTCAGCTTTGGTGTAACATATACTAACTAGGCCGGCGATTCTCGCCATTGTATTAACAGAAATGGATCTGGATGCAGGTCTAACTTTCCCTATAGTAACGTGAATGCCTCTAGTAACGTGAATGTCCCTTCTTATGAAACTGAAACTCAAGCAGGCTGACCTTGTGTCCAAACTAAACCAGACCCTCACACTAACATACACAAGCAAAAGATGCAAGGTAAATGTTCAACTCAACAGAAAAGTGCACCTACTTAAACAAGCAAACTTGGAATGCAGCAAAGAGCAAGTATTTCAGAATGGTAAAACAAAAATGTCTTTTCCACAACGCTGGTTGTAATAAGGTAAAGGAAAGTATTTACTACTTTTCAGGATGGCAAAGCAACTATGTCTTTTCTACAACGCTGGTTGTAATAAGGTAAAGGAAAATCTTTACTACTTTTCAGGATGGCTGTCAATAATACTCCGTACAAGGGAAGAGAATTCGACACTCTCTCCCGAACCACAGAAGCCGAATGAAGTCGACCCTCCACCCTTGGTTGGCACAGGCACATGATAGAATAAACAGGACACCATGTGGCAGCAAATGGGGGGAAGAGGAGTTAGGAAGAGGTTGTGGATAGGGTGGGGGAAATTAGGAACACCGGAAAAATGATTAGGAAAACCTATGTTGGATAGGACAAGGGAAGCAACGGGAAAGAACCCTACCTACTTTCCTCTGAACACTTTACACCTGTATCAACATACCATACACAGCTTTGAAACACCTTAATACGTGCATCTAACATAGTCTTCGACCTGTCCCTACGACCTCGTAAAACACAGAAAACATAGATGATACTCTGCACATGTCATACTTGGGAGAAAATCCCACAATGAATTCAACAAACACATGGCCCGTGGGCTTACAGAAAACAATGAATATGAACACATAACATGAAACGTGGAACGTATTTGCAGCAACCTAAATAACAAATAACATATGCCCCTTATGATTTTAGAACGTGATTTGTTGTTATACAATGCAGTAATGGCTGTTCCATCCGCATTGATCAATGAACCTTGCGATCAAACAAACTTCTAGCACTGGATTTACAAGGCGGCAGGATACTAGAAACTAGGACAAACTACTTTATGTCCGAGCGGTAAGCGCGCTGTTTCCACACACAGCAAATAACACCCATACGAGCATGATTCGGCCAGCCGCCACGCGCCCTGTACTTAACTCAAGTCCGGAAGACCCGCAAGCCTTCCCGGACGTAGCAGTCTTCAGTTTCTAAAATTGGTTCCGCAGCCGCCTGTATTCCGTGTTCCCGTAGAGAGTTTTCACATGCTGTTGCCGGTGTCGTAGCTTCGCCTTGCTCCTGCTTCCATACACAAAATAAGCCACACCTGCTGTGGCTCTGTAACTCCTTATAAACGTTTGTTAATCCTTACCAGCTGTGTCAACGGCCGCACGACCGCAACTACAATTCTCCCCAAGGCATGCTGGGAAATGTAGTTAGAGTTGAATTTGTGAATTCCACAGACCTCTATCGCCTTTTGCACACTCCTTTCTTGCACCAGCCCTTTTTCCTGACATTACCTCCCCTCTCACAGCCCTTCCTCAAACCAGCTTTGGACATGTGGCGCAAGTGAAATTGTTTCACCAACATAGGAGCATGCACTGCTCCTGCTGGCTCCCAGGAACAATCCTCCAGTCCATAGCCTTTCCATTGAATTAAATACCACACCTTCTGGCCCTGTTTCTTGACATCCAAAATTCGTTCCACTTCATATTCCATCTGTCCTTCTTTCATGATTGCTGGTGGTCGTTTAGTTGTCATCCCAGGAGCTGCGGGTTTAAGAAGAGATACATGGAATGCTGGGTGTATCGCTAGATTCTTAGGCAAACGTAATTTCATAGCAGTTTCAGAAATACATTGAATAATGGTATAAGGCCCAATGAACCTAGGCATACATTTTCGTGATCCTATCATGGAGAGGTTTCGAGTTGAGAGCCACACTCTATTTCCCACTTGATATTTAGGACTTTCTTGTCTATGCTTATCAGCTTGTGTTTTATACATTCTTTTGGCATGTTCCAAATTGGTTCGTGCTTTTTGTCTGACTTCCAAAAGCAACTGTTTGCGCTCCTGCAATGCTGGTATACTTTCTATTTCGGGCAAATGTTCAGGTAACATATTCTGCTCCTGACCATACAGGCACTCATTAGGAGCCATTCCCAAAGAACTGTGAAAGGTGTTATTGTATGTGAATTCTGCTAACCAAAGAGCTTGCACCCAGGATCCTCTTCCATCCCCCAAATACCCTCTCAAATATTGCTCAAGTGTTTGATTCATTCTTTCCGTTTGACCATCTGTTTCAGGGTGATAGCTGGTGGATAGAGCACAGTTGATTCCTAATAGTCGACATAAAGCACGCCAAAACCTGGAAGTAAACTGATAACCTCTGTCTGAAACAATGCTTTTAGGTAGACCATGTAATCTCACTATGTGTTGTAGAAATAACTCAGCCAATTGGCCTGCTCCCGGTATTCCAACACACGGCACAAAATGTGCCTGTTTTGACAAGAAATCCACTACAACCAATATTGTATCAAAGTGATTGTCAGGGGGCAAATCTGTGATGAAATCCATCATAATGTGAGTCCAGGGTCTCTCAGGCGTCGGTAATGGCTGTAACAAGCCTCTTTTCTTAACATGATCTGCCTTATTTCTTAAACAATTTTCACATCGTACCAAATAAGTCATAATGTCTTGTCTTAATGTGGGCCACCAAAAATACTTTTCCAACATCACTTTCATTTTTTTCTGACCTGCATGTCCCGCTAAGGGAGAGTTATGACACCAAAACAAAGCCTTTTCTTGCAACAACTTGGTTGGTAAATACAACCGACCCTGATGATATGGTAAGCCATTCCGTACTGTCCTAGTCGAATGACTCCTTTGCCACTCGTGCAGTTGTCTAGATGATACTGCTTTCTTTACCTGTTCAATCAACTTTGTGGTAATAGTCCCAATAATCCTATCGGGTGCAATGATCGTCTTTGTTTCACTTATTGTATTGTCTAAATTCTGTTGCCGGGACAAGACATCAGCTTTACCATTTTTCTTTCCCGGCCTAAAAGTCACCACAAAATCTAATTCATTGAAATATTGAGACCATCTTAGTTGTCGTGGACTCAAAGATTGAGCTGTCTTAAAGTATTGTAAATTTTTATGATCTGTTACTACCACAACCTGATGTTTTGCTCCCAGTAAGTAATGCCTCCACTCAAGGAATGCTGATCGGATAGCCAATAGTTCTTTATCAGTGATGGAATAATTTTGTTCGCATCCAGACAATTTCCTAGAGACAAATGCCACCGGATGCAAAACTCCATCCTCATCCTTTTGGGAAAGAATAGCTCCTATGGCCACATTGCTGGCATCTGTCTCCACCTGAAAGACCCTCTCCGTGTTTGGATGTCTTAGTACTGGAGCAGTGGTAAAGGCTATCTTCAATTCGTGAAATGCTTTTTCTGCTTCAGTACTCCAATGAAATTTCACTCCCTTTTTGAGTAATTGTGTAATAGGGGTAACAATATTTGAGAAATTACTAATAAACCTCCTATAAAAATTAGCAAAACCCAGAAAAGACTGAATATCTTTTATGCATTGTGGAGATGGCCAATCCCTGACGGCCTGCACCTTTTTAGGATCCATCACAATTCCTGTTCTCGTCAGAATGAAGCCCAAAAACTCCACCTGCGTCACATGGAAGGCACATTTCTCTAGCTTAACACACAGTTGATAAGCTTGCAACCTGTGCAACACAGCTTTCACATGTTGCACATGCTGTTCTAGAGACTCTGAATAAATCAAAATGTCGTCTATGTACACAATAACAAAAACATCAAGAAAGTCATGCAATACCTCTTGCATAAAAAACTGAAAAGCCGTTGGGGCATTACATAGACCAAAAGGCATAACCAAATATTCAAATAACCCAAACTTTGTCCGTGAAGCTGTTTTCCACTCATCACCTTCTTTCACTCTTATCAGATGATAAGCTCCTCTCAAGTCCAACTTAGTATAAATCTTGGCTGTCCTTACTTGATCTAAAAGGACTGCAATCAGAGGCAATGGGAACCTGTTCTTAATTGTCACCTTATTTAATGCACGGTAATCTATGCAAGTTTGTAAAGTGCCTTCTTTTTTTGGAACAAAAAACAATGGTGAGGAGACCGGGGACGTAGAGTGTCTTATAAACCCCTTAGCCAACATCTCATCCAAATAGTCACGTAAATACTTATTTTCTTTTTCAGTAAGAGCGTAAATCCTGCTGCAAGGTAATTTTGCTTCTTCCTCAAGATCAATCACGCAATCATATGGTCTATGAGGTGGTAACTGCTCTGCTACCCTTTTGTCAAATACCTGGACAAATTCTTGATACTGTGACGGAATCTCTTCACTCATGGCCCCCACCACCTGATTGTCCAATCCTTTCTCTACCATAAATTGGACAGGTCCTACTTCTGGTACCATATGTTCCTGACAACTTTCCTCCTCAAACCACAAGACTTGTCTTACCCAATCAATCCGAGGGTTATGTAACACCAACCATGGCATACCCAAAATCAATCCGAACTGTGGGGCTGCAATTAAATCAAACGTGATTTCCTCCTTATGCCCAGATGTACAAATCATTTCCATGACTTGTGTCTGTTTCCGGATGGGCCCTGATATTAGTGGTGAACCATCCACAGATTGCACTCCCTCCATCTTTTGTTTATCAACCAAGGGTAATCCCAACCTTTCAGCAAATGAAATATCCACAAAATTGCCTGTAGCCCCAGAATCTACCATGGCCATCACTTCTTGTTTAGTACACGCAAAATATAATGTTACCAGAATGGATAAATGAGAAGTTTTACTTCCCATCGTATTTGCCACCAATCTTGGGAACCTGACTTCGTTCGGGCCTGACACCTGTGTTCCCCCTAAGGACAGCCCAACTCTTTTCCCGACTCCTTAGTACTCTTTTCTCCACCCACCTTCTTTTGCGGGGTGTTGGGACAGTTACGTATAAAGTGTCCCGCCTGCCCACAATAAAGACACAATTTATTCATTTTACGCTGTTCCTTTTCTAAGGCTGAAAATGGTCCTCTAATACTGCCAATTTGCATAGGTTCACCTTCACTCAGTTTTCCTCCTCTAACTCTATCCAGCCTCGCAAATGGTAATACCTCCGGTCTTTTCTTATCCCCTTTTTGCTCATTCATCCTATGATCCAATCATAAGGCCAAGTCAATCATTGCCGTACAAGTACTTGGTTGCGGCTCTACTTGAGCAATAGCATCCTTGAGTTCTTCGCGTAACCCCTTGTAAAATAACACTGTTTGTTTAGCCACTGGCCACTCTGTTTCAATTACCAGCCGATTAAATTGAGTGACATAAGTGACCAAATCCCTTGTTCCTTGCTTCAAGCCCAACAATTCTTTGTCCTGTGCTAAGGACACTTCTCTTCTATCAAATAGTCTGCCAAATTCTGCCAAAAAACCATCCCAATTATATAGCAAGGGATCATCATTTTGTACCAAAGGCAAGGTCCAAGCCGCTCCATCTCCAGTTAAATAGGAAATTAAAAAAGCTGTTCTCACCTTTATACTCTCAAACGCTGTGGGTTTAAACAAAAAATGTAATCTGCATTGCGTGAGGAACGTCATGTACTTGCGAGGATCTCCCGCAAACCGCTCCGGTGCTGCTAGAGGAACACTACTCGGAGGTTTCACAATGATTGTGGATTTTGACTTGTGGACGCTCCCTGAGTTCTGTTGCCTTCCAAAGGAATTCCCTGAGGTACCAAACTCTGAACTTGTGTTTTTGGATTATCTGACTCTTGTCTGGCATGTGCCACCTCCAACTGAATATCCTGAAGAGCCTTTAGCACATCGGCTAAAGGCGGAGGTGTCGCGTCCATTTGGCTTGGGTGGTTGTAAGTATCCCAATATGGGGGTGGCTTATTATGTCAATAATACTCCGTACAAGGGAAGAGAATTCGACACTCTCTCCCGAACCACAGAAGCCGAATGAAGTCGACCCTCCACCCATGGTTGGCACAGGCACCTGATAGAATAAACAGGACACCACGTGGCAGCCAATGGGGGGAAGAGGAGTTAGGAAGAGGTTGTGGATAGGGTGGGGGAAATTAGGAACACCGGAAAAAGGATTAGGAAAACCTATGTTGGATAGGACAAGGGAAGCAACGGGAAAGAACCCTACCTACTTTCCTCTGAACACTTTACACCTGTATCAGCATACCATAAACAGACTAGAGACCTGAGCTTTGAAACACCTTAATACGTGCATCTAACATAGTCTTCGACCTGTCCCTACGACCTCGTAAAACACAGAAAACATAGATGATACTCTGCACATGTCATACTTGGGAGAAAATCCCACAATGAATTCAACAAACACATGGCCCGTGGGCTTACAGAAAACAATGAATATGAACACATAACATGAAACGTGGAACGTATTTGCAGCAACCTAAATAACAAATAACATATGCCCCTTATGATTTTAGAACGTGATTTGTTGTTATACAATGCAGTAATGGCTGTTCCATCCGCATTGATCAATGAACCTTGCGATCAAACAAACTTCTAGCACTGGATTTACAAGGCGGCAGGATACTAGAAACTAGGACAAACTACTTTATGTCCGAGCGGTAAGCGCGCCGTTTCCACACACAGCAAATAACACCCATACAAGCGTGATTCGGCCAGCCGCCACGCGCCCTGTACTTAACTCAAGTCCGGGAGACCCGCAAGCCTTCCCGGACGTAGCAGTCTTCAGCTTCTAAAATTGGTTCCGCAGCCGCCTGTATTCCATGTTCCCGTAGAGAGTTTTCACATGCTGTTGCCGGTGTCGTAGCTTCGCCTTGCTCCTGCTTCGATACACAAAATAAGCCACACCTGCCGTGGCTCTGTAACTCCTTATAAACGTTTGTTAATCCTTACCAGCTGTGTCAACGGCCGCACGACTGCAACTACAATTCTCCCCAAGGCATGCTGGGAAATGTAGTTAGAGTTAAATTCGTGAATTCCACAGACCTCTATCGCCTTTTGCACACTCCTTTCTTGCACCAGCCCTTTTTCCTGACAATGGCAAAACAAATGTCTTTGTCTCAACAGTGATTCAAGTATGGCAAAAAGGCAAGTCTTTTCAAAGCATGTGGTTGACACATTGTTCAATTGAAAGAAGAACTTAATATGACCAAGTCTCTGTCCAACACGCCAGTTCCAACTGAGTTTCCCAGTACGCTCTCTTGCTAGGAAACTTCTCAACCTATAACTCTTGAAATCCTGGTTCACTCTCTTGCCAGGAATATCCCCCTTTTGGTTTGCATAGATCCCCTGGTGTACTCTCCTGCCAGGTATCTCTTTCCAAAAAGGTTTCACTATCTGATATTCTTATCAGGCTTCTCTGAAACATTCACTTTCTCCTTAGGTATCACACAATTGTGCTTCTTAACTAGCACAGTTTTTGGTCGCTTCAGTTGTTACCTGTTCCAATTTCCACATACTGACATTGCATATGTGACGGCTTGTTCATGTTCTGGCAACCTTTCTTTCCATCTCTCTTGACTGTTGCCAGTGCTTGTTCCAGATTTCCCCCAACTGACCTCACATGTCAGGAGAATTGTACAAATTTTGCCTCTTAATTTCTCACAGTCTCTTTTGGATGATTTTGGCAATGTTGGTTCCAGGTTTCCCCCAACTGACCTCTTATGCCAGAAGAATTTGCCCCTGTTGCTCTTTTGGCAATATCATTTGGCTTAGGCAATTGTGATGAATCCAAGGTGATCATCCCAGAAACCCTGGCTGGGGACACTCCTCATGTGGCCAGGGAAAGGCAGACGCTTCCTGATCTTGGCTCTGGGGGTTGTGTTCTGCAGGAGGATCACACGGAGTGGGGTCTGAGGTCAGGAGAATCGGGAGAACCCTCTGAATAACTTCAAGTCCTGTAATGATCTAGGCACTGTACTGAGGAAGAGGATCTCAGAGGTGCAGAACCGTGAGGTGCAGGCTAGTGGTTCTAATGACCCACATCTGAGTTGGACCTCTGAATATTTAAGGCCCCTTTAGGTGCGGACCATTAGAAGGAAAAGTGGAAGAAACAGAAAGAAGACACCGGACGGCCACTGTTATTTCAACACAATGCAGTGCTGAGAGAGTCATAGAAGCTGGGAGCTTTAACTGCAGAGGACGCGCTGCGGGAAGCAGTGCATTTTCCCATTATTCCATGGGAGAGAGGAGCTCTCACTGTCCAGCGTCCAACTCTGTTGGTTGGCGTTCACTGAAGTATGCAAGAAAAGTGACAAGCTCCTGTTGCAGGCCTTTGACTGGAGCTATCAAACACACAAGACCCGATGTGTGAAGAGGAGACCGAAGCTTCAGAGGGTTGAGAAAACGTGCAAAGGAAGACTAGTGAGTTGGCCATCATTAGGTGACCCGGGGCGCTCCTCTCTAGACTGCTGACTGCTAATGGTAGTTTTGAATAGCAAACTAATGGATTCAAATGTTTGAGGCATAATTTGCACATTGAAGGAAAGCGAGAGGAGGAGGACTGTAAATACTATTGCCAAAGTAAAGCAGGGGCAATATTTAAACCTGAGTGCAACCATCATTACCAAAGTAAAGAATAGGCAATATGTAATCACGTATGCAACAACCATTGTCACAGTAGAGAGTTGACAATTTTTTAACCCGATTACAAGACCATTACCAAAATAAAGAAGGGGCAATATTTAAGCGGGATTGTAACCCTCATTACCCAAGTCAAGATGTGGTTATTTTGGAACACAATAGCAACTAGCATTACCTAAACCAAAAGAAGGCAATTATAAATAAGAGGGGAAATCTTTTTCCTAATGTGAGATATGTGAATAAGAGACATTTCCAACAGCTAGCTGGTGCAGTGGCAGAACTTAAAGGGTGGCAGGACAGACGCCCTCCTTCTAGAAAGCTTCGTGGGGGAGAGGAGCTTAACCTGCATTGCACATGGCAAACAAACCAGTGGAACAAAGAGCATCAATGTGCATCAAATCTTTCTAAAAGAAATTGGGAATTTCAATGTTGGTGAAAGTCAAATACTTTCTTTGAAGTGGAAGTAAACCACACTGCAGAGTACTAGGTTGTAGTGCTATGTGTTTTTGTCCTGGCAGGTGAGTATACCAGGAAAGGGACTGTTAGTGGTTATACCTTGCCGGTTAGTGGACCAGGAAGAAAACATTGAAGCACTACATTGTGGAGGAAAGTGGTGGAAAGTGGTTGTGAAGAGAAAGTGGAAAGTACACTAATGTGTTTGATGAACTGTGGTGTAAACTATTCTGACAAAACATTATTGTTCAGGAAAGAGGAAGGTGAAATGACTTTCAAAGCAGAGGAGCTGTATTGAAGTGTTGACTGACATTGCGAAGATAAAGTTTCTTGGTTTATTAAGAAAGAGTTTATAGAACTTGACAATTATCTTGGAATGTGAACCTTATTTGATAGTGTGAAAATCTAAGTGCCAAGTGAAAACTTCATGGCGGAGTCTGCGGCAGAGTCTTTTGGACAGTGACAGTGCAGGACTCTATTTGTTTTTTGTTCCAGTCTACTAGAGGATTAGAAGACCTTACCAGTCCTCTTTCTATTACTACCAACTTTGACTTCAAAATACCCAAGACGCCGCGGAGCGGCCGTGGAGTCTGCTGCAGAGTCTTTTGGTCTTTAGGCTCTGCAGGCTCCGTGGCGCTGCTCTGCTTCCAAAAAAACAACTAAGGACCCTCGCAAAGAGAAATCCCAGTTGCCCAGACCTGATCAGTATATCACTTTACCTTCGCATTTGCGGTGAGTGACAACGCCATCCCCTTCACCCTGACTGCCCGCAGCTTCGGTATGCCCCCCATCCCACCCTTTCACCTCCCTCCAGGTTCCAACCTGCCCAACTGCGCAGTTGGCCGCACTCGCCGTGCTGTTGCTCCAGTCTCAGCGGCGCTCCTTCACCCGCCTCCAGGCCCCGCTGTGTGCGGCGGCAAGATCTTATCCTTGTCCCCGCCTCCCACGACACGTCCCGTCAAACAGTATCGGCACCCTCTCCTCTCCCCCCCCGCCCTGCGCTGCCCTGGTACCCGTCCCTCTCAAACCCCCCTGACCTGCAAGATCCACTCGGAGGCCCAGCACAGCTGCACGAAAACAGCGCTGACCACCTTGCTCGTGCTCCGGAGGGGTGTGCTCCCTGCTGTGTGCCCCCAGAGCTTGGTTCGCCAGCGCATGCCGGCTCCCGCTGGTATCGCTCGCTGCTGTGTGGCATTCCCGGGCTCGCACCTGCTGAACTGCTTGTGGACGTTCCGGGCAGACAGCGGACCACGTCCGGTTCGCGTGGGGGACCGTGAGCAATACTGTATCAGCGTCCCATTGGAAGCGTGAGCCACATCCCATTTCTGCTTCACCAACGCCGTAACAGACACCATCTAGTGGCAACCTCCCAGCATTTGCAAGTCAAAAGAATATATCCTCAAATCATTCACTGCGTCCATCCAAACAGTGCCACCAATAAGACTGCTCAATATCATCGGTGCATCGACTCTCAAGTGCTGCTACTTGAGAACAAGGAACAGCCACTGCACAAGAGAACAAAGAGACTCTCTATATTTCGAGCTATATAAAGAAACCGACGTTCAACAAAAGGAAAACTAATTCCCAAACAAGGCAGGAGACTGTTGGGGCTCTCTCCCCTTTGATCCTGCTTTTTATTATCATCTGATCCCACACAAAGAAAAACACCCTCAACAAAAGAAAAACTGTATCTCAACCAAGGCAGGAGACTGCTGGGGCTCTCTCCTCTTTGATCCTGCTCTCCATGATTCTCTGGTACTGCACAAAGAAAAACAAAGGCAGGAGACTGTTGGGGTTTTCTCCCCTTTGATCCTACTTTTTACTACCCTCTGGTACCGCTCAAAGAAAACCACCCTCAACAGAAGAAAAACTGTATCTCAAACAAGGCAGGAGACTACAGGGGCTTTCTGCCCTTTGATCCTGCTTTTCACCATCCCTCAGGTGCTGCAATAAGAAGACTTGTTGTCTACACAAGACAGGAGACGCTGCACCGTTCCGCATAAAGCGAAACATTCTTAATTGCAAGAATACTTGAAACCATCACAACACAGGAGACTGCAGGGACTTGCTCCCCTTTGATCCTGCTCAGCATCCTGCTCCTCCTAGCGCAATACCAAGAAACCTATCGCCCCTGAAAGAAAAACCGGAGCATCCCCAACACAGGAACTGGTGAAAACCCAGGTTCAAAGCAAAAAAACTAGACAACAGGGCCAAATACAAGACTCAGAGGAAAGCTCCACGCTGACCCCTCATAACCAATGATGGAACAAGTATTTCAAATGAAGAAGACAAATGAACATGTCACTGAAAATCGAACCCTTCGAAGCAATTCAGAAACACACATTTCTGATCATGAATCAGACAAACAACTGGAAGAAAATGTACAGACTTCATCAGAAAGCCTAAGTGAATCTTTACCCCACTCAGTATGTGAAAAAAACAAAAACTTGGACCGAATAAATCAAAGCAACTCATCCCCACGATCGGGAAAGCAAACCATTCAAGAGCTACAGATCCCAACTAACTGGGACCGAACTGAAAATCAATCAATAGCAGAACAAAATGATCAAATACACCAACTGATCCCTAAAGCCCACATGGAGAAAAATGACAATCAATTAGGGGAAAAACATCCTCAAATCCACCAGGAGATGAAAGATATAAACAAACAACAGAGCAAGACAATGACACAACAGAACCTGGCTAAAACCCAACCAAATCCACCGCCGTCCGCTGCCAAGGACGCCTCGAGAGATACACGAGCCAACACAAATACAGATCCGCCACCTACAGAAGCAATAGGGACCCCTAACAATGAAGAATTACTAAAACAATCAAGCCAGATGCAAACTCTAGGACCATCAACGGCTGGGTTGACTAAAAAAGAAAAAGCGAAACAAGCCAAACTACTATGGCTACAAGCCCACACAGCCCAAAAACTACTGAAAGAACCTTTAAATCTTCACTTGAACATGGCAATAGGCATAGCGGCCAGTCTATCCTTAGACATTACCGAAATAGAATCCATCATGAACAGTGCGGAAAGAAGGAAAGAAATCTTCGGCGAACCAACAAATCTGGCAACACCAACATGCACTTCGACGCCCCTGCCAAAAAACACCATCCAACAAAACTCTGAAAATCATGAAGACCAAAGACCATAAAGAGAACCATCATACCAAGCACACCCCAAAATTAAAAAAGAACAAAAAAATCATGCAATTTGAGTATGAACCTGAAGAATCCTTCCACACACCAGCACAAGGAAACGAAACACACCATCCACCCCATCCATTGGCGACACGGGAAAACACACTCCCTCGAACGATGACAGCCAAAACCAGAGATTACCGACAACAATGCTAGAACTGCAAAATATGCTGCTGGCAGTGGTATCCCAATCTATGATACCCTTCCTTAAATTACATGAAGGAATAAAAGACAATATACGAGACCAAGCTACACTCCTCGCAATGATCCACACCAAACAAATACACACAGAAGATTTCATAACCACGATCGAAAAACGCCTAGACTCCGAAGCAGAACAATCCTGTAACTGGCAACAAAGACTATTCGAGCATGAGGAGACAGAGAAGAAAAAACCCAATTTACCAAAGAACTCATGACAATCCTCAAAAATCAGCAACAAAACACACCAAAAAAAACACACCGCTTTGCATGATACCAGAAAAATTGAACCTTGATCAACATAGATCTACATCCCCCAGCGCACCAACCTCTTCACCAACTCAAACAGCAAACCGACCAAACGCACGCAAAGAAAAAATAAAGCCAACAAACGACCAAAAAGACACAATCGCTGACGACATCTTTGAGATCTTTGGCGCAGCAAAGAAAACCAATAAAGAAGTACCAAAAAAAACAGCCAAACAAGCTCAAAAACAAACAGGATCACAAGCGTTTCTACAAAATCTGTCAATACCAAAGCCAGTCACAGAAAAAATACCCACAATTCAACTTAAGAAGATCACATCGAACCAATCCGAACAACCGGTCTTACTCCCAAAAACCACAAGCAAAAAACCGGTACCTGAAACTGTGACAGCACACAAGGAACAAATCCTGGAAACAGATGACCTACTAGACCTAACGACGCAAGAGGATCTACCAACACAAGAAAAAATGAAAACGAAAACACAAACGAGCGATTCAAGCCTAATAATAATTGACGAATATCAACCAAACAACTCCACCAGCTATATGATCTTGTGTGAAGAAATTTCAGAAAATCAATGACCTATTCAACCTACGATTCACCCAACCACCCAACATATGAAGAAATCTCCTCAACCTCACAAGCCAACGAATCAAGATGTAGCAACAACACCAGGTATTCCACTATTCATTCAACACAAGAAAACTCCCGTACGAAAAAGCTAAGAGAACCATCCCAACCAATATTCCTGAACCCATTGCAGGCAATAGAAAGTTACACGGTGCAAATAGAAAACATCATCAACAGACCCTCGCAATTGGTTCTAAACAGGGTGAATATTCTAATACTCTTCCAAGCAATCCTGAACCTGAATCAACTTCGCTCCCGAGACATCGAGCTAGTTATCTTTGTAGACGGAAAATTTAATGATGAAATATCACTAAAACTTACCTGCAAATAACGATCAACTCTCCCATGTTAAACCCCAGTTTAACCACGGTAGTTACCCGCTACCCCTGAGCCTTAAGTTTAAACTTAGTTTGGGTTCTGAAATTCCCTATTTGCAACTGACTTGGGCGCCAGACTGGATGGCGCCCGACAAAGATATTACTCAGGTCAACGTACCTTGGGGACTCCGATCATCGATGGAAATGACTAACGTATTTGCTGCCATAGACCCTTTTTATATGTTTTTTATTGAGTTTCTTATGCTTTGTTCCCACCTGCTGCTACCAGAGAAGGTTTATGTTCTGACCCACCACGGCCCTCACCCCGTTTGGTCCTCTGTGCCCCACTCAAGGAAATGCATCCGTCCGGTGATGGCCGGAAGCTTCATATTACCCACCTGAGCCTGAGCGACTGAGTCATGGCAACCCCTAGCTATAAATTTATCTCACTTAACGTGCAGGGTCTGAATTCCCCCCTGAAGCGAAAAGCACTTCTCCATAGATTGAAGTCTTTAGATGCCTCCTTCCTGTTTCTTCAAGAGACACACCTCTGCCCAGCGGACGAATTCCACCTGAACGACAGAAATTATCCCATTAGATTTTTTGCATTGAGCGGCCTGAAAAAGCGTGGGGTTGCCATCTTGGTGCGCAAAGGGATCTCTTTCAAAACTAACAGACAGTTTCGGGATGAAGAGGGGAGGTTCCTACTGGTTAACGCTATACTAGATGGCCGCAAGGTCACTCTAGTCTCCATCTATGGCCCGAACTCTAATCAAAGTCAGTTCTTCACAAAGTTGTCCAAAGCCATATTCGACCACGCTGAGGGAGAGGTAATCATAGGAGGGGATTTTAATGCAGTAATCAACCCCATGGCTGACAAAACAATACCCCCCACAGTAAACGATGGTAACAACTTCAAGGCCCTCACCTCTATACTGAGAGAACATTCCCTGATCGAGGTATGGAGATATCTTCACCAAGATGAAAGAAATTACACGTACTTCTCACCAGTACATGGCGGGTTCTCAAGACTCGACATGTTCATGATTGCCGACTCATTGATCCCAAATGTGTTAGAAGCAGAGATCCTCCCAGAGGCACTAGCGGATCACTCCCCGGTCCTATTATCTATCTCACCCCCTCGAGTCACCCCTCCCATGAAACCTCCCTGGAGGCTAAACGACTTCCTACTAGATGACCCAATAATTCGGGCCCACATCAAGGAAACTATAGAGCTATACTATAGCGAGAATAGCACGGGAGACGTGAGCTTGGGGACTGTCTGGGATGCAGGGAAGGCGGTATTCAGGGGCCACCTAATAGATCAGGCTGCGCAACGGGGGAGATCCAGGAAATTGTTGCGAGAGCAATTAGAGGAGGAAGTCCTCAGACTGGAAGGGCTGCATAGGAGGAAACCCACTGGGCGCACATTAAGGGACTTGAGGGTGGCCAAGAAAGCACTGGAGGCACACCACGTGGGGAGGGCGGCCTATGGCATGATGCGCACTAAACAATTTTTTTACACAAAAGGGAACAAAGCAAACAGGCTATTAGCAGCCAAAATAGGGAAGCAGACTAAACAAAATAGAATAGACTTCCTAAGAGACAAGACAGGTAGAGGCACATTTTTAGAGGAGGGTAAATGTCACATCATAAAAGACTATTTCACGGAACTCGCTACCCCGCACATAGGGAACCCGGTCCTCATTAAAGAGTTCATAGACAAAGCGGAGCTCCCACAAATACCCCGATCTCTGAAGGATACCCTAGAAGCTACAATAACGGGGGAAGAAATAGAAGCAGTCATCAAATCCCTCCCCAACGGGAAGGCCCCGGGCCCAGATGGGTTCACAAACAAATTCTATAAAACCTTCGTGAAGGAACTCACACCGCATTTAACCACTTTATTTAATACCCTGTGGGAATTGGGATCAGTCACCACATCCATGGCTGAATCATTTACCACCCTAATACTAAAACCTGGAAAAGACCCAGCTGACTGCACCTCCTATCGGCCCATAGCTTTGCTTAATACCGATGGTAAAATCTTCAGCAAAATCATAGCGCGTCGTCTGGGGGAAGTATTACCTAAGTTAATAGATCGAGACCAGACGGGCTTTCATCCAGGGTAGATCTGCCCATGACAATATCAGAAGAGCAATTGATCTGATAGCCCTTGCCCCCTCTATTCCAGCTCCTCTCTCCCTGCTGTCATTAGATGCCCATCGCGCCTTTGACAGCATGTCATGGAATTACCTACACTCGGTCCTGAAGGGGTTTGGGTTTAGCCCGCATTTCTCCAAGCTGATACTAGCCAACTTCCAGATCCCCACCACCCAGGTTCGAGTCAACGCCCATTGGACGCCGCGGATACCTCTTGGCAGAGGGACCAGGCAGGGCTGCCCCCTATCGCCGTTGGTGTTTGCGCTTGCAATGGAACCACTAGCCCAACATATCCGCCTACACTCCGAAATCCAAGGGTTCAAACTAAAAGATCAGACTCACAAAGTGGCCTTATACGCAGACGATGTGCTCTGCTTCCTGCGAGAGGCCCAGACCTCAGTCCCCCCGCTCATGGCTCTGCTGGATACATTTGAGCAGACCTCGGGCTTCTCAATAAACGCGGCCAAATCAAAGGGGCTGAACCTGTCCGAAACCCCCGAGGTGTTAAACGCCTTACAGAACAAATTCTCCCTCAGCTGGGAGACCGCCAAAATAACATACTTGGGAGTGTACTTGACTGCAAGTTATTCTGGACTGGTGAAGGCCAATATTCCCCCACTATTTAAAGAAGCTAAGGAATCACTACTAAAATGGGGCCCCCAGGAAATTTCCTGGCTGGGGCGAATGTCAGCTGTTAAAATGACCCTATTACCCCGCCTTCTCTATGTATTTCAGGCGCTTCCAGTCTATATCCCAGAGCGAGACCTACAAGACCTTCAGAAAGCCATATGCCAATTTATCTGGCAGGGTAAAACACCTAGAATCCAGCGCAAGATCCTCATCAGAAGTAGACAGCTTGGCGGACTAGGGCTCCCGTCTATGGTAAGATACTATCGTGCATCTCAGATAGCCTCTATCCTGATATGGGCGCTCCAAGAGGACCCCCCTAAATGGCGAGATATAGAACAGACACTCACTGCGACCCCCCTATCTCATCTCCCTTTCCTGCCACGGGAAGCGCGAGCTTCCCAATTTCCACTCCTCCCAACCACGTGCGCCTCACTCAGATGCTGGGACAGACAGCTCACCCTAAGAGGACTGACCCCGGGTCTGGGCCCTATGACTCCGATCACACAGAACCCCGGGGCTTCAACCTAGATCCTATCATGAATGGTCGGGAAATAAAATCTTGAGGCTGCAGGAGACATACGCGGACGGTGTCCCCTTAACATTTATTCAGTGCAAGGAGAAATTTAACCTCCCAGAATCTGAAAGGTTTAAATACATTCAACTTAGGCATTGGATCACCAACCCACTAGTTAGGAACGCCGCCAGCAGACCCCCCATAGGCCTTGAACTAACTGCGATCGAAGGTCAACGTGCCCATAATGTAGCTACATGCTATCGTCTTACTGAAATAGCCCCAGAGGAGGAGGAACTACCGTACATGGTATCATGGGGGAAAGAGCTGGTGAGTCGTGGCAGAGAATCTGGGCCAGAGCACACAAGTCCTCCAGATGCACGACAGTGAGGGAATGCGCACTCAAAATATGCTACAGATGGTATTTCACTCCGCAGAGACTGCATGCTATGAATGTTGAATACCCTGAGACTTGTTGGCACGGGTGCGGGGAAAAAGAGGACCTGGGTCACATGTGGTGGCACTGTCCGACCATTCAATCTTTCTGGCTGGAGATTCGCTCCAAAATTAAAGACATCTGCGGATCCCTCCTCCCTTTGGACCCAATGGTGATGGTCTTGGGAGATTCCCCTGAGGATGGGTCATACCCGCAGTCCGGCCCTAGAGCGCAGCTCATCACCCAACTACTGATGGCAGCCCGCCTTACGCGCGCGCGCTTTTGGAAAGAGCCGGAGGGCCCCTGTATTGCACAATGGTGGGTCAAGGTCTGGGAAATCTTGGGAATGGAGAAACTAACAGCCACATTACTGAATCGAACGGACAAATTTCGACAAATCTGGGGCCCATTTCTAGACCATGTGGAAGATAAGGAACATATGTTCTTCCAACCAAGACTGATCAAATGCCTCCTCCAGCCCTGAGAATCTCACTAAAAACAAGGCACATGGCTGATCTAGCACCAGAACATGAGAATGTCGGTTACTAAGAACAACACCTGGACCACGGGGGGGAGCAGGTGGAAAAGAATGTTCCCCTTTTTTTTTTTTAAATTATTCTCTCTCCCCTTCCCTTCTTTTCTTCTTTTATATACAATTGCAGCAATACATCTGTGAGAGTAATAATGATGTCACAAATGAATAATAATGATCAAAATGAAATGTCAACCCACTGTTAAATTAATTGGTCTCAGCGCTATTCGTTGAGTTCTAGGCAGGAGAATAATGATGTAATGTTGAACTGCATTCAAATATCCTTGCCATTGTTTATACTGTTAAAGATTACAATGTGAACCGATATTTCAATAAAAAAGATTTTGACAAAAAAAAACTACACAATAAAACAACCATGGATCAAATCCTTAAAGCAAAAGATGCACTATATAAACTTGGTTTCAGCTGTACACTTGGTACAAAACTAACGAAGGAGGACATCATCCTAAAAGAAAATCGTAGGAATGCTTCTTTACCGACCAAAAGACATTGACATCCTAAGAAGCAGCAAAACCAACAAAATGGTGCAAAAGACTTTGCAACTGTGCCCACCAGCCATCCCAGGAACCCTCTGAACTACAACTCGGAAACCGAGTATATCGACAGAACCCACAACAATGAGGATCCGCGGATCAGACGACAGTACACTCCAGAAGACAGTCTAAACCATCCAGATGAAACAAAGGTGAGCTACGACAACGATCGCCCGATCAGACGCCAGTACGCATCGGAAGGCAGTTTAAACTACTCTGACGAAGCAATGCTGAGCAACACCTCATAACCACCAACCGATCCAACAAACACCTGGACCCTGTGCTCATGGAATACACGGGGTAACTCTCACCTGTTTAATGAGCCATCACCTTTATTGATTCGTACCAGATCATCTGCTTTCAAGAAACCTGGCTTTCCAACACCCCATGCTGTGACGGCTTCCTGGCTTTCCTCAACTCAGCCCCATCAAGATCAAAAGGAAGACCAACATCTGGTCTGTTAACGCTAATCAAGAGCGACCCCGCATGGTCTATATTGCAAGCCACAAATACCAACCCATGGGTACAAAACACAGTCATAAAAATAAAAGGAGGCTCAAACTCTGACTCCTCAAATCTCCATCACGAAAGAAAAATCTCAATTATGAACCTGTACTGGAACCCTGCTGCAATTAACGATGAAGCTTTCCTAGATGGTGTCTTCTTAACAATAGACAGCCCTATCCTCAAGTACCCAAGAATTGAATTCATATTATGCAGCAATTTAAACTTACATTTATGGGATAAAGACGGACAACCTATCCCTAATGGAAAATTAACAATTCGAGCTAAAACATGGATAAAAGAAATTAACATCCGTAACCTTCTAATTATCGATTACCCGATGGACAAGACAAGCAAGCTACTACCCATCTGGTTCCGAGGCAAATCGTCCGCCATAATTGACTACATCTACCTCTCGAAAGAACTGAGAACCACAGTAGAAACAGCCAGTATAATTACAACGACAAAGAGCGATCACAACCAGCTAGTGATACATGGGCAAAATGTTCTACGTAAATCTCAGCCCATCCGACCCACTCCGCTAGAAGTCTGCACAGCTGGCAGAAAACTTTGCATAACTGAACAAGCAACAATCCTACTCACAAAAAAATTCGCGAAAACCACTCTACCTGATGACCAGAAACTAAACTATCAATGGCTACTCCAACCGTACTACAAACCAGCTAGCCAGCAAATTATGAAATCTCATCGACACTGCTACAACAAGGAGTTTACTGAAAGGAAAAGGGCGCTGAGAAATACTGTGCGACAACTAAAGAAAAGCAAAGACAAGGACTTGTTCAATAAAATAAAAGTGGCCAAACAAAACTACAACAACTGGACCAAAACACATCGTATGACTCTACTACAGGCAGATGCAGAGGCAATTCTAGAAACGTATAAAACACATAACCTCTGAGAACTATGGAATCTGTTGAATAACAACTCAGCACACCAACAAAAAATGATAGGAAATGTGACAGAACAACGATGGATTCAACATTATACAAACATATACAAAGCCCAGCCCTCAGAAACTAAGGAAAAAACCCCAACAAAGAAGGCAAAGTGGACAGTAATTTGTAGCCACCAAGACATTCTAGACATGATACAAAAACGTAATATATCCCGTGCTCCAGGCCCTGACAGGACTTCAAACGCGATGATCAAAAATCGGATACCATCGTCATGGAAAACTGCTACCATTGTGCCCATCCACAAACAAGGACCGAGAGACGATCCGGCAAATTTCTGCCCAATTGCGCTACTTGACCCTCTTGGGAAGTTGTTTGCATCGATCCTCCTAATAAAACTGAACCAGTGGGCAAACCACACACAACGATTTTCTACAAGACAAACTGGTTTCACCCCAAACGTGGGCACAAATATCAACCTACTTCTCCTAAACCTAATTAAACACGAAGCAATTCACCACAAAACAAGAATCCTCGTGGCCTTTATAGATCTTCACATGGCCTTCGATGGAATATCCCGGCAAAAACTTTGGAATAAACTTGAAAAATGGAAATGTCCTATTGACATCTTGGGACCAATCAGACAACTTTACTCAAACACATCAATAACAATAAGACTAACAAAAGAAGGTCACACAACACTGAAAATACCAGTTGAAAACAGATTAAAGCAAGGATGCCCTCTAGCAGCCACATTATAAAACCTCTTTACCGCAGACATTGACATTCACCTGCAAACGGATGCCCTCAATCCTCCAAAGCTCAATTCAACACCAGTTAAAATCATGACATATGCGGACGACAACATTCTCCTGGACAAGACACCCTCAGGCCTACAAAACAGTCTCTTTCAACTAGACCACTACATGAATCTTAACTTACTATTAACACAAAGAAGACAAAAATCATGCAACTAACCAGAACGGCCAAAGATAATGGAAAACAACTAAAAATCACTCTAAACGGAAACCAGCTTGAGGAAGTTAGAACATTCAAATATTTGGGAATTCATATTAATCAATCTAAACTGGAAAAAGAATGGACAGCAAAACTAGAACAAAAGACCCAATCTCTTGCAAGACAAGGATGCATGATCCACCAAAGGTACGGCAAATATTCATTTAAACCCATAATAACATATTACAAACAAAAAGTGATTCCAACAATAGTTTATGGAACAGAAGCTATGCTATACGCAACGGATTACGGGTGGACAAAACTAGAGGCCACCTTCTGGCGCAAAATCCTACATCTTCCACCCTCCTTCCCTATGCCCAGAATCAGACATGAAGTAGCAATACAGTCCATTAGCTCAATTGTCCTATGTAAACAACTAGATTTATACCGCAAGCTACTCTCGGACGAGAAAACTCCAGCAATTCAAACCCTAAGGTCTCATGAAGGAGCAATGAACAACACAATCCTAACCAAGTGGAAAGACAATCTTGCACAACTTATGAAAATAGAAGAAATTTCCCACGAAATGCTTACGCTACGTCACCAACACGCAAAAACAAAAATAATGAGAAATGACTGGATAAAAACCATCGAAGAAAAAACAAAATACAACTTGAATATTCAATGTAAGACACACATCCGATCCATCAACGAACTGCCAGCCTATTTGACTATCTTTCCTGATGTCAAAATGCAAGCAATATACCTGAAAATCCGAATGAACACAATACCAACGCGCTCTTACCTGCCCAAAACTAGACAAATTCCACCGACAGAACATTTCTGCCGCTTCTGCTCAGACACACAAAAGTCAGAAACGCTTTTCCATCTATTAATGGAATGTAACGAACTCTCTGAACAAAGATCCAGACTTGGCACTTACTACAAGATCAGAGAACAGACGATGGAGACTGAAGAAAGATGGACGGAGATGCTAAATGGCAGATCAAACAAACTCATTTTCACAATATGCCAATTCCTACAGGAAATCCTAAATCTTGGCAAACATGTAAAGAACTGAAAGGAAACTTCGCAAAACTGGAGACAAATGAAAGGTTTTTTAAAAAAAAGTTAAACTATAACATTTTATTTAAAAAAATTTAAATAAAAAATAAAAACTTCATGGAGTGAAGCAACTGTGTGGGAAGAAAAACTTGTTTATTGAGAGGAACTTTGTATTACCTTTGAAGCAGAACTGGTTTATTGTAAAGAACTGTATCACACCCATGTGATTTAATAAAATGGCTACTTGTGAAGAAACTCTATCCAGTTGTCTGCCTCAAATTACCGACCCGACACATAATGCTGGTTCCAGGTTTCTCCCAACTTACTTCTCATGTCAGGAGAACTGCACCATGTTCACCTTTTCCTTTCAGTTCTATTTTGCTGGTATTCCAAAACACTTTCAAAATGCTTTTTATTGTATTTGCATGGCCCGGGGCCCCTTACGCAGCTATGCTGACTCACTGGTCCACTGTGTGGCTGCTGAGACATGCTTGCGAGGGGCCAGCTTCCCCTTCTTGGCAGAGTCTCATTAGGTCTCTGCGTTGGCTCTCCTGTCCTTCACCCCCAAGACCTGTTGAGCTCTACAGGACTCCGTCTCCTCTCAACAGCCCCGCTGCGCACCATATGCTTTTTCTCTTCCAGAGTTCCTCTCTTCCGGTCCTGAATGCTGCCAACCTGCTTCTGGCGAGCGTCTCTGGTTCTCCCTATGACCCTTTGTGGGATGTCCTCTGCCCTGCCACCAGTCATGCTTTCCACTCTGCACACTATGCAGCCTTCCTTCTGTCTCCTTCTTCATTCCACTTGCTGCATGGGATCTGGGAACTCCTCACCTCATGAACCTTCGCAAAGCTGTAACATTTGCGAGTCTAGGACCAGTAACCCACAGGAGCAAAATCTGAGAGAAGTTAAAAGGAGGGTAGAAAGGAAACCTCCTCACCTTGTGAACTTTTGCAGAGCTGTGGCAGTTACGAGTCTAGGACCTACAATCAAGAGGAGCAACGCCTACGAGAGGTTAAAGGGGGGGGGCCTGAGCTCATAAACTTTAGCTAATACATAAATCTGTAAGTGTGTATAACGTGAAACACATTAAAAGCCCTGGCAGGAGAGAATACCAGGCAAAGCACAAGTATGTGAGTACACATTAAAAGCCCTGGCAGGAGAGTATACCAGGGAAAGCACAAATCTACAAGTACACCTTAAGAGCCCTGGCAGGAGAGTATACCACGCAAGCCCAAGTCTACAAGTGCACGTTCAAAGCCCTTGCAGGAGAGTACACCAGGCAAGCTTAAGGCTGAAAGTGTGTGTGTGAAGTGCACCACATTAAAAGCCCTGGCAGGAGAGTATACCAGGCAAACCCAGGTTTACTTTGTATACGAAGGGAAGCAAGTTAGAAATCTTCGCAGGAGAGTATACTAGACCACCCAAGTTGACAGGTGTGTGTAAGGTGAAGCACATTATAATCCCTGGCAGGAGAAAATACCAGGTCAAAGCTCAGGTCTGCACATTATAGAAAACAAGCCAACGAAAGACGTCCTGGCACAGGAGTCCGCCAGGTAAAGCTGAAACTAGAGAGCAAAGAAAGATTGAAGGGAAAATAACCTGGCGGGGAAAAACACCAGGTTGTATGTATAGATGGAACTGATATCTAAAACTGTGTTGGAAAATAAGGTGTTTTGTTATTTAAAAAGAAACCTTCAAAGAAGTGTTGTACCTATTGGCGCTGTGTGAAACCTTGAACAACAACCTGGGGAAGGGAGCCATTTCCTGGAACTGTTAACCTTATCCATTCGGAACTTTCGTGTTGGAGTACCTTTATATTTTCTTTGAACTTGAACATTTGTACACCTTTTAAGAATAACAACATTATCCCTTTACACATTAGAGTTACTTTAGAATGTCAGGGCAAGGATAGGATTTTGGATACAAGACAGTTTTGCTTTGGACATCTTGACATTGGGCAGGACCTTAGTTTTGTTTGATGTAGGATAGGGGGATAGCTCAGGGTCTGCATGCTCGCCTTGGATACAAGACAACATGGAGCAACATAGGTTCAATCCCCGGGGCCACGCTTAGAAAACGCTGGGTATTAAGCGTGTTATAAATAACCTATCATATCATATTATGTAGGGAAATACCTCTTAGAAGTAGGGACACTGAGGCATTTTCCAAACCCTTATTATTTAATAAAAGTTTATAACCACAAATATGACTTTTCTGTGTCCGTCTCTCTTTCCTTGCTCCTCACAGCACCCTGAGGCTTATGGATGTGTGGCACCTTAAATAAGCATTAGAATAAATACATGAATAAATAAAGAAATAAACACACTGCAAGAGTGTGAAAAAACCCAGAGACTATCACCCCCAGGACAGATGTCTACCACATAAAGGCCAAGCTGGAGTTTTGTAGACTATTCGGCACACAAGTGCGATGCTATGGGCAGAGTAGAGGTAAATAATGCATGTCGGCTGCAGTAGTTTTGGCATGGAGTTTGAACCCGTGCCAAACAGAAATTCAGTGGCAGACAAGACAACCAGGTGTAGTGTGAGCTTGCGTCTCATGTGTAAGGGCTGGAAGAAGGTAAATAAACTCACAGACAAACAATAGAGTCGGGCAACAGGTTTGACGGTTCACCAGAAACGATGCTTGATCACAACACAGCGGACAGAGTTCTTGGCACATCAGACAATTGGCTAAGAGCTATTTACAGTTATTAAAACATGCACAACACTTGCAAACACATGGGAAAGGCGGGGACCCTTACAAAGAGATACACCATGAAGCAAATATCTAATGAGAAAATATACCCACGCATTAACTCACTCTTAAACTTAAGGAACATCTGCATAAAAGAATCTCCCAGAGTTGGGGCTGTGTTCCAGAGTAAGAAAGTGGTGTTGAGAGATCCAAGATGGCCACCAGCCCGGGACGTCACAGCAGTTCGAGCTCTGTGCCCCAGGGGTAAATGAACACAGTGATTAAGAATCTCTGCGTGCCCCATGAGGCAGTCGCACTCAGAACTTTGACACCCAGACCACAGCATTGCAGCGCTGCACGACTGCGAAGTGAAGACATGGGCGAACGGAGAGTATCCTGGCCTGATCAGGTGACAGCCGTGAGTGTGGACCAGAAGGGAACCCATCCCTCACGGACTGGAGCGGACCAGGTGGGACCCCTATCCTCCAGAGTGGACCATGGACGAACCCGTCCCTCACGGAGCGAATTGAGTGGTGGATGCGGTCCCAACGAGTCCACTTTAGGAAGTGATTCACCTTCCTAGTTCCCGGGGTGGTGGGGGAGTCTGATCCTGAGAGCTTACCCTTGGAAGGCACCAGACTGAGGGACAATGCCAGTGCGCACCGGCATCAAATTTGAATTGACACTGGTAAGCAGCGGACGGACGACGCGCTCGATACCGGTGGGGAGCAGAGGGATAACGCCCAGGTTCGCACTGGCTTAAGTGCTGCTAGTGTGAACTTATTCGAGTCATGTATATCCCCCACTGGAAGACCCCTCCTCATAAATGCGGTTACTCGTCCCAGCCACTGCAACAAAGCCTATTTCATAGAGATACCAAGTTATAGTAAGGGCACTGGCTCTGCAGATACCCTACTATTACATGCAGACTCCATTTGCTGGAATATTGTTCAATAAGAATACGAAGCTTCAAGGCACAAGACCATTGAGCACTACAACACTACATTAGATGGGAAAGAGCACTGATATTTTGCAATGGAACCAGATATGTGCTCCAGGCGTGAAAAGTAACGCTAAGAGTGGAAAGGGGCACAGACTGCTAGTCAATAGAAGTGATCTCGCTGGGGGAACTTAGCCCACTATAATAAGTAACTCGCTCCATCTCATACTGGTCAATAGGTGAAAATCACCTGGATTATCAGCATCTGAAAGGACGGATTGGCAGAGAAAAGCGGGACAACTCCCATGTGAGTGCTATCTCCTCACTATATCGGGACATAACTGAAGTCATAAGCCAAATAAACTGAGAGATAAGACAGGGGAGGATTTGGAAAAACACAATGTTGCAGTGTCGCCCCTATTAGTAATAGGATAATCCAGAGCAGGATTGTAGTCAATGTCAGAATCTAAGGGCCGAAGGAAAACACCCACATCCACAATACCTCCTACCCCCACCATTAACCCGATAAGTAGTTGCTGGCTCAGATCAGGTGGACCTGCAAAGAAATTGCAACATAAGTTTGAATTGGACAAAGCACATCAGGACAACCCTGACGCAGAAATGGTGGCTTCCAAAGAAGATATGGAGTGCTGCTTTCATGTATTTCAGGACAAAGTGGCGGCAACCTTGCAGTTGCAATTTGACAATTCTACCACGGAATTCAAATATGCCTTGGCAAACATTAGGAAATACATCGCATTGTTGGAAGAAAGGACAGATACAAATGAACAGGCATTACAGTATCTTGCACAAGATAATTCAAAGTCAGACGTACTCCTGGAACAACTAGCACGGACAGCTTACAATGTTGTGCAGCAATGTGAGGATTTAGAAAACAGATCTAGGTGTTCCAATATCCTCATACGGAACATTCCGTAAACTGTGTCTGACTCCGCCCTGAGAGAGGAGGTCACTAGGGTATTCAAGGGTTTGTTAAACAATGAAGAGGAAACCCTCTTTCCCATGGACAGGATTCATCGAGTTGATCCGAAGTGGCTGGATCCAGGAGCTCGGCCGAGAGGCGTGTTAGTGGTTTTGACAAATTACTCACATAAAAAGGTCATTCTTAGGGAAGCAAGAAAAGCGACGCAAATTACTCTGAATGCCAATGTCATCCAACTGTATCAGGATCTCTCCCCAAGAACGCTGCAAAGGAGATGAGCTATGAGGGAGATCCTACAAATCTTACAAGCACACAGGATACTGTACAGATGGACCTTCCCGTTTGGCCTTCTTTTCCCTTGGGAAGGCAAGCCAACCTGAATGAGAACTAAAGAGGAGGGGGTTTGAATCCTGCTAATGGATATTGAAGAACAATCAGCCCGCAGTTCTGGGATGCAACTACCTTCTCCTCGAGGACCTAGGCAGTGGGAATGGATGCTGGTTCAATGGACCCGGACGAGGAAACAGAAAGGACCCCCAGAACCAGAGAAGCCTCCAGAACACTAAAGGGTAGAACTCTGATATTTGACGTGGTAAGGGGAAGATGAGGTATTTTTTCTCACTGATTAGGTTTGTGTTGTGGACAGAGGAGGGGCATGTTAACTGCTCATCTTGGACCTCAATATTATAGTTTAAAACTAGGGTTTTAGGATACCCTGAACACATCCCTGGACCAAGTGGTAGGCCATTTCTTTGGACATAGTCCATGGTATTTAGAGTAAAGGTGGGTACTCCAGGGAGATAGGAAACAAGTTGGGGGACAGTTGGGGGAGAGTGAGGGAGGGTGTTAATCAGGGGTTTAATAGGGGAGCTATGGACAGTGGGGAGGGTGGGAGTGTACACTGAAACACTATCAAGGGGAAAGAAAGGATTGGAGGAGACGACATATCGAGCAGGTGACTAGTTGGATAAGATTTTATATTCAGGTGCCACACACTTAATATTAGGGGGCTGAATACCCCCATGAAAAGAAAGAAACTGCAGAGACTACTGAATACGCACCAGCCCGATCTTAAAGCCCTACAGGAGACACACATCAGATTTCAAGACAGACATAAACTAAATATAAAAATTCCTGCTAATTAGACAGGCTGATACACAAGGGAAGACAGTGGGGGTTTGGATTACTTTGAACTCACACTTACAGGTTTCCATTGGGAAGGTGATGGCGGACACGGATGGTCCGTTTCTATTTATTACCATAAAGTTGCGCCCAATGACTCTAACATTGGCATCCCTGTATGCTCCGAATGCAGGCCACGAGGGATTCCTGAAGTCGGCCTTGACTAACTTTGAACAGTTTGGTCAGGAAGAAATGATTGTGATGGGGGATTTGAACATCGTATGGGACCCCTCTAGGGACAGTAGTTCTAAAGCTATACATGTACGTCCTTTCCCCTCAATGGCCCTCAGACAAAAATTTGAATTGCTCACGCTCAGGGATATGTGGCCTACATTGAGGGGAGATGTACAAGTATACACATTCTTTTCCCACTTTCACAAGTTCTTTTATAGTATAGATTACTTTTGTGCTACAATAGGTTTGATAGGGAAGGTGACACAGATGAATACACATGCTATTACCATCTCAGATCACGCCCCACTGACCATAGATTTTAACCTCGCCAAAATAAGACCCTCACTCTGGACCTGGACATTTTTTAAGGAATTGGTCTTAGATCAAATTATATGTACAGATATAGTGGGGAAAATAGAGAAGTACTTTGAATCTAATTTGAACGAGGAAGTCTGTAAAGATAAGGGGTGGGACGCCTTTAAGGCAACCATGCGTGGGGAGCTAATAGCGATACAAGCTTACAGGGGGAAGCTTAGAAGGAATAGGGAAAGTGAATTGGAAGCCCAAGTAAGGGACACTCAGAAACTAACGGAATCAGACACATCCCGAAACTTTATAGTCGATTCCGTACAGCAGAAGGTGAACTAGATATGATACATACTAAAAGGGCGGAAAAGAGTTTATTATATCTGAAGCATAGGTTTTACGTCAAAGCTAACACGCAAACAGTTTGTTGGCTAGACAACTAAAACAGAAGCTGGCGTCGCAGACAATTCAAGGGGTGGAAGACTAAAGGGGAAATAAAGTAACGGCAATGGAAGAAATAATAGCGCAGTTTCAAGCATTCTACTCTAGGCTGTATGATTCCGATTCCCCAGACCAGGTAGCACAAGAACAATATTTAGATGCAACCCATCTGATAAGAATCTCGGAAGAAGATGGAGTGAGCTTAGATACAGATATCACTCAAGAAGAAGTTCTATCAGTTATAACTAATCTCCCAAATGATAAAGCGCCGGGTCTGGATGGGTATACTGCTTCTTTTTATAAACAGTTTTGACCCCTAGATTAACTGAACTTTGCAACTCTGTTGCTAAAAGTGGTAAAATCACTGGGTCGATGTAAGAGGCAAAACTAATTTTGACCCCAAAGCCAGGAAAGGACTTAGCCAAATGTGGCTCGTATCGGCCGATTGCGCTTATGAAAATCGACTTATCAAAGATATACCCGACAATTCTTGCAAACCGGCTTAATGATCTGATGCCCAGTCTGATATATCCAGATCAAACTGGCTTTATAAAAGGGCTACAAACCCATGATAATTTGCGTCAAATCTGTCATTTAATTGAAAAGGTGGGAAAGAAAGGGGGATCAGCAGTAATGGTGTCGTTAGACGCTGAAAGACATTCGAACGAGTAGAATGGTCCTTTCTTTTTAGCACTTTACATACCATGGCTTTTGCCTCAAAATAATTAAA
Organism: Ambystoma mexicanum; assembly: GCF_040938575.1. Lineage (NCBI taxonomy): Eukaryota > Metazoa > Chordata > Amphibia > Caudata > Ambystomatidae > Ambystoma > Ambystoma mexicanum. The sequence goes on from NC_090923.1 coordinate 87,223,563, forward strand.
GATGGTCATGACTAACTATGTGTGTCCCTCTGTTAGACTGTTCATTAATGGAAATTGTCCTCTAAGATCTCTATATCCCGTGGCACGAAACAGGGCTGCCCTTCTCACCGATTTTATATGCACTGCACCTTGAACTTGTATTGGAGCAACTTAGAGAATCGCAACAGATAAAAGGTATACCATTTGGGGGAGGGACACACAAGTTGATGGCATATGCAGATGATATGCTTTTAACAAACACCACCCCGTGAAGTTCATTGCCGGTGGCATTAGCACATTTAGAAAAGTTCAGCAGACTCGCGGGTCTCAAAATGAATATTACTAAATCCAAAATCCTGAATCTAGGTTTAAGACAAGAGGAGTTAACTAAAGCAATGAGGCAGACACAGCTTTGCTGGATGCCACAAAGTATCCGGGTTTTAGGTGTGAACATGCCCTGTTTGCTAGAAGACATATACTCTGCAAACTTTCGGCCGCTGTTAGATGATATTCAGAGGCTGTTTCAGGCTTGGAGCCCTTTAACAGTGCCATGGTTGGGGTGAATTAATTTGATCTAAATGGTTATTTTACCCAATGTATTATATTTGTTTCAAGCTCTCCCGATCCGAATCCCGCCCTAATTTTTATGAACCTTACATAAAACTATTTCAAAATATATATGGAAAAATAAACCCCCTAGAATAGCACTGAGCACATTAATGCTTCCCCCGCATAGAGGAAGGGTGGGCCTTCCTAACTTCAGGGTGTTTTATCGTGCAGTTCAACTCCGAGTTATCAAGGAGTGGTTTGGTGAGGGCACAGGAAAAAGGTGGAAACGCATGGAAAGAGCAATAGTGGGTCCTAGTATGGGGGAGAAATTATGGTTACCTAGACCCGACAGACCCCGAAATATACACCACAGTATAACTACAGGGGTAGTGGACGACTCGTGGGACCAAGCGTTTTGCCAACACGGAATCACATAATTTCCCTCCCTGTTTACCCCTCTTTTCACAAACCCACAATTTACCTTGGGAGCACATGTTAGCTTGTTTCCTGAATGGAAAAAGGCGGGATGCATACGGTTTCGGGATATGTTTTTATATCAGGAAATCAAGTCTTTTAGGTTAGCGAAGGAGGAGTTAGCTCTTCACGAGAAGCATCGCTAGCAGTACTTTCAAGTCCGCCACTGGCTGTTGGCCCCACCAAACAGGTTAGCAGCGACAAGATCACTCACACCTTTCGAGCTGTTTGTATCATCTAGCTCTGGAGAGAGGCACATGATTTCAAAAGTCTATAAGCTTTTAAACAACAAACCCCCAATAAAAATCCCCACATTTCCGATAACCTGGGCAAAAACTCTGGGGTACACGCCATCAGAAGAAGCATGGTCCCCCTTGTGGTCAGACGTCCTGAAAATGACGCGATCCATACAGATTAGGGAATTCTGGGTAAAAGTTATGTATCAGTGGCATTATACACAAGAAAGACTGCATAGGATTGCTCCTAGGGCCTCAGTATTATGTTGGATGGGAAGTGGAGAGAGAGAGGAGATTGGGTGCATATATGATGGTCTTGCCCTAAATTGTCGCAGTTTTGGGAAGAGGTGCAGGGAAGTATTAAGCTGATGCTTGGATTTGGGACGGGAGACCCCTTGGAGAAATTCTCTTGGGCTTGGCGCAACAGGACAATGTACAATGGTTGAAATCTCGGAGGAAAGCATTTTATCTTCTGCACTAATAGTCATAGCCCAAAATTGGAAGTCAGTGGTCCCTCCACAAATAAAAGATTGGTACTATAAATTGTGGAATTTTGTTTCGTTAGAGTGGATCACATACACAATGCAATGGGAACAAGCAAAGTTCTCGACGGAATGAGCACAGATCTTGAATTTTTTGCATGGAGACTTTATGGAACAGCATTGCCCGTAGAATTTGGCAATTTTGGATATCCTTTGATCTTTATATCTTATGTAATGTACAGCAACATTATGTAATGTGAGCAACAGTGAATCAGAATCTGTGCTGGCCTAGCCAAGACTATGCTTTTACCCTAACTTTGACTCTCATGTATCTGTTTGCCTAATGTAACCGCCCCCGTACCATGAGGTGTGGCTTTGCTATACTATTCATTTAAGAACCACCTGTACGTTGTAATGCATGCATGGGCTTGCACTTTGAAGATTGTCACTTCGCACTTACTGTAACTAGCACCCTGATACCTGAGGATTTGGTGCGCCTCTATAAATTCAAAATAAAATAAAAATAAAATAAATGTCTCCATCTGTATATTAAAGATTACTGATTATTTACCCGTGTTTTCACACCACATATCATTGCAGTTATTATTATTGGGGATTTCTATTACGATTAATTCCATACTCCTCCAGCATCTAAGGGCCAGACCATTTGTATAGCACCAAAGCCTGTAGGCCTCAGGGCGGTATAGTAACACACACACAGATCAGTTAGACGGGACATAGCCAAGAGAAGGACTTTCGTCTAGCTTTATTCAAAGAGAAGAATTTTTAAATGTCTCCTGAAAATCAGATGTCTTTCTTCTGGGCACAGGTCCGTGGGAAGATCATTCCAGGCTTGGGCGGCCAGCACTGGGATTGATCTTCCATTTCCTCTCATTCTTTTAACCTGAGGGATTACAAGCCGCTGGGCAGTACTAGATCATGGAGATCGTTGTGGCTTGTACTTAGCCACATGCTCTTTTAGATAGCTGGGAGCTTCCCCGAGAACACATTAATGGACCAAGTTAAGAACCTTAAAGCGAATCCTCACAGCCACTGGTATCCAATGATGCTCTCTTCGAGACATGGTTATATGTTCCTTCATGGGTATATTGCATAAAATCTTGACCGCATCGTTTTGGATTTTTGGATATTTTTTTACACAATCCTTACAGGCAACCCCCTCGTCCCCCCAAAATGGTAGTTACAGTAGTCCAGTCTTGGCGTGATAATCACGAGTACTAGAGCTTTCCAATTTTTCTGAGTAACCACAGGACTAATCTGTCGCAGTACTTTTAGGTGATATTTAGGCACAACCAATTTTCAGTCATCCAATGTTTGATACTACTGTATACACTGTTTAGTTTTTCTAAGTCTTGCGGGTAGTTTCCACTAAGTTCCATCATCATCTGGATATCAACCGCATAATTTGTGAACTGCAGGCCCATCTGTTCCATCTGGACGCATAGGGGTTTTATATACACATTGAATAGCGCCGGAGACAGGCAAGCGCTTTCTGGTACACCAAAGTGTATCTCAGGTGATTAAGAAGAGGCATCCTTTCGGCAAATCCTGGATTTTCTGTTACTTAGAAATGAATCTATCCATTTAATAGCATTCGTGGTACAGTTACCAGTATCGGCCAAGGTATATAGCAGGCGTTTGTGGTCCAATGAATCAAAGGCCGCTGGTAAGTCCAATAAAATCCACAGTCCAGTCTTACTATTCTCCAAGGTGCCCAACATCTGGGTTTGTAGGTCCAGCGTGGCACTCTCGGTTCCATGATTGCTGCGAAAGACTGATTGCTTAAGGTGCAAAGTGTGTAATAGTTCAAGATGCTTTTTTTAATTGAATGGCAGCAATTTGATCAACTATCTTGAGTAGAAAAGGACTATTTGTGATGGTTCTTAGGTTGGATGCTTCTTTCGTGCCCATTCCTGTTTTTTTTCATTAAGGGAGTCACTACTACCATTTTAATTGCTGTAGGAACACATTTGTGGAAGAAAGAGGCATTCACAAATCTCCTACGAAAAGGAGCAAAATGTTTTGGGTTCTCCAAGATACTTTTGGATGGCATAATGTCACCTGGGCAGGATGTTGGGCGCATATTCTTGAGTATCTTTTCAGTTTCTGTAATCGATATTAATTCGATATCACAAAGTTCTTGACTATTCCCCTTCCTCTTATTTCTTCCTGTGTCTTCTTTTTCCTTAAGTTCTTCCATAATAAGACCTTTTCTGATGCTATTAAGCGCAGATGTAATTTTGTTGTTGAAAGCCTGATGAACTCTGGTGCCATCATCATTGTCCGGCACAAAGAGTCGTTGATCAATGATCAAACCCATGTTGCACGGCATTGCCATAGTGTGTTGTCATTGAGCTACACACCCTGCTTGCTTGTTAAAAGAACGCCTTTCCAGCTATCCTGCCCCCAACTTCAACTAAACTGGTGGGCAGAGGTACTGTAAATCACAACCTCAGGGGGGCTCTCTCTGCAAATACAGTCACGACTGTGCAAAGTACCAACGTCAGACCGTCTTTCTCGATTCACCCAGTGAAAGGGGGAGGGTGGAAGGCTGAGTGAGCGCAATAAGGCGCTCATATTGCCAAAGGGGAGGGCAGGGAGAACAAGAGAGAAAGAGATACAGAGATACAGACAGGGAGAAAGCTGGGAGCATGACACACACACAGTTACTTAAATATGCAAATTAACAAGGGGGTCCTGGGAGTTCCTCTGCCAGACATGAGTCCTGGTTATGAGAGACTTAGCCAGAGTCTTTAGCTCACTATCTTTCACAGAGGAGAAATATCCTAAACATATCAGTCTTTGTCCTGCCCTGGGATAGTCCAGCACCGAAATGCTAGGCAATTCTCCTCTGAACAAGAGTACCAACAGCAACCCCAGCCACTGCTAAAACTAACACCCAGGACATAAAAAATGACATCACAAATGTCATTGATGACATCACTGATGACATCACATTTCTGGCCCACTTGTTTTTGTTTATTGACATATAGGGCAGGTGGTTTTGTTCACTGGCAGTCAGAATAATAAAATTGAAAAAGGTGCTATATATCTAGACGCTAACCTTGTCATATGTTCTTTAAGTGCTTTCGTTAGGGTTTGGTCTCAGCTCATGGTGCACATACATGGGGAAATGAGCAGGCCTCAAACACACAATTCATTTGTATACATGAAGATAAACTTTAATGTCATTAACATTTTCTAATGATGCAGTTTCTTTCTTCCTTACTTTAGTTTCCCTGTATGTGCATTTGTATGCATTGTGGTTCTTCATATGTATTGTTTGTACAAGCACAAGTGCTGTAAGTCTTGAATTGTTATCTAGTTATTACATGTTTAACATTACTCAAAACTCTGATACGGTAGCATTCATTATTGTACTATCCAAAATTACAAGATTATAAATAGTGGTGCATGCTGCAGTCATTGCCTATATTTATATATGATTAGGTTTCTGTATTAACGACAACACTACAATACAATGATATTAGATGAGTACATTCTTTAATAGATTAAGTAGTTCATGACAGGTCTCCCGATCACCCCTGACATCTTGTTACCAACAATATAAATACAGCTCCTTGTAGGGACTTTTCATCAAAATTTATTTCACATGTGATGTCATCAGTGATGTCATCAAGGACATTTGTGATGTCATTTTAGATGTCCTGTGTGTTAGTTTTAGCAGTGCACGGTGGTGGCGCGAGTTATTGTTGTTTAGCTTACTATAACTGGCGAATTTCTGGGGGTTTTCGATTTAACTTGAAACCATAACGTCCCTCCAACAAAGTTTTTTCTTTGAATTTTATAGGTTTTTATTAGTCCAACTTAACCATAACGCCACTTTAACAAAGTTTTTTCAGTGAATTCCAGGGGTTTTTACCAGTGCATGCTATTTTTCTACAACTTACTAATATCATACTTGCCCAATATAGCAATTTTTGTGTCCAATTTACAAAGTGTCACCTTAAAACTCTGCCATTTCCCACCTTCTGGAATATTTTTTTTTTAAACATCTATTTATTAGCATGTCAACAAATACAAATCACATCAATATAATACAAGGGTTTTTTAGATTTTAGCAGAAACATAAACACATCGTTCAACTACATCCCAATAAGTATACAATGCAAAGCAAACATTACAATCCAACACATCCCCCATAGCCACACTAAATCACTTTCAGTGTATGTAAACAACAAGAGTCTCAAAAAAATATAACCACCCCTCCTATCAGAAGACATACATAGACACAAGACTCCACGTAGACCAACACCAAACCAATACACTAAGAAAGAGAGCAAAGAAGAAAGATAAGAAAAATTAGAAAGAAAAGAGGGAAGAGAAGAGAGAGAGAGAGAAGAAAAGAGAAAAAGATTAAAAAAAATAAAAAAATAAAAAATACAAAAAGAGAGAAAAAATAAAAATAACAGTTTCCACTCCTCAATATCATCCATACCTTAGATATTTAGCCAGATAAGGCATTGAATGGCCCCCACAATGAAATGTATTCCTCCTCCTTCTCTCTTGCTTCGAATGATATTTTATCATAAGCAGAGAGGCTCTGCAACTCCATTAACCAGTCCTCCACTGATGGCTTCTTCCTGGTTTTCCAAACTCGAAGAATCAGTCGCATCGCAACTAACAAAGCTTTATCAATAAACTGTTATATTTCATAGAATCAGAACATCTACCCCTATGTAGAAGAAGGATTATATTAACTGCCGATCTCTGCAAAATTACTTTTAGCGTCAATTCAACTCTATCAATCACTTCATTCCAAAAGCTACAAACTCTCGGACAACTCCAAAGAAGGTGTACCCTGTCTGTCCCACACCCCCAGCATAAATCATCTGCCTGTAAGTTCAATTTATACATCTTAACCGGCATCCAGTATACTCTACCTTCTATCTTCTGTCTGATCATACGTAGATTTAAGTCAGCTCCTAGACTGACACCTACTCTTAATATATCTCTCCAATCTCTATCTGTAAAGTCCATATTCATATCCACTGACCATATCTCTCTCAATTTTTCCCAAGCTTCCACATGCCCAATTTCCAATTGCATAAAGTTCATATGTACGAGCAGTATGCTCTTATCCCAAAAGTAACTGACACAATTCCGGTTTAGTCCCCATGGAATCATTGAGCATGCCTTTCCGAAGAATAATCAAAGAGACTAGATCTGCATATATATTTGAGGAGATGCAGAGAAAATTTGGTCTGCATAAATAAATGAATAATTTTTTAACACTTCTATACACGTTTTGCAACTATATCAACTAGTTTTGCATCCATAGACGTCTACGAACATCTGACTTCATAGCGGACCTTCCGGACAGTGCCACATGACCATACGCTGGCACGCGGCATGATGACGTGTCCGAGAACCCGTCCACACTTCACCATAAGATCTCTGCTTCATGGACCGTTCAGAACTGCAGTTTCTACTGATCTAGGAACTTTCAACTTCAAAATGTCCCTTGCACAGCTCCAACACCTATTCCTACTCATTATCCATTAACAATCTAGTACAGAGTACATACTTTTAGCAAAACTGCTATTTATCTTAAAATGGCATCAGCTAATGCCATCCCTCCTCCCCAAGAGCCACCACTACTGCTGTAATCAAGGAGCATGAGAAACACTGCCCCCTACCTTAGAAATAACACACGCACAACATTTTCCCTTGTCCACCTACCCCTCCATATTAGTGTGTGGTTCCTCTTCCCTCATTTCCCTCCCCATCTTTCGTTCTTAGCTCTGCCAAAAAAAATACATTCAAAAACAACAAAAGACATATTCCTTTAGGAACCACCTTTCACAGTTAAAAAATAGAACTAAAAAAAGAAAAATGTATAGACTCCCTCTACTTTATATTTCTCAGTTAAGTACATAGACTCAATAGGATTTTCCAACATTTCCATTTGCATTTTGTGTTATGCAAATGGGAATATTGTGGTGTTCATCCTCCGTTCCAGGGACTGGAACGGTGGATACCGGCCCAGCAGCCCAAGTTATCATCCCAAGCGAAGCGAGGGTGGATAATGAGGTCTCTGGACCATTATCCCCCCATTCCAGCCCCTAAAATGGGGGATGAAGGCCATTAGCACCCTAGGTTCCCAAAGCGGGAACCTGGGGTGCTTCAAAAGAGGATTTTTCTTCCTAATCCGGGACGTGGGTGCTGTGAAAAATGAATGGAGCAAAACGACGGGGTGTGCTATAGGGCGTTATTTACAAAACAGTGTGATTAAATCATCATATTGTTTACAAAATGTCCCATGACTGAAGGATGCGGCTTACTGTGTGGAGCAACGTTTGGGCCCCAGGAAGATGAGTATAGGTCACAATATGGTGATTTAATCACACTGTTTTGTAAATAACGCAATATAGCACACCCCCTCATTTTGCTCCATTCATTTTTCACAGCACCCACTGAACACCTAGACGTCACAGTCTCCCTTGTCCTGACGAAGGCCCCTACAAGAACATGGCTATACTCTAGCCCCTACAAAAAGCCAAAACACTTTGGTGTAGACATTAACTCTTTTATCACAGTGCTACTAATAGTTTCACTGTCTGTAACTGTTGTTCATTATATGTATCCATTGCACTTGTTTACGTGATATGACTCCTGTCATGCTTGACATCGACAGTAGAATGTGTACCGTGTTGACTCTATGTACTGTTTTGCAAGGAATTTAACTTGCTGATGTATGTTTTGCAATATATATTGCTCTATTTGTACAATTTGGTGTTCTGTGGTATATACAACCAGTGAATATATATATATATATATATATATATATATATATATATATATATATATATATGTTCCAAATCTAAATGAAAAGTATTACAACAACTAAGGTGTGAGACCAGGTGTTACTTATATAATCTGTGTTCTGAAAAGGAACTATAAGGGGGTATTCTTGTTCTACTGACCTGTTCACCTGTCCACCTGGATGACAGATCCCAGGGGACTAGTGGGTCAGATACATTCTGGTTGCTCACAGGGCCTTTGGAGAAGGACCAGGGGACAGAACCACAATTTACCTTGTGCAGTAGTGGTTCTTGGTGCTTGACAGTGTCAAGTCGGTTTCAGGGCGCTTTGCAGCTTCTGCAACAGAGTTCCAGATGGGAAACGGTTGCAGGTGTCAGGCGGCAGGCAGTACGGCAAGGCAGGCTCGATAGATGGTTGCCAGCTGGCCTACATGGTGGCTCGGGGTCAGGAATTGTTGTCTCAGTGCTGGTTGGCGGGTCTGAAGCACTGGTCGAGGTGTCTCTGATGCGTTTAGTGACTGCAGTGCAACTAAATTCAGCGGTGCAGTCGGTTGCAGCTCAAGGGGCTCGACAGGCTCGGAAATGTCCTTTAAGGCGGACGCTAGTAGATGTTTGTCGATGCACTCCTCCTGTCTTCTTCACTGAGCTTGTGTCGACCTTTAAGGTGGATGGGCCAAAGCTGAGGAGAGTGTTGCAGATGCCTTGTCCTTGGTTTGGCGCAGAGACTCTCTGGCACTTCCCACTTAGGAAGCTTGCTGCAGAGCCTAGCAGGGCACACTGTGTGTTGGCTGTATGCCGGTTCTGGACTTGCTGGAGGGTCCTCTGGATTCATATCTCCCTCTGCTCCCTGGGAGATGTTTAGGGGAGGGATCTTGCTTCCCTCTTTGGAAATCCTGGCCTTCCTTCTCTTGCGGAAGCTGTAAGGCAGACTGTACCTTCAGCCAGAGTCCAAATGAGTTCTTCGTGTTACTCCTTGCAAAGTCTTCAGATGATCTGCTCAAAGTGGTGTAGGCTAAGCCTACCTTAATGAACCAATCCTGGGTCCCCACTACAATCTCCTGTATGCATGAGGTCATAACCAGAGTGTTTTGCAACAGAAAAGGTAAAGGGGTGAACACATTTAATGCTAAATCCCACCCATCTTCCTGTCTGCTGTGGATCAAAGGGTCTCACTGGTTAATTGAGCTTGCTGTGGTTTCTGATTAAATGGCAGGTCTTCATTGAAGCTGCGGCAGGACCCGACTTTTGGCCTCTGCCAATCCACATACTCATACCTTCTGAATGGGCCCCCCTACGGGACTTGCCTACTGTAAACACATGTCCCAGACATGACAGGTCACAGCCCTTGATACTGAGAGCCGGGAGCTGGCTTCATGTTGACACAGTGCATATGGAAGGTTGTTGGGGTTTTCCTGTCCTTTGTTAGTCCTGCGACCAGGCCTCCAGTGGGCCTGTTTGAATTGACTCTGATTAGTATGCAAAGCTGCCAAACAGCTAACAATGGATAGGGCGGATCCATGGAGCCTTTGCTAGTTAATTATGGTGGCCATGGCAAGAGGAAGGTTTTGCCTTCCCCCTTATGAGATGCCTTCATATACTCTTGGCTGTCATACTCCAACTAAATATGACATGGGGGACGATGCCTGTAGGCTGTGTCCACCCAGAGTATACGGGTCTATGTGTATGTCATGCGGTGAGCATAGGAAAATATATGCGGATTAGCCCCACACATTTTCCAGAGGTCAATCTACCATTGTTCAATTTCATTTAAAATTTCAAAAAAAAGCTCAGGAGAGCGCACACTCACCGTGCGGATGGTAGAATTCCTCACACCTTAAGCACCTAGACCGGAACCTTGTGACGGGTTTGTCTATAGTCCCTGGCAGGCGAGCCCTGCCAATTGTCTTCAGTCTGTGAAGGTTCCAGGTGACACCGTCCTCAGTCGGGGCACCTTGGTATTGTCAGGTAAGTCAAGTAAATACAGTAGAAATTACATACACATTGATATAGAAACATTTGCTGTGTCTGTGTGTTACAATTCTATCCTAGCCTACCTACTCCACGTATGCAGTTAGCACACTAATATCTATGCCTGTCGGTGCATGATATACCAGGGGCACAGCCAACAGAACTATCACAGGCCAGAAGCAGCTCTTTCATATGCCAGAACAGCCTGATATGGCCAGTTACTGCCATCTCAGACCAGTTGAAACCTCACGTGACAGGTATAGTCATAATGGCACTACTTGGGTATATGATAATTGCCTGCTTATATACCCAAGTAAGATCATTTTATGGCAGGCAAATCCACATATGCCAGGTATAGTAATCATATGCCAGGTGAGGCCTCGGAAGCACAACGTGCTGTTAGCACAAGCCAGGTGCAGCCTCAGTTGCCAAGGTGCTGTGGGTCTATGCCAGGTAAAGCCTGAAATGCCAGGTATTAGCATCATTGTATGATACGGCCTCACATGACCAGGTGTTTCCATCACATGTCACAGCCTTGTTCCACTAGGGACATCCATACTCCCCACCGCACCCCAGCACTGGCAGATTTAAGACAAAAGACCCCGTAGTCAGGAATGTTAAAGAGGGCCGGAGTGGAATAGGCGACGGGGTGGAGTTTGTGTGTGATGAGGGTACATTCAAGAATAAATGAGTCTGCTTGTTGATTGGAAACTGTTTTGAATCACTTTTTACGCAATTCCAATTTGAGCAGTTAAGGAAAATAAGAAGCTGTAAAGGCACATTACCCCGGCCTTTGTCGACCTGCACAGGCTCTCACTGCACACAGAAATCACCTTCAAGTCTTGCTGCATCATCCAGGCCTTGCAAATTCTTCAAAATCCCACTAGACCACCAAGGCGAGTTCCTTAGTTTACATACTCGACCTAAGAGAAATGCACTTGCCCCAAGGTTATTGGTGACAAAATATGTACCAGTGCTTTTTGTAAAATGTTGCATGTCGTCATAAGCACACTTTATATTTGGTGCAATGCTGTCAAGCATGCACAGTGAAACTTGTATTTGCCACTTACTGCAATCAAAGTGTATTTGCAGTAAATCAATAATAAGTTTCTCACATCCCTATACTTGCCAGCAAGGTCGAGTATCATGCAAATGGTACTCACCCTTTATAAAAACTACTTGCCAATGCTAGTGCACTAGTAGATTTTACGAGCCCTGTCATCTATAAGGCAGTCACCCTCAAGTCACCCAGCTACCTCGCAGAGAAACTCAGCATCTCCGGTAGACAACGCACTACCAGAAGACACATACAGACTTGAAATCCCCTGCTGCAAAAAGGAAAGGACAGAAATCAAGCCTTCTCTGCTTACGCCCCAAGACCATGGAACCTCCTCCCCGTGAGCATCAGACTCGCCCCCACGCTCCTAGAAGTCAGAAAATAACTCAAGACCCACCTCTTCAAGGAGTCTCTCCTCCTGAACAACTAGGCCATCACGTCAACCCCTACATCACCTGACTCGCTAGACGATGCCCGCCTCTCTCCTCCCCGCCAGCCGTTAAAGCTATACCCTTCTGCTGTATTCTACCTCCGCTGAATTTCTGTTCTGTTACCTCTGAAAAGCGTTCCGTTAGGCATATGTACTGTTGTATATCTCTCTAACGCGCTCTGTTATGTATCTGTATTGTTGTATACCTCTGTGAAGCGCTCTGTCATTTCTCAAAGCTAGGCTGCGCTCTATAAATACCATAATAATGACAACAATGTGGTCAAGTAGAAAGACATGATTTAAGAACAGCTGTCCTTGTGGAAAAGACACAAATTTACCAAGTAGACAACAACTTCTGCCTTCCTAGCTTCACAGCAACATACTAATATGTCTGGATTATTTTCCTTAATTTGCAGAATTAGTTGTTTGTTTTTAATAAAGCAGATTTTCAGTGCACCAACCCACATTGTAAGTCAAACTGAAATTAAAACAAATAGTTATCAAAATGTGTATGGTACAAGAAGTATGATTTATTCTCTTTCTGTACAGAGCTTGATAACTTGATCTTTTCATTTTTAACACTGCAACTAATAGATATTAATGCTATTTAAATAAAAGTATATAGTTCAACATTATCTGGATGTGAGTCTGAGTCGGCTCTTGGAATTGAAATGTATGACGGGTTGCAGAATGAACTCTTTTACAAGAAACAAGCACTTAACTTCCTGAGCTATCTCCATTACTGTCTACATGCTGTATTAAAAGAGGTCATTTTAGATACATAGCAATAATACTGTCACACATGAGACATAAAAAAGTCACACTTGAAGCAAACACAGATGAAACACACAAGTTGACATTACAGACATTAAACTCCCCTGCATAGCAATCATTTTTCAGATGCCATTGCAAGTGCTAAAGTGGGAAACGTTCAGGTTGTTTATGGTATGGTATGGTTCATTTATAAAGCGCCTATACACGGGCAAGTGTTTCAAAGCGCTCAAGGAGGGTGGGAGCAGGGGAAAAAACAGCAGTCGCTCAGAGCCTTTGAAATCCTGAGACGATAATAGTCAGTACAGGCAGAGTAAGTGTGTAAAATACATTTAACAGTTTGAGATACAGCAAATAGGCCTAACAGCAATTCATCAGTTTTAAACAGTGCAATAAGGGGTGAAGACAAGGGAGAACAGACTTTCCGACAAGGGAAATACTGCATAAACCTGTAGGAATCTCGTGCAGTGTTACCCTCCACTGAATAAGCAGTTGCCATTTTGGAAAAGTAGACAGGAACACACACACTAAAACTGCCAAAGGCAAAACCAATTCTGGCAAATGGTGTTTTTTCAATTCATAGACCTATAAGAGTGAAGGGAAATAGGCCATGGGTCGACAGGAATGGGCCACTTGGGCCATCTGGAATGCCTGGGGTCGCAGCTGCGACCCCTGGCTACCACCAAATGACATCCATGAGAATCAGAGCTGAGAGAGTCGTGGCTTGATCTGATCATGGGCCTCGAGGAAGGCGACCCCTGGCTATCCCCAAATGACATCCATGAGAATCAGACCTCAGTGAAGCATGGTTCGATCGGCTCATGGGCCTAGCAGCTGCGACCCCTGGCTACCCCCAAATGACATCCATGAGAATCAGACCTCAGTGAGGTGTGACTGGATCTGCTCATGGGCCTCGAGGCAGGCGACCCCTGGCTACCCCCAAATGACATCCAGGAGAATCAGGCCTCAGTGAAGCGTGGCTGGATTGGCTCATGGGCCTAGAGGCAGGCGACCCCTGGCTACCCCCAAATGACATCCATGAGAATCAAACCTCAGTGAGTCGTGGCTGGATTGGCTCATGGGCCTAGAGGCAGGCGACCCCTGGCTACCCCCAAATGACATCCATGAGAATCAGACCTCAGTGAGTCGTGGCTGGATCTGCTCATGGGCCTAGAGGCAGGCAACCCCTGGCTACCCCTAAATGACATCCATGAGAATCAGACCTCAGTGAGTCATGGCTGGATCTGCTCATGGGCCTAGCAGCTGCGACCCCTGGCTATCCCCAAATGACATCCTTGAGAATCAGACCTCAGTGAAGCGTGGCTGGATCTGCTCATGGGCCTAGCAGCTGCGACCCCTGACTACCCCCAAATGACATCCATGAGAATCAGACCTTAGTGAGTCGTGGCTGGATCTGCTCATGGGCCTAGAGGCAGGCGGCCCTTGGCTACCCCCAAATTACATCCATGAGAATCAGACCTCAGAGAGTCGTGGCTGGATCTGCTAATGGGCCTAGCAGCTATGACCCCTGGCTACCCCCAAATGACATCCATGAGAATCAGACTTCAGTGAGTCGTGGCGGGATCTGCTCATGGGCCTAGAGGCAGGCAACCCCTGGCTACCCCCAAATGACATCCATGAGAATCAGACCTCAGTGAGTCGTGGCTGGATCTGCTCATGGGCCTAGAGGCAGGCAACCCCTGGCTACCCCTAAATGACATCCATGAGAATCAGACCTCAGTGAGCCATGGCTGGATCTGCTAATGGGCCTAGCAGCTATGACCCCTGGCTACCCCCAAATGACATCCATGAGAATCAGACCTCAGTGAGTCGTGGCTGGATCTGCTCATGGGCCTAGAGGCAGGCAACCCCTGGCTACCCCTAAATGACATCCATGAGAATCAGACCTCAGTGAGCCATGGCTGGATCTGCTCATGGGCCTAGCAGCTGCGACCCCTGGCTATCCCCAAATGACATCCTTGAGAATCAGACCTCAGTGAAGCGTGGCTGGATCTGCTCATGGGCCTAGCAGCTGCGACCCCTGACTACCCCCAAATGACATCCATGAGAATCAGACCTTAGTGAGTCGTGGCTGGATCTGCTCATGGGCCTAGAGGCAGGCAACCCCTGGCTACCCCCAAATGACATCCATGAGAATCAGACCTCAGTGAGTCGTGGCTGGATCTGCTCATGGGCCTAGCAGCTGCGACCCCTGGCTACCCCCAAATGACATCCTTGAGAATCAGACCTCAGTGAAGCGTGGCTGGATCTGCTCATGGGCCTAGCAGCTACGACCCCTGGCTACCCCCAAATGACATCCATGAGAATCAGACCTTGGTGAGTCATGGCTGGATCTGCTCACGGGCCTAGCAGCTGCGACCCCTGGCTACCCCCAAATGACATCCAGGAGAATCATACCTCAGTGAAGCGTGGCTGGATCTGCTCATGGGCCTAGAGGCAGGCGACCCCTGGCTACCCCAAATGACATCCATGAGAATCAGACCTCAGTGAGTCGTGGCAGGATCTGCTCATGGGCCTAGAGGCAGGCGACCTATGTAAAGGCGGCTTAGGTCTAGTAGGAGACGCTTAAAGTTGTGGGCATATCATGTAGGCGGCGGGCGGTGCCCTCTCTAACACATGACCTACCGTTATCTAGGAGGCAAACGCTCCCAGTGCTCCGGAAACTTATTCTCCTCCATAGTGAGACAATGGGGGGTGGCTGCTGATGTCTGTTGGGTTCCTACCCGCTGAAGTCTGATGGCCTGTTCTTTTGCAGTGTTGTAGTGCAACGCATTTAGAACATACTTGAGAGGGATTTCGCTGTCAGCCTTCACCTTTTCTATTAGTTGTGTTGGTCGGGTGTCCCCCTCGCTGAGGGGTGATTAGATTTGACATTAGGCCTACTGCCTGTGACCTTGTGTTGCGGAAGGTGGCTAATATCCAGCTGCCCAGGCGGACGAGAAGAAGGACTTCCTTTCCTCCAATCCTCGCATCCTCTCAGGTACTAAGGTAGCAGGTAGAGTTCGCTTTGATGGCATTTGAGGTGTTGTGGGGCTTAACCTGGGCACTCTCTGCTTTTGGTACCTGCTTCTTCAGTGCGCCCGAGATGCTTCTCTAGGGGCTGCAGGGCAGGATCGCTTGTCAATCATTTTTGAGGCACCACCCCCTGAGTAGGGGGACTCCTCCCCCCGATGTCAATGTTATTCCACAACCTTTGCAGAATGCACCTTTGTTGAATTTGTTATAGCCAATTTTGTATCACTTTTATTTTTACATCAAATCTATAGATGGTAAGTATGGGTATGGTATATAGAGGGGGTGGGATTGGGGGTGTAAAAGGGGTGTGGGGTTCCACCCCCACACACACTTGTTTAGGTTAAAAAGTGATTAAATCGGGAAAAGAATTTCGGCAAATTTGCATTTGAGGAAAAAGTTTTTTTTTTTTTAAAGAATCAAGAAAAAGTCCTGGATCCATGACAATAGGTCACTTAGGGGCAGGAGGGCATCAGGGTCTTGGGAGCCCCAGACTATGTTGCCAGCCTCTGGTGCCCAGTCATCGCCCTGGAGCCTATTGAAATGTCTTATGTTTCCCCAAGTGCAACCTTTGGGCAGCCAGCCCCACACTTGGATTACTGCAGGCCAGTAGTTGGCAGGGCTCTCTCAGATAAGAGGTCTTTCTGGGGTGCCCCTTCCTGGTCCTCTGGCTCTGAGAAATAGAGTCCCGGTTGTGTCCCTTTTGTGCGGATGGAAGGGCCGGGCACCCATGGGGCTCTTCGCCCTGAAAGTTGGCCTGGAGACGCCTTGTTCCCTGGGGCTTCTGCGAATCTTGGCCGGTCCCTGCATTGGATGGTCCAGGGGACAGGCCCCTGGCTTTCCTGCATTAATCCTGTTGAACGGCCTGGATACACGTCGATCCATAGCGCCTGAATACACGCCGATCCATAGCGCCTGGATAATTGGACCTCTCCCGTTGGCCTCTATGGGTGATGACATTCACATGTTTTCTCCTTGAGTGGTAGGGACTGCTTGGGACTCTCCATGGGATGGCCTCTGCTACCACCTGAGAGGTCATTCCATTTCGGTCTAAGTATCTGCCCGACCAATCTTTGGATGTCTAGTATGTTAAAGAGTAAGGACTGTGACGAGGAAGAGAGACATGGGGTAATGTTCTGGTTACTTACTGGTAATCTTCATTACTCCTGGGACAGGGACCGTACTTCATAACCTGGGCTATGAGGGGGTGGGGCAAAAGTAAATAAAAAGATTTTGGTAATGGATTCTGTTGGAAGCGCCTTTATAAAGTACTATGACAAGGAAGAACATGACTAGGAGTAATGAAGATTACTAGTAAGTAATATGAGCATTCGCCTACCCATACAATTTACAGAGAATCTGTATGATGGTATACACCTTTCTTCTCACTAACTCGCCAGTCCTTTATCCGTTTGAGAGCATCATTAGTGGTGGTAATAACACAGTGCTCAGAAGTGAAAGGAATCTGACATCAAGCGCTATATAAAAAAAATCGTAATACTATTGCTTATTGGTCTCCCAGGACTTTGTGAATTCATTGAATGATTTTTTTTCTAGTCTCCCTAGTAGCCTGGCCATCACACTAGGCGCTTCACCCGAGCCTAGCCTAACCCCGAAACGACGCGGCGTGCACGTCTAAAGCACGCCCGGACCTCCGCCACACACCTGCAGCAGGCTCGGGTAACAGGTCCCAAGGCCACGAGGAGCCGATGAAGTCAGGTGAAGCAACCTTTAAAAAAAAAAGTTAAAAAAAGCCCTTAAACAAACACAAACCAGGATTTGCGCCGTCGAGTCAGATGAGACGTGAAGAAAAAAAAAAGAGGCAGCCAGAAAAAAAAGAGGAAGTTTGTAAGCGTTATTGGGGCACAAGTGCTTTTGATTGGAGGATGGCAGCTTTTTTTCGGTGGCTTGGCGGGAGGTGGGTACTTGGGTTTGTCTTTTGAGCATTAAATAGCTGAAAAGAGTTGGCAGAGGCAGGTAGAGCGGCGAGGACAGCGGGCTGGTGAGTTATTACCCTTCCCTCTCGGTGCTGCCACCACCACCACGCGCAGGCTGCCCCGGAGCAGGGCTTGGGCGCTCGCTGTTGCAGGCAGGCGGGCGGGCGGGGTTTTATTTATTTCTGAATGCAGCTAGGAGCCGTGTGCCAGGGCCGCACTGCCCTCGCCGCCCCAGAGCAGGCGTAGGACTTCCAAGGGGGTGGGTTACAAGGCCAGAGGGAACGAGAGCCATACCCTAATTCATTTTAGTGGTTTGTAACTGTGTGCCAACATTCTATTCTGAGGACTTCCCTTTATAAACCCACGACTACAAGTCCCAGAATGCAAAGTTGAATCCAGTACTAGACCATTCTCTCTATCCTCTCATGAATGGATAATGTTGGCGTGTGCAGGTTTCTTAAAAGTTAAGAACCCGCTTAGAAAAGGGCTTCCATTGCGGATATCCCGAGTGTGTTCGTTTCCACGAGATCCAGTTGCGGCATATGGTCTGTGTTTTACCCCCCCCCCCTTTTTTTTTGTAGTGAAGTTTTCAGTAGTGTTACCCTGTGAGGTGGTGCCGTGGGCGTCGGCCCCGCTAGAACACCGACGGGAATTATTGTAGTGCATGTGTGTGTACAGGCCTGATCTTGTAATGGATGGATGGGGGAAACCACAAGTACCAGAATGCAAACAGCATGTGGCTGGATGAACAAGGCTGCCCCGTGACCTGTTTATCCCGCTTCTATCGATTAGTTTGCTATTTATTTATTTACATTTTAAAGCGCGCACCGGCCCTTGGTCATCGAGGCGCTGTTACAGAAGGCTTACTCAGTATACTGAGCTTTTTTTTGGGCCGGGAAAAGCAAACCAGCGAGTACCAAAATACTAAGACTGGGTTTACACAGGATCTGATCACAGTATCCATGTGAAGACGGTCCTGCGGTATACACACGCGTTAGACACGGGGCCGCCTGAGATATTTGATTTCGTGCACTGAGAGTTCTGATTAAAGCCCCACCAAACGGGTGATTATTGATCATGCATGCACTAGATGTCAATATTTTTACGAAGTACATCCAGGTTTCTCGGGTGTAAATAGGCCATGTCTCTCTCCTTTATTTTTTTTGCTTTGCATTCTGGTATTTGTAGTTCTGCATTTATGTTGGCAATAGCAAAAAACTGCACCACTAGGATCTTTTTGGGGGGTTGAAGGTTAGAACATCTACTTGGGGATAATTTAAGAGCTCTGGTGTAACTGCTGCATGCCGAACACATGTTCATGGTCTGTGCGGTAATCGACCGCTATATTTAAAACTAAATACATAAAAACACCTTGTCGTGTTGGCCATATAGTGATGTTGACTAATATTAGTGGAGCCACCTCTGAAATAGAATTTCTTGGAAGCTCAGTCATTGAGCACAAAGTTGGAAAGGTAGCTAAGCAGGTTAAGTGACCGTAGCTGTGCTCTCCAGTGTTCCGTATTGCCTGTAAATCCATATGGTCCTCTCCCCCGTTTTCTTTCAGTTTCTTCTGGGAGCATACCGTAAACTAATAGTTTCAACGCATTTACGTACCAAACTGTGTGGTGAGGGGGGCTTTAACCACCCCCCCCCCCAAATTCCCCTCCAGCTCTTGGCCGTGCTTGTCAGGGGCGTTGCTAGGGGGGGGGGGCTATAGCCCCTGATCTTTTGGTTGTAGCCCCGGATAGAATTTCAGGAGCTACAGTCAAAAGTCTAGCTAGCCCCCAGTCCCGACGGTTCCGATATTAGCATAGTCCTGGGTCTTTTCCAGACCTAGCAACTCCCTGGTGCCTGTAATCAATTGGAGCGTTGGGGCCGGGGGAGTCCCCGTAGAGCAGGCCTAAAGTCCACAGCCCTGGTTGCAATGTGTTCTGATGTGGGTTTTGAGCAGGACATTTGGCACATGGCTTCTATCCTGTGTACATGTCTAATGCGTGTGTATGCCGCAGGACCTTCTGCACATGGCTTCTGTGATCGGATCCTGTGTACATGTCTAAAGTGTGTGTGTGTGTGTATACGTGTGTAGCGCTTTGGATTAAGGCGCTATATAAATAACATATCATTATACCGCAGAATTATTCATCACGTTTGTTGAAAAATGTAGGGGGTGTTTGTCTTTTTTGTAGGTGAATAACGCTGGCATGGCGAGAGTAGGGTGGTGCGGAGTGGCCTTGCGGTCTTTCAAACCCCAGCATTTTACTGCACTTTCAAAGTCTTTCCTGATGTATTCAGTTTTGCGGTAAATAAATAAATATGCGGTGGTAACACCGGGTGCCATCTAGCGTGCGTGTGTATTCGCTGCAGTGGGGGCCAGAGGGAATCGGCGCACACCCTGCTTTGCTCTGGAACATCCTGAGGTTGTCATGTTGAGAGTATAACCGCCATGTGGCTTTGTCGCTCGGCTGAGAAACGCAGCCGCTCACTGGTCCCTGAAGACTGCAGAAGTAGCGGAACTACGAGGTCATGTAAAGCGCCACGTGCCCTACAGGATTGAACCACTTCTGGCACGAAGGCCGATATGGGGAGCCGAATAGCCACCCAGCCCACAACGGGCAATCTGTGGTCCTCAAGATGCTTTGGCCTACAACTCCCATGATCCCTCCCCATTGACTCTGATGGCGAGGGCTGATGGGCGTTAGAGGGCCACAGGATGCTTGCTGCTACTCCCCACACCGGCCCCTGTTGGCCATCCTTTAAGCAGAGGCTAGCTCTTTTGCCTGTAAAGCTAGGCACCTTGTGGCCCTAGCACCCGTGGTGTCGCCAGGAATCAAATTTAGGAGGGGCACAGAGGGGGTCAAAGACAAAAGTAGGGGGGCACATACAAAAGTAAGGGGAGAACATGGTCACTGCTCATCTTAGGTAGTGGGGGTACATGGGGGGGGGGTGCACAGGGTTTCATAGGGGGGCCCTGCCCCCCCCAGGCCCGCCCCTAGCAACACCACTGCCCAGCACTGCCTTTTCTCAGCCATGTCTTTTCTTCAAAAACTTTCCATGGTTTAAAATTTGGATTTTGAAAGAAGATGCTTCTCAGACACTTGTCTACACTTAACCCTTGCACTACCACCTGCTAGCCGCTCTATTTGTATTTGGTCCTGCACTTGAGCAATCTTAATGCCACTAGGCCTTGTAAGATCGTTGCCCACCCTATGTTTCCCCTCCCGTGCCTTGTCGCGCCTTGAAACACTTTGGTATAGGCGCGTTATAAATGTCATACCCAGAGGCGCTATGACAAAGGCCTGCGCGGATAGTAAACACTGTTTCGGCCATTGGGAGGTGCAAGCGCCACCTATAAGCCGAACGTTATATTTAATTTTATTTTTCTGTGTCTCCAGTCTAGCCATGGTAAGGAACCACT
The DNA here is from genome assembly GCF_040938575.1 of Ambystoma mexicanum. Lineage (NCBI taxonomy): Eukaryota > Metazoa > Chordata > Amphibia > Caudata > Ambystomatidae > Ambystoma > Ambystoma mexicanum. Next base: position 87,244,700 of record NC_090923.1, read on the forward strand.
GTATCTATCCGACTCTACAAGCCTTCTGGTGATATCTGCTTTGCCTCTGGGACTACCCTTGCGGTTCTCCCCCCCCCCTGCTTCCACTCTTTCTCTCTTCTTGCACCACTTGCATGGAATTCTTTTACCTGACCTCCGAGAAACCATCCACCCAGATGGGTTCATAACCAAACTAAATCAAAGGCTACCTCTTTGCCTCTGAGTTACCCTCCATCTCCTCTACCTGCTAGCTAACATTTTTCCCTCGCCTCTAACCGGCCTCTGTCCCTCACTTCCTCTGCCTCCACTCGAGCGCTTCACCCTTCATGGTCACGCCACGAGCACAGCTGGCCATACCGCCTACCTGAACTTAAATATGTCCAGTGTATGTTACCCTTAAACTATGTATGTCCACCTATGTATTGTCCCTGGTAACTGTCCCATTTACCCCCCCCCCCCCCCAACCTGGTCAGAATGCCCCTCAAACTAAGCTCACTGCTTCCCATCAAATCTCATTTTGTATCTTTGTGATCAGAAGAACAGGATTCCTCCTGTGTATATATAAATAAATGTCAGCACAGCGAGTAGAGCACTGCTTTGACATCCTGCAGAGCCTGCCGACCCAGGTTCGAATCCCGGCAGGGCCAAACTCAGCCTTTCATCCTTCCAAGGTCGATAATGAGCACCACACACTGTGGGTAATAATGAGCAGCACTCAGAAACCTGAGGGTTTGTAGCGCTATATAAATGCAAAATTATTAAGTGTAAAAAAGGAACTATTGCATTAGAGTACAGCTAGGAAGGAACGGCATATGAGGGGCACACAGCTTGCAAGTGTTTAGTTCTTTGCCCACCCATTGACTGCCCCTGGCCATGCTAATCCCTACGGCCAGTTCCTGCTCCCACCTTTCCCCCAAACCCCTCCAGATGGGAGCTCTTAAGCTTGCTTTAATTGAGTGCAAAGTTTTAAGTGCCAGTGTTTTTTCATGGCAGTCTTCTCAGAGTTAATGACTTAATTGGAGCAGTAAACTTGCTACTGGTGTAATACAAAATGTCTGAACCAGGTCTGCCGTCAGCCACTCTATCTATAAGCCCCATGTGTGTCCTTCACTGAAGTTCTGTTCAAAACAAGCATTGGCAAAGCCAACCATTTGGCTCGTGTATAGGTATTAAGCATTTGCCAGGCACTGCCAGTACTTGTACCATTTTTGCAGCTGCTACCATCAACGGTCAGTTATTTCTGCTTAAGGCAGTGCCTGGCAAGTGTCTTTCCCATGCCTGCACAAAAGCCCTTCACTGTTGCCATTGCCAATGGTGGTTTTGTAATATCCTGGCCCCATGGGCTTACTGTAACTGTAGGATGATTCCGGGTGTGGCCAGTGTCTGTCGCGGAAGCAAAGTTCCACGGTCCAGGGTGGGTGTGCACGTGATAGCCCATCCCTCCGATGACCTTTGCGTTTGGTATTGCAGCCTTGGGCAGAGAGGGTATGCTTCAGGCTGTAAGGCCCTGGGGCTGAGGGTGCGCTCACATTTTTTGCCATGAGCAGTCTGGGTGGTTTGGGCAGTCCTACACTGTGCCAAGGCACAGCAACACTCGGCTGGACCTGATGTTTTAATATGCATATGTTTAAGTGGGCTTACTGTATGGTGGCACCATGCCAACCGAATCTGGTGCTTCTTCCGAGTTTTATACGGTGCCGGGCAGCTCCTTGGCGTCACTCTGCCATTGGCACCGGTGGCGCATCCTTGACTCTCTCTCCGGGGCACAGGCGCCGGCCTTCGCGTTTGATCCGTGACTTGGAGCAGGAGCGCGCGCCGCTTGACTGCTTTAATGACGGCTGCCACCCCATACGTGGCACCGCGGGCGCCCTCGGGTCACCGACACTCGGCTCACGCGCTGCGCGTTTGACTTCGAGCGTTGGCGTCTTGGCGGTGGCAGCTGAGACGATGGACTGCGAGTTGGCAGTGCCATGCAATGGCAGCCGGTCGCCTAGTTTGGGTTTATTATGTAAAAGCTAGGCCGCATGTGCCGACCCTAGACTTGTTCGAGACCGAGGATGGCATAACGAGTACCACAGTGCCGTTCTGCAGTTTCAAGGGTGTAACATTACGTTGCTAGCGCAGAAGGATTGCGGGCAAAGCCTGTGTTCCACATGCCAAGCACGATTCCGGCTTTATCCTTAAGGGGCATGGCTTTGCTGGTTTCTATAATATTTTTTATTTTATTTTTTTAAAGCTGTTTTGGTGAGAGACGTGGTGCGCGCGGAATCTGCAGGCGGCCTCCCTCCCGGAAGAGGAAGTGCTCAGCGGAAGCGAGCGGGGTCGGCACGGGCCATGAAATTGTCTCGTGCACCAATGAGAACGTGCCCCACAGTTGCACGTGGGAATTCTTTCCTTTTGTGACGGTGTTCAAATAGTACCCAACTTTTTATTTTATTTTTTTAATAAATTGTTGGATAAAACGTGGTGCAAATTGTACATTTTTAAAAGAATATGTTTTCAGCAACACTTCTCCAAAACGATTGTCCGCATAGTGGAGTAACTCTTAAAAGTGACCCGCTTTGACCAAAAGAAACTGCCGCACACCAGCATTTTGTGTTTTTGGCGCGGCCATGGGCCTGTTGGCCTATAGGTCAGCCCGACCCTGGCAGCAGGCGGCAGTATTGAAGTCTGTGCTGGGGACAGACTCGTGGAATGCGTCTGCCTTCAAACAGCAGTTTTTCCCTTGGTCCCTTCCCCCACCGCATCGGCCAAAACCCATTGATTGCTCCGTTACTTGCCTGAAAAACGTCTGATGTAGGCGCCTTTTGCCACCTCTTCTGTGGGCAAATCAAGCCTCCTACTCCAGTAACAACGGAATGCCCTCTCCATCTTGACCTACACAAACGACCTCGCTGTGACACACTCTACTCGCTGTGTCTTGACCCTGCTCACCCTAACATTGCAAGACTGTGTGTGTTGGGAGGGGGGGCCTTGATTTTTCAGTAATCGTTCTTATTTTCCTTTTCTAGGCTTCTGATTGGTCAGGGGAGCCAGCATACCAAGTGTCACCTTGCCATAGTCAAAAGGGGAGGGAGTAGTGGTGGAAACCAGGGTGGTCCTGTCTTCTGGGCATTACCGCTAAATGCTTGACTGGCATCTTTAACCGGTAATGACTTTTTAATTTTTTTTTTTTTTCTTATCCAACCACTGCTGACCGCTTACATTTTGTAATTTTTTATTTATAGTTTTTTCTTTCTTTGTGGTTTCACACTTCCACCAAGGTGTGGCCTACATGTCTAAGGGTGCTGTTGGATGGAAGTGACGCTCCTGACTTGGGCCGAGTTGATCTGCGAGGAATTGTTCACTTTGGAGGAGAGAGAGAGCGGGACATGTGCCCAGGCAGGGCGTTGCGCCAGGAGTTCATAGTCCGCGTTCATTCCTGCAGCGCATGAGGCGTGCCTCGGTATGAACATTGCCTTCTCTCTGCATTGGCCACACACGCATGTGGGCCTTTAGCCGGAATGGGGGTGCTAGTAAACCCCCATCAGACCTGGGTGTCGTTGATTAGACAAGAGGATCCCAAGATTTCCAGGGGGAGGGTTAGAGAGGGGGGGACGGTTATCGAGGTAAATGGTTAACCGGGCCTCTCTGGTACTCTGAGTGCATTGGTCCATGGTGAAGGAGACGGTGGCTGTGGCACTGCCTGGCTTACATCTTTCCAGACGTAACTGGGCCAATAAAAACATAACACTACTTCTTAGCACAGTCCATCGATAGCGGCTCAAATCGATATCTGGCGAGATCTCTTTCCTCCAGTTAGAGTTGGGCTTCAATCAATCAATTATTTGTACAGCGCTCCATCACGCAAGGCATCATGGCGCTCAAACAACCGATAAATCGGGACAGATGTAAATGAGTCCCAGGTGGAAGAGAGGATAAGTTTATCGAAAGAGAAATGTTTTTAGATTCTTTTTAAAGGATAACAAATTCTCAACTTTTCAGGCAACGAGTTCCACAGCCTGGGTCCTGCCACTGAGAAAGCCAGGCCACCCAAACGTTCTTTCCTATACTTGGGTATCTGCAACTATGCTGCACTAGATCTCAAGGAGCGTGCCGGGATATATGTATCCAGTTTCTCCTGGATGGCTAAACATCCATTTCTGCTTAGGGCACGGTGCATTATGCATAGCACCTTGAATTCTAGTGTAGACTGGCTAGGGCCCGAGCGGGCAAGGCGTACTCTAAGCTGTAAATGCCCACTCAGCAGCGCAGTGTGGCATTTACAGATGTCACTTGATGGGCCCAGCTACGCTTCTGGCCCAACGCGTTGGACAATCCTGGCCACGCGTCACGTACTTGCATAGCGGGAAGAGCTTGGTGGGCCCCTGTGGCTCCGATTTATAATATTTAGAGGCCTTTGTGGATTAATGGACTGTTTAGGATTTTGGCTCCCCTGCCGGCTGCTTTACTTGGCACCATTGCAAGTCCTACTTATGCCCACAAAGCGCAGATGCACACAATGCTGGCATTGGGCAGGGATTGCCCTGCAGTACGAAAGTGGCAAAACATTTCCTGGCCGGATTCGAAGCCAAAAGTCCATGCCCAAGCAATCTGGTCTAAAACCAAAAAAGTGATGGGTGGAAGGCTTTGACTTTGAATTAATCTGAACCACTGGCATTGCTCTGGGCAGCCTGCCGCACCACCGTTTTTTAACCTGTCTGCTCCATTGCAAAAGGGGTCCTTCTAAATCAGTTGCTGCTAGGCCAGGTCCCCTCTGCACGGGAACACAAGCACCCCAGACATGTTTCGGCTTTGTTGGGCCTCCTCAGTGAGGTGCAGCTTGGTTCCCTATGGCACAGCGAGCAAGAGACCCACCTCTGGCCATACCCTCTCTCACACAGAGAGACAGATTAAAACCAAGAAAGTGATGGGTCGACACTGCACCAACAATGACTGCCTCCCCTCAGCCCCGAGATGGAACTTCCGGGCTCGCAAGAGCTCTGCTCAGGGCTGTCTTTGTTCTGCATTTGGTCACGTGACGTGCGCATGACATGGCTGCAGTACAAGCAGGTGATCGTTTAGTGCATTTTCTTTCAGTGTTTCCTTTGATCTTTACAGTAAGTTTAAAATCAGAATGTGTGCGGTTTAATTACATCCTGGTAAGCGTAGACTCTAATTCAGGATGGGGACAACCACCACCCTCCTCTTCACCCGTTTTATTATTCATTCATGCTCAGTTACTCGTGGCCCGGTTGGTTTATTATGCGAGTTGTGCACGTTTGAAGTGATGCCCACAATTTTTTTTATTTGAGCTTTTTAAAAAAAAAATATGTATATTTTTTTATTTTATTTTAATCGTGTTATTGCCGGGACTCAACATCCCCGTTCCCCATGTACAGAGTCCATTACCATGTATAGCGCCGGCTGCAGCACTGCACAGACCGTATCCGCCCCCAATGCCAGTCCCTTCTTCCTCCCTGCACCTGACGATCTGGTCAGATAGCACTGCGAGAAGAGCCTGCCGAACGCAGGTTCGAATCCCGGCAACAGCGCTCCGATACCTCACGGTTCGTAGCGCTATGTAAATGCTTTATTATTATCCTCCGACACTTCCTATACTGTCCGTTGCTCCATATACTTTGGTGTAAGTAAAGCTGCACGTGGAGTTCACCTCTGTGCAACATTGTGCACGGGCTGGCAAGGCGTTTATTTTGGGGTGGAGGGGTTGGAGGCGGTTAGAGTATAGCAGCAGACTCCCGAAAACCTGTGCTTCATTAAACTTCCCAGCATGCGTGCCACCATTTTTAAAGTGGACAAATTGGTCTTCGAAACGTCCACCGTTTCTAGCCAATCCCTTTCCTTATTTATTTGTTAATGCCTCCCCCACATCTATATCCCGTGATGGTCAAATCGGCACCAGTGAAGCGTTCACTATTGAGTGTTTAAGACGCCATTGAAGACCCACTGTAGGCCGCAGTATGGTTGCGGGATGGAGGAATCCCCCCCGCCCCTCCCCCCCCCCCCCCATATCTCCCAGGTGTAGTATCTGCGAGCAGGTGGCAGGCTCCTGGACCCGCGGGACCCCTATGACCCGATTGTTTGGCTAATCTAGATAATTGCCCCTGTTGAGCTGTAATGCTATAGCTTAAACGGTTATCCCTCCACCCCTTTTAGAAATTGGGGTGGGTGTGTGTGTATGGTTTTTATTCTACAGAACAAACCTAGCTGTGACACAAGCTGCTGAATTAATCTCTATATACTGTGTGCACCTGGTTAGTAATACATTGGTAGCGCCAGGCAAGCTATGGTAACCCTCTGAGCGCTGTGCATCAGTAGGGCTGGCTAAAGGGGCGAACAGTCATTATAACATAGCATTTTAACTAAACTTACTGTTAGACTGCAGGGAATAGTTAAGATTTATGGGGTGCTGAGCCTAGCCCCCCCCCCCCTAGGAGGGATGTTGGGCCTGTTGGGGAGAGGGGTTTTTGCTCCTGAATTTCACGAATGCTCATTTGTATAGTGGCCACACCAAGCTGTATTGCTTACATCTCATTGCGGGACTCGTTATTTTTTTTACTCCACTTGAAAAGACTTACAACTTTGTGCCCTGAACTGTTTTAGGCCCCGCGCAGCCTTCACCCACTTCCACCCCCGCGTGCATCGGTTGTACACGCCCTTTAAATCTAGCCGCATTCTGACCGCTCCGCCCACCTAGAAAACACCGGATCTCGCTAGTGACTGTTGTGGGGCCAGTCTGTGGGCACACGGGCCGCCCTATCCGTGCTCGAGAGACCAACACCTTACTCCTTACTTTGTTGCTCTGCCGTGGTCACACGGACTCTGGGTGCCGGAGCATTGGGGGTACCGGGGGCATCTGGGTGCGAGAGTGGCCTGGGCGGACCCAAGTCACCCGTGCTGATCTGAGGGGCCCAGGTCAGCAGTGCCTGCAGTACCCGATCACACAGCGTTGGCCTGCAGGCCAGGGTGGCAGGACCATATGAGATGCAGAGATGGTAGTTTCCATTCTTGGAGTCTGCCGCCATTCTCAGGCCCATGCGTGTAGGAGTTCCTTCATTAGCATCCAGTCATGACACATGCTTAAAGGGCACGCGCCACAGTGACCACTCTATGTGCACTGCAGGCTCCAGCTCTTCTTAACCTCTGACCCTCGTCTTCATTCCGCTACTTACTCTGTCCAATATCCACCTCCGCCCTTCAGTACCACTTGAAAGTGCACCCGAGCTGTCGGCTGGTTATCATTTCCGCCTCTGCCTTTTTTTCTCGTAATACCATCACATCCGGTACTGTATGCTAATGTTCTGTCTGCCCCCTGCACAACGCAATCGTAATGGTTCCTGGTGTCGCCTTCTGTTCCATTGCCTCTGCTTTTGCTACTTCCGTTTTCTGTTTCTGCCGCTTCTGCTTTTGTGCTATTGTAAGGTACAGTGCTTTGGGACTGCCAGCTACCTCCCCCCCCATACAGATCCTTCTGTCAATGTTCTCCGTGTTACTCTAATAAAAAGATGTTGTGTAGATGTCGAAATGGCGGGGCCTCGATGGTTCAGGCAAGGAACAGAAGGTTTCTCGACCTCTTTCCCTGGCAACTTTCCAGCATAGATACTTACCTGGCAGGGGAGACACCATGATCACTGAGTGGTCTCGTTCTCCCAAGAGGGAGCGGTGCCTCCTCCTGCCAGGGGGTGATCAATGAACTTTACGACGGGGCCATAAGCAATGCGAGGTGTCACGGGTGAAAGACCCCGGGCCTCGGCTGCGCTTTTAAACCTCGCTCGAAACCTTGCGGGGGCCGCGAACGAGGCGGGGGCGAAAGTGAAAGCCCAGGCAGAGAAGCAAGGCAAAACCTGATCTGGTGCAATCAGGTGGAGCTGAGCTTGGTAACCTGGGCTGAACTGGAACCCCTTCACCTTACTTCAAAAGCCCCTCACGGGACAAAAATGTAACTGGGGAAGTTGGAATCAGACGTGGGGAGGGAAAAAAAAAAAAAAAAAAAAAAAACTTTCCAGCATAGTCACTGCAACCTCTGGTGCAATAACCCAATTATTGTATCCATACTTGTGCGGTTGTGCTGGGCAGACCAGCGACAGGAACCCTACAGTTTCCCTGTCGGATGGCGTTCTCCACTGCTGTTCAGTCCCCCAGCAAGGTGGCACAGTCCCGGCTTGCGCATGACCCCCGTAACCACTATTTCTCTTTATAGCTGCTGTGGCCTTCTAGCAGATGGTTGTGGACTGTATTATCCACTGCTATGATGGGGAGGGAGCTGGGGCATTTTCTTTGGCAGCTGTTCCTGTTTGGGTTGCTATGGCATGAGGTGAGTGTAATGCGTGTGCGGGGGTTACCTCTGCATGCCCTGCAATGATGCTACATGGGAACAGTAAGGGGGGCGGTAGGGGGCTGCAATATGCAGCATGCAATTTGTTAGGTAACATTTCACTTGCTGCTATTTTACCTCTGTTTGTGGACCCCCCACCCCCTAAACTTTTGTTTCAGCCAGTGGAGCACAGCATTCAGCTGCACTCCACTGGGCTTTTCTTCATTGTTCTGGGGGAAACTGACATGTCCTTCAGACAGTACTGGGACAATTTGTATGAACCGCGCACTGGAGTCCTTGTGTTTCCGGGCCCTAGTCATCCACTAAGGATTTTTTTGGTAACTGGATTGTGCCTAGGAGTAGAGTGGTGGCAGCAGAAGCTTTTTCATTTATTTTTATGAACCTTTACCCCGCCATACAGCGCTTGCAGTGTTCGGCCCCTGACTGTGGCCAATGTCCGTCATGGCTGTGGGTCTTTTGTCTTCTCCTCTGTCATTTTGTCCATTGGCCTTCCTCCTGATCTTTGTGACCCCAGGGAGTCATTTGGGCATGCATTCACCCTCGAAAGCTGGTGCTTTTCTCAGGCTAATGCATGTCACGTGTGTAGGTACCCAGGAAGTTGCTGGGACTGTCTGGTTTAGCTTACTTTTATTATTTGTATCGCGCACCTAACTGAGGTAACTGGGCGCTGAGAACTGTGAGATGGTTACAGGCATGCATATATCAACCAGCTAGTCTACCAAGGATTCAAGGTAGGTCTAGTAGCAAATACATACAGATAAGAGCATAAGGATGTCACCAGTGGTTACAGTTGGATGATAGTACAAAGACGGACAGTAGTACATACAGTGAGGCAGAATGAGTGTTGAAAGTGGGCCGACAACTCGGTTAATGGTTCGTATCGGAGAGCCAGCTCTTTACTTGGCTCTGAAAGACCAGAAGGAAGGTTCCATTCTGATGGTAGGAGGTAGAGAGTTCCAATGTTTGGCAGAAAGTATTGGGAAGCAAGTTCCTCCAGCTGTTTTTAGTTTATACCTGGGATAGTGAGGCAGTGTGAATAGAAAGATCTAGTAGGACGGTCTGCTTGGTGTTTTGAGAATTTGTCTGACCGGTATTTGGGGGCGGAGTTTGATAAGCATTTATGGGCAATGACTAAAATGCGCACTGCGATTCTGTCGCGCACCTGGAGCCAATGGGCATCCCGTCTGAGACTCGAGATGTGGGTGGACCTGGGGATATTTAACGCTGATCTCAAGGTGTTATTTTGTAGGACCTGTAACCTGTTGAGGTTCCATTCAGAAGAGCCTAGTGTTACAGTAATCAAGCTTTGAAAGCACTAGGGCCCAGGCTAATGTAATGCAGCTGTTGGGGGACAGGTATGATTTGAATGCATTGATTAACTTGTTGGTATAGGCCATTGTAGAGGCGGTGGCGCTCACTTGTTTCTTGAGCGAAACGGGAAGAGTCTAGATAGACCCTCCCAGAACCCCCCAAGGTTTTAATTTCCTTTGCAACTTTGATAGAATTCCCATCAATGTTGAAGGACATGTAATGAGGGTCCAATTTGTTTAGACGTGCTTGAGATCCGACAATCGGGAGCTCTGTCTTTTCATCATTGAGGCAAAGGCTATGGGCTGCCATCCACGCCTTGATTTCCAAGTAATGGTGCCATCTGCGTAATTCGTATAGATGACACCCATGTTTTCAAGACGATCAAAGAGGAGCTAAGTGGAGATGTTATAGAGCGTTGGAGAAACACATGACACCTGTGGCACACCACAGTAGATGGGGATGGGGTCAGCTGCGGCAGAAGGCGCAAAGACTCTGGTGGTTCGATTTGGATAACAATGATTTGATCCAATTAGAGGCATTTGCGGAGAAGGCAGCCGCTTTGGTCAAGTGTTCTGTGAGGATCTGGTGATTGACGAGATCAAATGCTGCGTCTAACAGCAGAAGGATCGCCTTTATCCTTGGCCTCATCCATTTGGATTGGCCTTCTCTGTGCCGTGTCTAGGCCCGAAACCCAGATTGTCGAATCGTTTTTTTTGGATTTGGAGATGGGCCACTCTGTCCAATATTTTTAAGAGGAACGGGACAGTAGTGATTGGCCTATAATTGGTCGGTAAATTGGATCTAGGTTTTTTATTAAAAATATTTTTAGGCATAACCTAGGCCTACTCGAAGGTTGTTGGTGACTGAGCTAGTGTTGAACGAGGAATTTATTACAGTGGCAATGAAAGGGGCCAAATCTTTGGCACTTTCCTTGATGATTGGGGCAGGACCGGTATCTCCTTAGCACCTTGAAGGTTTTAGGCCTCGGATGATATCTTCCACTTCTTTCGGTGAGACTGAGGAAAATGAGAAAGGCAGACAGTGAAAGACAGGATGGTCTGGTGAGAGATTTGTGTTGGAGATATTGGCAAGGCTATTCTTTTTTGTCTCTATTTTAGTTTGTAACAAAGAGATTTTGTTGGCTAGAGCTTTCTGAATTTTGGCACACCAAGCCGCATCCTTCACGCATGCTTCTGTTGGAGGGCTGGAGACTCCAGTTCCCTTAGGGTACTGAAGAGCTCCTTGGTCCCAGATTTAGCGTTTAGGATTCTGTTATTGTAGGTCGCTTTTTTTTTGGTGTTAAGGATGGCAGATTTATAGGAGGCAGTCACCGTGGTGAACAGCGCCTTGTTCGGAGTGCTGGGCGATTTCTCCATGTAGTTTAAGCCGCTCTTTTGGCAATCCTGAGGGTTTTTAGTTCAGGTGTGAACTACTTATTGAGATGGGCTGTTTGTCGGGCTTTTTTAGTTTGATAAGTGCAATATTGTTTATGGCTGACTCTAGGGTGTCATTGTAAAGGTCAACTAGTTTGTTTGAATCTAAGTCCTTGGATGCTATGGATCAGTGGATGTAAATTCTGTAGTGTTACGTTCTGGATATTTCTGGATAGGGTATGGGGGGGCGATAATGGGACTAGATTAGGGGTTGTATTCTCATGGATGGCGAAGGATATGCAATGATGGTCTGACCAAGCAATGGGTTAATCCTGGAGAATAGTAGTTGTGGTCTGCCAGCCAGTCCAGCGTTCCACCCTTGCTATGCATAGGCCCCATGATGCAGTGATTAAAACCAAGCAGGGAGATGGAATTTTCCAAAGTGGTAGCGTTCGTATCGTTGGGGTCATGGAGTCCTAAATTCAGATCTCCAAGCAGGATGATTTGCGAGGCTAGCATGGTATTGTTCTTTAGTAGGTCTGTAATATCTTCCTCCAAGGAGGAGATGGGGCCTGGAGGTCGGTAGATAAGGCGCATAAGGATCGTTTGGGTTGTTGAAGAGGGGAGTTTAGCTGATAGGAGTTCCGCTGAAGGTAGGATGGTATGGGTGGTGGCGTTGAGGCCCAAATGGGTTTTAGCTATAAAGGCAACTCCGCCTCCTTTACTGGAATCTCTGTCCGATCTGATAATGGTATAACCCTCGGAGGGCTAGGGATAATGCTGGGCCTGCTGCCTTGTGTAACCAGGTTTCGGTGATGGTGATGAAGTCTAGGCAATTGGTTGAGATGAGGTCTGCAATATCGAGTGCATGGGCAACCAGGGGCCGTGTATTGATGAGTGCTCCTTTGATAGTAGGACGAGGAGGGAGGAGATCCCCAGAATGTTGGGAAGTGGGTAGCGGTGAGCTAGGTGTTTCAATAATCTCCATAATTTTGCTGTGCGGGTGGTAGAGTGGCAGAGTGGTAGTGGGTTTGGTTAATGGGAGCTGCTCGGGCGAACTTGTGGTGGTCTTGCGGTTAGGGAAGCGAGATCCTAGTCTCTCCTTTCTAATGCTCGCAGGGCACGGTATCAAAGGAGTGGGTGGTGTGGCAAAAAGTTGGATCCATTCTACAGGGCTGAGTAGGTTTTTTAATTAATTTTTTTATTATTATTTGTATTGCGCACCAGAATCGGGGCGCAGAGCATAAGACAATTTACAGCTTAGTTACAAATCAGGGTAATACAATACAAAAAAATATACAGAGCAAAGATGGTGTATAGAGGACTCAAGTGGAATCGCAGAGCGGGTTGGTCATGGATGTAGGAGCAGGCCTAGTTGTCAAGTCTTTGAACCATCTTATTATATTCTGGTGGAAGTTTTGATACGATTGATCTGCCCTCAGTGGGGTGGGTAGAGAGTTCCACAATTGGGCTGCCTTGACCAGGAAGCTACCCCCCCCTGCCCTCTAGATATCTTAAATCTAGGGACTAAGAGGCAGTTAGTGTTGGATAATCTGGTGGTTCTTGTCGTAGATTTCATGGTGAGTCTTATCGGGTAGTATGGTGCCGCATTGTTCAAGCATTTGTATGTGAGGCAACCTTTAATTTGATTGGTCGTGTGTTGAAAGCCAGTTATTAGCTCTTCTAGTCTCGGGGATATGTTCTCTCCTAGTAATTCCCAATGCTACTCTAAGGGCATTATTTTGAAGGAATTGGATTTTCTTGAGAATTTGCTTGTTAGCCCCTATGTACAACACGTCACAATAATCAAGCTTTGATCAAATGAGCGCCCTGGCAAGGGTAATGCAGCTATTGTTAGACAGGAAAGGTTTACCTGCTCTACAAGTATATGCTGTGGCTGAGGCCATGGCATTGATCTGCTTATTGAACGATATGGTTGAATCCAGGTAGAAACCCAGGGTTTTCACCTCCTTTGCGACGGTGATAATATTGTCAATATTCAAGGCAGAGGCATTTGGGGCTCAGTTTTTTTAGGGATGAGCGATGAGCTCATGCCCAGGATGATGATGATTTCAGTTTTGTCATCATTCAGGCATAGTCCATGGGTGGCCATCCATGCCTGGATGATGACATAAACCCTGTTCACCAAGGCCAAATCCTTGTCATAATCCCCAGTAAGTGGTAGGAGGATCTGGGTATCCTCTGCATAGTTTGTGTGGGTGATACCAAGATGATCCAGATCATCGAAAAGGGGCTTCGTAAAAATATTATATAGGGTAGGTGAGACACGGGATCCCTGAGGCACTCCGCAAGTGATGGGGATGGGGTTTGGCGCTGCAGTAGGTAAATAGCATCTGCAACACAGGTACCCCTATCTGAGCAAGTAGCGTCTTTGTATGATGTAGGTTGATGGAGAGAAGGTGTGCGCGCGATCGATTGGAACAGTGGGAGGATAGTGGCCATGGTGAGTGTGACTCTATGAAGGGAGACCATGAGGGAGGTGGATGTATAATCCTGGAGGCACAGCTGAGTAATGCAGTGGGCTAAATATCACTGTATGGTAGCGTAATTAGGTGTCTGTACCCACACTAGGTTAAATAACAGGGAGAATAGCAGGTCTCAAAGGGCTGAGTAACACAGTACGCCAGTAATTGCATTTGACGATCATGGCAGAGAGTGACAGACTGGATTGGTAGTTGTAATAGGGAAGTAATCACAGTAGGCTAGTGATCGTAGTAAACCACTAATCGCTGTGGGCATATAATCACAGCAAGTAAGCACAGAAAGGCTAAACGTAGGTAATCACAGTACGTGGCATGAAAACAGACGGATAAACCCATAGTGGGCCAGTAATCACCGCGGGCAGGACCCAATAGGCAGTTAATCACAGTAAGTGTCGTGTAGGCACAGGCAGCTAAACGTAGGTAATCGCAGAACTGGGTATGAAAACAAAGTGCAGAAGGATAATCTCATCGAGGGCCAGTGATCACAATAGGCTAGGAATTGCAATAGGCTGGTCAATAGGGATGAGGGTATTGCAATGAGCTTGGAAGTAGGAGTGGTCTAGGTGTAGGTGGCACGAGTTAGTATGTAATTGTTTAGACACTGCACAGGACAGTGTGGCGGCACGTGGACACGAGTAGCCTTGAGGGTGCGCTGCGTTTTGAAGTCTAGGATGGATGCTGGTCCCAATCCACACTATTGGTGCCAGGATGTCTGGTGTGTACGAGCGCGAGAGCTGCAGTGGTCTCCGATTGGACCCCTGCTGGCGTGAATGAGTTGGGCAGATCTCCTTGGTCAGCTGGGTGCGAGCACTGACTGAAGTGTGGGATATGTGGAGGGGTCCTGAATGCAGACCTGCTGATCATACATCGTCCTGACCTATATGCAGAGCCAAGAATCCAGACAGAGGTCGATCCAAGGACTACCCGGAACCGCACAGAGAATGTTTGGCACCCTGAGTTGTTCTCCCGGTAGAGCCCTGCTTTGCGCTTGCTCTCTGAAGGCCTGCAAAGTTACCTAAACCCCTTGGAGTGGTGGGACCAATCCCTCTCAATGCATCCTTGGTGCCCTGCAAACTAGACTTCTCAGAAGTGTCCCTGGTTCCTCCAGTGGATTTACCAGCTTGTACCTTGGCACCCATGCTGGAGCGTTGTTTCATTGAGTTTCTACTTTGAACTGCAAAGCACCTTCTTGCCGAATTTCATTGTCCCAGCTACCTTGGGCTGTGAGAGAGAATCGTGGCATCAGGTTGTGAGACTTGGGTGCTCCTGCGTTTCTGTGTGACAGTGGGGAGGTCGCTGCTGGTGACTTTCCCGCCTTTCTTCGTGTCTGGAGACCAGCTGTATCGGTGCTTTCTTTGTCCTGCATTTCGAGATGAGCAATCCAGCTCCAGTTGTAAACCAGACCTGCAGCGCCTGTGCACTTTGAAGCTTAACCAAAGAGGGAATTTCATACTCCAGGTGACCCCGTTGAGGGCCAATGGGGGCGAGTACTCGCATCACTTACTGGTGGCCCCTAGTTCATCCAACCCCTTTTTAGGCACAAAGGATCCCTTGTGGTCTTTGCCTTGGGCGGCCTCGCTTCCTAATGCTGTCCGACAGTTTGGAATCACTTTGTTCTCCACAGCAGATCCTCTCCTGACTCTAGGAACCGAATTTTGCTCACTCCAGATCCCTCCTAACTTTACCACCCCATGAATATTGTGCTTTGTGCATTTACCCATCACTGATCGCTTTTAGGCGCAAACTTGACATTGAACACAAGGCTCCATAGGGCTGGGCTTAAAAGTTAGGGAAACCCATCTCTGGAGTTTGCCAATGTGTTTAAGTTTGTCTGCTTTCCCTGCTTGCAGGATTTGGCGGGAATATGCACTTTACTGCATAGACCGAAAGTGATTGTATATATTTTACATAGTAATAGCACTACTTAAACACAGTGTTTTCCATTATTCACTTGTGTTTTATTCTGGCCCTAATAAATTGTCTATTTTTGATATACTACTGTCTAAAGTTAATTATTGTCCTACTGTGTGTGCTCATCCAAGACCACAGATCCAACCCTACCCCCCCCTTCACTACTCCTGAGACTTAACCTTGGCTTCTCTCCAAGCTACCTTGAATTGCCCTGGCTAACTTTGCAGAAGTGTTCCCTGTGAAACTAACAAGGGTGGACTCCTAAACATCTGTTCACCAGAGCAGAGTTTAGGAATCCGTTCTAACGCAATTATACATGGGTAGCTTTGATCTATTGGTATAGTCAGGCTCTGATCTCGGAGTGACCTAAACCGTTCTAGATTCATTAGCATTGTATATCGGATGCCATTCGGAACCCGTCGTCCGCGTAGGTCGGACGTCTGCAACTTGTCTCTCTCTAGATGTGTTGGACTGCCACTTCCATGATTCCTCTTCATTGACTATGGTGGTTTGGGCTGATGGGAGTTGTCTTAAACATCTGGAGAGCCAAAGGTTGCCGACCCCTGCTGTAGGTGATAGTCAGTGTATGTTGTGGCTGCACAGTGCTGGTTGTGAATACTATGCTGCTGTTTCAGGAAAGACCATGCAGTCATTGTAACCATCGCATGCAACGCTGTTGTACGCCAGGACTGTTTCTGATGGTGGATCAAAGTTGGCCACGTCCTGGCACGAGAAAGGGAACAGAATTGACTGGCGATTAGTTTCGGTGACCAAAGGTGGCTGATGGCACACTGACTGCAGATTCAGCATATGACAAAAGCCTACCATCTTCCCAACTGCATCGGCCCCATCTTGCATCTAGAATCTTACCTGTACGCTCTCTGGAGGGGGGGAGGTGCTTAATGTCTCCTGTAGCACTTTCGCACAAGGAATCTTCCACTATCTCCTATCCATGGCTTGGTTGGGGGGAGGGGGCCGCTCAGGTCTGCAGCATTCAGCCTGGCCTGCTGCTCACATCACCAGCAGTCAATGGTGAGGGATCATGAGATTTGTCGTCCGAACACCTGGAGCCCCCAAAGGCTGCTGGCCCCGAGACCGTCCTACCAAGCCGTGGGTAGAGCTGATGGGAGTACACCATCCAGACGGGTAGACTGAATGTTTTGCCCTGTCTACGCCTCTGCGGCATCTCCATGTAAGACTAATGCCGTATGGCAGTAGAGCTCTTAACGTAAGGACAAAGTTGCCAAGAAATCCACACTTATTCAACTATGTGGACTGGCATACTTACTAAGCATGCTCCGAGGTCTACCACCAATGCACAACGTATCTTTTGCTGTCATTGAAAATCTATTGGGATTTGAATTATTCAAGATGAATTGGAATTGGGGACAGCTTTGTTCACCTAGATGCCTCCATAGTGTACAAGATGCATCATTTTTAGTGATCCAAGTAGAATTATGGAAATACAAGAGGTGGATTTTAATGTCTTTTTTTTTCGCCGTAACTGTTATGAACATGTACATGGTGTGCGGTTTGATGTGTAAAGTCTGTATCTGTAACCCTACTGTCCCCTTTCCTTCCCTACCTGTTGTCTGCACTTATAACACTTGCCACCTGCTTGCTGCACTACGTGTGTTGATTTCTTGTCCTGCACTTGTCCAGCCCCTGGCACCTCTCCCCTCTCCCCTGCACTTGCGCGTTCTTAATGTCACTGGGCCTAGTAAGATCGTAGCTCTTTGTCCTGCCTCTGTTTCCCCTCCCTTGCCTTGTCGCCCCTTGAAAAACTTGGGTATAGGTGTGTTATAAATGTCATATAACTAGTTCTCTATTTGGTGGACAATTGTTGGCATGGTTTTTGACAGCAAAAAAAAAATCTGCTTGGTGTAGCCTTTTCAGATTTGAGTTGCTCTCATAACTGCACCCTCCTAAGCCCATGTCACTAACTTCCCCCTAAACATTGAAGAAGAGGCCCAAGTAGTAGCTACCTTGCAGTCTTCCAATATGATATTCACCCCACCCCTGGCCTGAGGTCGACGAGTTGCCATTCCTATCTCCTGCCCCTTAAGGGAACAGAGTTTGTGTGCGAGAGGAACTTACTTCCTAATCCACGTGCTGATGGTACGGACTGCAGGGTCCAGAGACTTTCAGCATAACTGAACAAGCTGGGCCTGGTTAAGTAAAGGCAATCTGCCCTCGCCGCTGGCAACATATGGTGGTGTGCATCCCAGGGCCAGAGAAGGTGTGGTGGTGGGGGCGCAAATCGAATCTGGGTAAAGTTGGAAGCAAAGTAAGTAGGACGATGAGCACATTGAAGTCCTCAGTTCACTCCGCCATCGAGATCCGGTGAAGGAAAAGCCCCAGGTTTAAGAGAAGCCCTCAGGTAGGTGCTGCAGGAGGTCCCTGTAGGGCCCGTTGAGCCATATGAAGGTCCAGAGAAGAGGGGTAAAAAGAAAAGTCCTCTTGATCTAGGATTCCTTTGGGAGAAGTCCATCACTGAAGGCTGGACTAGTTGGCAACCGTGCCCTTCAAGTTGAGCCAACCTACCCCAGAAAAGAATCCTCCTCTTAGCTTCAATTGCTGGCAACGTGTTCTAGAGACGGGAAACAAATCAAAGTGGGGGGGGTTGGAGGGGAGGAATTGATATTTGCGCCCTTCTCTTACAGGGAGGGGAATTATCATCAATTCTCCAAAGCAAACTGGGACAATTAAGCGCCGTTCATAGGAGCTGAGAAAAGGGAAGACGCAGCAATGATTTACTCTAAAGAATTGACTTATTTTGTTATGAGTGTTTTTATTTTCCAAAAATACAACCATTACCAAGGAGAATGTAAAGGTAAAAGGACCTGGTGTATAGTTAACAATGCGACAGGTAAGCTCCCCTCTCGCATTTAAGGAGCTATAGCATCCAGTAGAGCATGTCCTTTGAGTTTGGATAGGGATTTGCAAAATTCACGTGTTAAGTGCTTTGATGGTCCTTCCCAGATCAAGCCAGGGATTATTGCTTTGTAGAAAGGAATTTGATGCCAATCACTGCCCACGAGGGCTCACCCAGAACAAACAAAAAAAAAAGACCATTGCGCGTCTCGGCACAGGTTTTCAAGATCCAACGCCGTCCATATCTCACAGCGATGATGGTAGCCATCAGTCGTCTAGATGATTCAATGCCCGCAAGATATAGCGCCCTGCCCACGCCCATCCACCCTAGCATAAATGGTTTTCATGTTTGCACAGGGTAATTGGGTCAGAAACCCAGTTTTCCATCGATGGCTTTTTTTTCGGATCCCTTTCTCTGACCCTGTAGACTCATCTACCCCTTCTGATATGATGTGGGGGGGGGCGGGATGAGGGGGGTATTGGCATAGTTATGCTTATTGTCCAATTGGTCCCAGCTATTGAGTCAACCGTCTGCAGCACTTCTATCTAAAACACCCTGACCCTTTTTTTTTCTTATAGTTCAGTTTACGAACTTTACACATATCACATTATAAATAAATAGAAAAGAAAACCCCAGAATGTGCACCAGACTCCCGCCCACCCCACCCCCCAAATCTCTCCACACCCGCATCTATTGGAATCCAGTTGACTAAGTCTCTGTGTTCTGTCCGGTCTCCGGTTGATTTGCTGTGTCATCCTCAAATTTTAATCTAACTTTTACCATGCAAAGCAATCCCCCCCACCCCACCCCTCCCACCGTCCTGCAATCCCTCGATACTGCTACACAGAAATATATCCTGCAGCCCAGGCTGGTGTCTTGTTCGTTTTTCCTTGCAGCTGCTCCCACAGCCTTCTTAAGCATCAATCCCAGGAAGGTTGAAACCATGCTTGGGGAAGTGCAGGGTGGGGGGGGGGGGCTCGAGTAAAAGTTTCAAACTGCGATCCACCATGCCAAACCTGACGAGCTCCGGTCCTGGTCTTTATCAGTGCTCCATCATGTAATCCTGGAAGAGTTGGGTCACTAACGTCTCCCTGTCGGTTTGCAGGCCAGGGTTCAGGCATGGCAAATCCAGAATGGTGCCTGGTTGTGTTCATCGCCTTCACACCAATGCCGCAGGTGTGAGCCTGACTGTGGGGAGAACCTGTCCGACCGTTTGCCAAGTGTATAATTATTCACTAGTGTGAAAGGACTGACAGAATGAGCTTCAACGTCCTCCAGAAGTATCAGCTGCAACAGGAAAATCTACCCCTTGTGTTTTTTTTTTTTTTTTATTTTTTTTCTTCTGGATAGCCAAAGCCAGCCTTTTTACTTGTCGTACAAGAACATTGTGTCTTGGTTGCTTCCAGCTTACTCCATAAGCAGATTGCAATACTGTCCTTTTATTAAAAGCGCACGCTGAAGGAGAAGGGGTCCGAGTGAATGTTATATTGTACCTTGGAGAGAAAAGGCCCTTTGCGGTCATTCATTTTAGCCCAAATATTTATTTAATGGCAATTTAGTCCACTGCCTCACATTAAGTTGCAACCAATTATGGTTAATCATCTATCCTTTTTAGGTCTTGAAATGGGTTCCCACCCATATCTCCGACCACTTGGATCCCTTGCGCCCCCACGCTTTTTCCTAGAACACTGCATTTTGTAGGAGCACCTCATTCTTCGGCCAATTGAACTTGTCTTGATAACCTTTGCATTAGGGAAGCTGTCGTGAGCAGAAATAAACTGGAGCTGAAATATAGCGAAGTCTAGTTCAGTCGGTCGCTAGTGCAGTGTCCCGCATACAGATCTAGTTGTCTCTGAATCCCCTGTTTGATATCACGGGGGCATTGTTTACATCCACCAACCGCCTGTTGCCCTTGTTGCAAACATCCCTCTATCCCTTTGGTCACCGCTTGCACCCTTCTCCTCTTGTTCCAAATGGTATTGTCTACTATGACCTGACCAGCCGAACTATGAACTGGCAGGTTGAGGTTGCGTAATTGTCTTTCTGCTTTAGCTTCATCACTGATCTGGCACAAGGAGACTAATCCCCTTTGTGCTTCCCTGGTTTTATTACTGACGTCTTAATCGCTACCAGGCCTCTCTTGCTAACCATTCATGTATGGCTCATCAGCTCCCTTTTAACATAACTTCCAAGGCTTCCCAAATCTCATGTTTTGCAACAATGCCTTTCTCGTCATTGTCCAGTTCCATGTAGGGACCCTCTAGGAATATTTCTGGTCTCCTAATCGACCGTTTTGGGATTGTATCGCCAGGGTCCATCATTGTCGCATGCATGTTGTCAATGCCTTGTAGCTGTAATCTGTGTCCAGTTGGCCAAAATGATGTAGTAATCCAATCTAGAGTGAGAATTATAAACTGGCGAGTGGCATGACTCTTCCCTCTCGCCCAAGTTATGGGTCCTCCAGCTGTCGACTGACCCAAGTTCCCTTCTTGCTACTCCTCCCATGAATGCATGCCACAGACTCGTCCATAGAAACAAACGTATGTGCCGGCCTTTCTCTAGCTAATGGATTTCTTGTAGATGGACCACAGCATCTTTTCCCAGGCTGTTCAGATGTTTCATAGAATGGTAAGCGATTAATCCGCCTTGCCGCCGCCACCACTTAATGTCCCTACCCATGCCTTCTTGGAAGGCGTATACATATTAACAAAGGGCGTGCGTTTAATTTGATTAGTATTTCTGTATACTGCAGGATGTATGTACAAAGGTAAATTGCCAAGATCCATGACTGGTAAAAATAATAGGTGCAGGGAGTAGTATCTGGAGAGCCCCCAGAAGGCTTCTTATGCGGGAAAGGAAGACTACATGTAGCTGTATGACTCCGCTCAATTGGAAATGGCTTTTTCAGCTCTAGGATTCTTGCTTGGTTTTGAAACCCTGGGAGGGCCACTATATTCTGTGGGTAGCTTTGTAAATACTGGGATGCCCTGACCTTTGTTTGGTGGGACAGAGTTGGCCATTTGGCCCTTGCTCAGAACTGGCACCTTGGAGAAAGGTGGGGATGTGGAGTTTGTTTCCGATTGGAGGGTGTGCACTGGTAATACAGGGACACTTTGCCCGCCCACCCCCCTTGGGTATGTCTAATCCTAATCTACTACCTACTTCCAAGAAGGGGCTTTTGCTCGACTCCAGAAATGTTTGCAACCTCGTATTGGCAGCGTGAAGCGGTGTGTACACTGCGGTTCAGAAGTTCCTTTTGAACTGCACTGCCACCAGCACCTACTGGCAAATACAAAACCCACTGTGGCGAGGGACGACATCCAAAGTAAGCATTGTGTTGTTATTCCTTGTGTAACTGCTTCCAAAATTCTGATATGGAACCTACCAGATGAGCAAAATATGAGCGTCTGGATGGGGAAGAGGAATGCTCCTATGAGTACACGCGGTATCCAGGGAAAATGTGGCCAACAAAAAATGTAGTCCCTGAAACAGTTGTGGCGAAAATGCTTCTACAGACGCCAAAGCAAAAACAAATGTGGTTGAAAAATATCCATAAATGCAGTGCTGCTAGGGGGCTCTAGTGGACCTGTGATTACCTGGTTTAGGGTTAGAGCAATGAGTCTGGTTGGAACTGGGGTAAGGTAGCTGATGGTGGTGCTTGGGGTAGAAGTATCGAGCCACATTAGGGTGGTGTTTGTGGCAAAGCTAATGATGTAATGGTTTTAGCAAGTATTAAAAGATGGGGTGGTTGGAGAGGGCCGCTTAGGATAGGGGTTACGATAAACCTAGGAGTTAGGGTGGAGTAAGGATTGGGGCTAGGGTTAAGAGTTGCGAGTAGAGTAAGAGCAAGGGTGTTGGTTAGGGCAAAGGGCTATGGAATTTGTGGCGCGCTGGTGA
Source organism: Ambystoma mexicanum (assembly GCF_040938575.1). Classification (NCBI taxonomy): domain Eukaryota; kingdom Metazoa; phylum Chordata; class Amphibia; order Caudata; family Ambystomatidae; genus Ambystoma; species Ambystoma mexicanum. Next base: position 87,266,885 of record NC_090923.1, read on the forward strand.
TGGGGTTGGACTAGGGGATCATGGTTAATTTTCTATTTATTGTGTTTGCTTCACATGCAAAGAACATGCTCTAGCATGCTGAGGTGTTAGTGCTGGGGTAAGGATTCACTGTCGACTAAGGGTTTTAATTAGTTTCATTGGAGGTTTGGGTCTGTTTGTGTTGCAGCCTTGTCCTTTTTGTGCATTTAAAACACTTTCTGCATTTTCTTTACTGGCAACGTTTTCGCACTTTGCACTGCTTATATTAAATTACTATTTTTGGGAAACGACCTTTTTGTTTTGTTTGTTTTTACTGACCTCTTTTTCACATGGCTGCACTTTCACAAAGAACCGTATTTGCAAACATTCCAACTTTGGCTCAAATATTTTGAGAGTTTACTTGAGTGCTCTAGGCGTATGTGTTAGGTTGAATTCATGTGATTGGGGCTGTGCGAATGAACAAACAAACTTGTGTTTTTATTTATTTTCTAGACTCTTTTTTATTTTCTACGGGATCCTATGTCACCTGTGGACAAGGCACTTTGTAATCTAGTTTTTAGGGTGTAATTCTGCTATTATTGGCAACCTTGTGTAATTTACCAATAATGCTGCTTCCTTTTGTGAATATTTTCATGTCCAGGCTGCCACTAGATGAAGGAATAACCTCGGGTAAAACAATCAAATTCTTTTTAAATCCCTCCTTGTGGTGGCAGGCTTGGCTGCGTTGAACTAAAAGCAACGATACAATTGTGTGTGTCTTACTTGACACATTTCCACACATAAGTTACTGTGTGCATCACTTGCCAATATCTTTATGAATCCAATACCCCAGACTCGACCCTCGTGGAGGGGTGAAGTTGAAGGTGACCCTCGCCAATGTGTTTTGTTTTAACCATTAATTCTTAAATTGGTGTGTGGACGTCGTTGATGTTTCAGTACAAGAAAACGGTGAACTATTTATTTTTTTTCTCTTGTATTTTGGTATAGATTTGATGGAAAATTAGTAATTATGGAATCTTTTTTTCAATAGTCCGATTAAAAGAACAGTTCATTGGAATGTAAATGCTTACTGAGGAACCCTTCACTGTGGTTATTAGAAAATAGACCGCCGCACACTCCTTTCCGTTGCAAACCGGTTTCTGTCGCATGAGTTTGGAACTAAACTGAGAAATATGGTTCCTCTACTCCGTTTATGACAAAAATTGCAGTTATTGATGTTACTTTTTAATTAATTGATGCGCCGTGAAAAAAGCAGACTCCACACAATTCTATGTGATAATAAATGTTGTTTTAGTATTTGTGTACAGTTGCCCTTTGTGATAACGTGTGTTTCGGCGGATACCACCGCCTTTTTCAAATCAGGGCTATTGTAATTTCAACATAACGATAGTGCGTGCACATAAAATTAAACCCGAAGATGGCCCAAATCATATAAATGGTGTCCAAGTATTGCAATGTTTCAAAAGTACATCAATCATATAGATATGTCATCCCATAAAGGTAGAGACGTATATGGCAAGTTTGTGTGTGGCCATTCATCATGTTCCAAATAGCACACACATGAAGGGAGGGGGGAAAGGGTGGGATATTTTGAGGTAAAACAAATGCAAAGAGAAAAACAATGATAAAGTGAATTAGATCTGGAAAACGTACAGACATAACGTCAAAAGTTTGGAGCATTTTTGATTCTTACTGTTTGGGTAAGACAACACTAATATGACGCTATCGTTGTACCTTGATTATTGTATCCATGACTTTGTACATATGCTGTAAGAATATTCACCAATCGAGGTACAACGATTGGGTAAGACAACACTAATATAACCCTGACAGTAAAAATCAAAAATGCGCCAAACTTTTACGTTATGTCTGTACGTTTTTCAAATCTAATTCACTTTATCATTGATTTATTTATTTTTACCTGTAAATATCTCCCCCCCCCCCCCCCCCTTTCATGTCTGTGCTAGTTGGAACATGGTGAATGGCCACACACAAACTTATCATATACGTTTCTATCTTCATGGGACGGATTTATCTATGTGATGTGCTATTGAAACATTGCAATACTTGGACACCATTTATATGCTTTGGGCCCTGTTCGGGTTTAATTTTATGTCTATGCACTATTATGTTGAATTTACAATAGCCCTAATTTGATAAAGACAGTGGCATTCGCCGAAACACGTGTTATCACAAAGGGCAACTGTACACAAATACTAAACACCATTTATTATCACAAAGAATTGTGTGGAGTCTACTTTTTTCATGACGCATGAATTCATTAAGAAGTAACCTCAATAAGTGTAGTTCATTGGAATGTATCCTTATTTTGGAATGTTTAAACTATGGCTTATGGAGAATGAATTAAGTAGTGAACTATAATTTTGCATTGCAGCGATCAAGCACTTCATTCGGAGACACAGCTTTAAGGCAGAACCTATGCATTGTGTCCTCCATGCACCTGTTTGTGGTGGAAGACTGAGGTATATGGGGAAGGGGGGTTCACTCGCTCCAACCCCCCCCCCCCCCCAACCCCCCACTGCTTAATGAAGGCCTGCTCTAGAGGTAGGGCAGGGCATGTGCAGTGGTGGATCCTAGAAGGTGTAATCTGTGAGATGCGCAAGCACTGGTAGGGTGTGTTTGGCTAGTCTGAACTTCCAGGGCTTGATGTTAAAGCCGTACAGGTTGGGTTGATGTGGTTGAATTCGCGGAGCTGTTAGAGTCCTGTTGCAGGACACCTCTCGGGGGGGGGGGGCGGAGGGGAGGGGTCAGGGTAGTTGCCAAAAGGCCTTCCAAAAGGGAAGTCCATCATCCAGGTGAGCGAGGACTACATTTAACAACAGATCTGTAGTTGTTTTCTGGGCTGAAGGGCTTGGTTTTTCCAGAGGAGCGCAGAGGAATCTTGTACCAAGCAGTTTGTGTCTTCCTTTCTATGTTATATTTGAAGTTGTCGGTCCATGTCAAACCCAAGGGTCTTGGCACAGGTAGCCAACGAGGGTGACACACCCCTTGCAGTGCTTAGCAGAGAGCCAGGTCTGAACTCCCGAATGTATGGGTGTTGCATGTTGTTGGTCAGCAGTTGGATTTCGGTCTAGATGGGGCTGAGCTTCAGTTAAGCACTGGACATCCACTACTGGATCAATGAGAGGCAGGCCTTGAGCCTGTGGATGTCTTTGATGGAGGATATCTTGCGGTAGAGCTGTATGACATCTGTGTATTGGAGGGTGTGGAGCGAGGAGCGTTTCATGTAAACATTGACTATCACAGGGGAGAGGATGGATCCTTGTGCGACTCCACAGGAGATGGATAGAGTTGCTGATATGGAGGAATCATTTATACAAACTGTTGTCGATTTAGCAAGGTACGATTTAGAACCAGCGGAGGATGATCTCGCTGATTTCCCCCCCCCCAACCCCCCATGCAGCAATGTGGATTGTCGGTGAGTGTCTGGCAGAGGCGTTGCTAAGGGGGCTATAGCCCCTGGTCTTTTGGTTGTAGCCCCGGATAGAATCTCGGGAGCTACAACCAAAAGGTTAGCTAGCCCCCAGTCCGACAGTTCCGACATTAGTCTAGCCCCGGGTCTTTTCCAGACCTAGCAACACCCCTGGTGTCTGGTGTTCCCTCGGTGTCAAATGCTGTAGGGGTCAAGGTGAAGCAGTAGCCAAGGTTGGCCATCAAGGATTTTAAGTGCATCGTTGATCACCTTGTTGGTAGCAGTTTCTGTGCTGCATCTGGGCCTGAAGCCAGATTGGTAGGACTGAAGGATGTTGATGGCTTCGATTGATTTGGAGTTGCTTGTTTACTGCTTTTTCCCAATGATTTTATGTAGGAAGGAAAGATGGATGATGGGGTGGTAGTTGCTGAGGTCATCTATATTCAGTGTTGGTTTCTTGAGAAGCAGCAGGATTTGTCTAGTCTTGAGAGTTGAGCGGAAGGTGCCTTGAGTTAGGAAACTGTTGATGATTCAGGTAAGGGAGGAGTACTGCAGTTGGAAGGGTCTTGAGTACAGAGGGTGTCTCCTTAGCAAGACTTCCATTTTAAAACCCAAGTCCTGCAATGTACCATTCAGTGATTCGAGAGGGGGAGATCAAAAGGGCGGACTTATACTAGATTCTGCAAAGGCTAGTTCCTTCAAAAGCAGCTAATCTTTTATTTTTGGGTGAGTTAAGTGCATTCTCGTTGGTGTGATTGTGTGTGTGTGTGTGTGTGTGTATATAAATAGTCATTTGCATTACTTCATCTATCGAAGCCCTCTTATTTGTTTTTTCTTCTCCTGATATAGTGTTGTTAATTATGCTTTTGAATTTGCGACTTCAGAAGGAGGAAGGCATAAATGGCCCAGCGGAGCTACGAACCCTTGGATGTGCAGTGTCCCACATCACAGGCAAGCGCGATCCATATGTCCTTCATTATCTGCGCATACATAGAATGAGAGATACACAATTAAATGACACCAAAGCTTTAAACCGCAGGGTGCATGTGGATTCTCGGATTTAGACCGTTTTAATCACCCGAAGTGACGACAACTGTTTGAAGGCGGCCAGGACTGTTTAGTAAGGAAAGGTATTTCGGCTAGTTAACAGAAGTAATATCGTAGAATTTGCGTAAGTGTTTTGAGCAACCACATTTTAAGAGTGTTTTTGTAGTTTATCTCCGGACTCGAGGCATTGCCAGTGTATTTCCTGACCTAAGATAGATAGCCCAGCAGTTGCAAATCTAAAACAGTGTTTTTTGGGGGCAGGAAGGGAGTGGATTGACAGTCCAAACAAGCTTGACTGGCCACCACACCCCAATTATTAGTAATATGGAGTTGAACATGGGGAGAGGGCACACGGGGTGGGGCAGGGGCTTTATTCTTATTTCTGGTAGTTGGGTGTTCTCTCCGTACACACTTTATTCCTGTAGCCCAGTTTTGAAATCCCTGCTGTCTTGTAATCTGCATAGGAATTGGGCTGGAACAAGAACAAGGTGGAGCAGAGCTCCGGCAAAATTTGTCTTGCAGGATCGCTGCCGGAACTGAGGCCCAGGGGCTAGCCCAGGAAACACTCAGATCTGTTACATGGTGAGTCTCACTGCACAAGCAGCCCGCGGCTTTCGAAGAGTCGGCACATACTCGAATGCATCAACCAAACCTGATCTCCGTTACAGAACACATTGCTATTTATCTTCCAATATACCAACCTATTTTTGTTGCTGTGAGTGTGGTGACCAATGAAAAAAGAGCACAGTGCAACTTTTAATGTTTTTTTATTTTATTTTTTTTTTTTTGCTGAATCTCTATCAGGCATGTTTCAATTTTAAAATGGTGGGGTTCTTGTGTTCCCAAAAATGCTCGTTACTGTTATGCCAATCGGCAGGTTAAGAAACCAGACTGGGGTTCTATGAAGAGCAGGCTGTGTTTCATGAAGATCTACTTGGTGCGTTACTTGTCCAGGGCCGTGTCCAGCACTACTTCTAATAAAACACAACTCACTTTACCATAAGAACTTACCTTACAGTTCAAATATGGCTGATTCCTTGCAGTGGGGCGCACACACTGCGCAGCACTTTTCTTTTTCCCCCATGTGCAGCAGGTGGGTCCGGGCCCTCCTAGAGCTTCTTGGGCCTTGTTCACTTCCATTTGCTTTTTAATTTTTTTTTAGCCCCCAACCCCGGATTGCGCCCTCCCCGACCCTGTCCCCAGACTTATTTCCTGTTTCCCCTCTCTCCTCCCGCCCCGTCCCGATTGGCTCAATCGCTGCTCTTAACTCGCCTTCCTAGAGTAGCCCTCTGCCCATGCGGCTAAGGGCCCGAGGAAAAGGGGGGCTCCAGATTGTGTCTGCAGGTGTCAGTAGGGGAAGCCATAGGCCAGCCATCAATCAGCAGCAACTATCGAGGTAGGTGTGGCCTGGGTGGGGAGTAGAGCAACTTGTTGTACTCCGGAAGCCTTGCCACTCTACCTAACCTCAGAACATATCAGACCAGGCTACTAATACTAACCGGCCTCACAACTGGTGATATTTGCGACTAATACCCGAGCCACTTTAAGATAGTACTGTGAATATTAGCCTGCGTCGCACTCTTGGAGAATTGTTAACACTGCCCTGAGTCACATCTAGAAAGTGAGATAGGGATGTGAATACTAGCCTGCGTCACACACCTTGGAAATTGTCCCGTAGTCTAGGTGTCTCATATCTAGGTGTTGTAATTACTGCCTGCTATTCTTTGAAATCTAGGCCTCTTTTGCGTTGTCTAGCTGTTAATTTTTGCCTGTCCTTCTTTGAAACTTAGGCTGTTATCTAGGTATCTCAAATCTAGTTTCTTTCATTACTGTCTGTAAGAGTACCTACCATAATTGAGTCCTAGGCTGCCGAATACCCATCAGCCTCCAAAGCTAGTTCTTTTCTCCATCACTACCCCCTGTTACCCTTCTCCCCATAGCCCCAAACAGCGGAGCCACACGTCCAATGCCTAGTACTCCCTGACAGTCCTCCCATAGAAAAATGTTCAAGGAAAACCTCCATATTGTCTAGCACAAGACACGGCAGTTGGGCAATCGCCCTGTAAACTCTACATCCAGACCAACTTCTACCACCAAGGACCCAAAATGCCCCGACGCAGAATTGCAAAGGGTGCAGGAACATGGAACAACTAATATGGATACACAAACTCAATTTTCTTCAGTAGAAGCCACCTTGAATACAGAGCACACCCCGCCAAATACTACTATATCGTAAGAGAAAAATCCGTATACACCGTACTTCACAACAACCACACAGCCTCGATACTTCGACTTGACACTGACACCTCGAGATGAGCAAACAATCCCCCCCAAACAACTGGAAAAAAGATGAGTGCCCAAGAAGAGATTGGGATGCTACCACCCCCTTACTCCATATAACAACCCAACTATCAATCTAACGGACCAATTCAATGAAGAAGCAGCCTCCGCTGAACCTCAACCAACCAGCGTCAATACAGAAGCACCCACAATTCAAAATAAGGAACAACAAATAAACATAACCACACCAAAAGGATCCATTGCAATCTAATCAACGCATGGTCGATGTCCAAACATGCCACCGAAATCTACGACCTCCTATGTGACGGAAGTATCGATATCCTATTTGTAACTGAAACGTGGCTAGATGACCACTACAAGATCACCCTCGCCTGCCTGATGACTTCAAGTGCGTCCAAACAAACGGAAAATCAAGTGGTGGCCTGGCAATCGTCCAGAAGGAACACCTGGAAATTAAACTGGAAGGTCCATTAAACATCGATAAATGGGAATCCTCCGCCTATCAGCAAACCCTAGAACCAACCTGAAATTTATATTGATGAACAGACCACCAACTTACGATTCAACCTTCATTGATGTCTTCACGGAAGCAATCACCAACCTAGCCATCGAGCACAATCACCTGATCATCCTCGGAGACTTCACCTTCTGGTTCGAAGAAGAAACAGTCACACAAAAACCTCTAGCCAGCCAACTAGCAACAATGAATCTACATCAACATGTCAAAGGAGCAATTCGCATGGCGGGGCATACATTGGATGGAATCTTCGCCAAAAAAAAAAACTCATTACTACGGTGCCACCAATTCAGATCCTCCGGAGCGACCACCTCATCATTCCCTTCATAATCACACTGGCCACTCCAATAACCAAGCAACGGGACAAGCCACTGATCATCAAGAAAAGAAATTGGAGAGCCATCACAATCTCCAACCTAACTGAACTTCTGCAACTCTGCAAACCACAAGCAACATCTATGGACGAAGGGGAACTGGACAAAAATAAACTGGATCGCAACAACAATTAACGGAATCGCCAAAGAAAAAAATGTATCCCTTCACCCAAAAGAGCAATGGCAAAATGGTTCACCCCACTACTCCAGCATCATCAAAAGGAAAAACCGAAAACTGGAACTAGACTGTAGGATCAAAAACGACTGCGGAAAAAAAAATGTCAACACCATATCCACTTGTACAAAAGGTAAATACTACGACAACTGAATCTTCAAAGCACCAAAGAATTCTTTAAAATCATCATAAATACAAATCTACCTGGCTGGAACAACACACCAATACACACACCATTGAAGAAACTATGCAATGATCTAGCAGACCACTTCAAAAACAAAGTCATTACCATCCAACAGACCATACAAAGCAGACAGTTTGAGCAGAATATGGACTGCACGAACAAACTCCAAAGCTTCCCCCTAATATCTGTGGAGACATCCGTCAAACTGGTAAATCAAAGCAACAAAACAGATTCCCCCGCAGATCCCTGCCCCATAGATATGTATCTCCCCTCTCACAAGGAATACCACGAACATCTTCAAACTCTAAATCTCACCAGGATATGTGCCACAATCCTTCAAATCGGCATACATCAGGCCGCTCCTCAAAGATAACAGGAACAATGGAGGACCTCTCCAATTACAGACCCATCTCCAACATCCCGTACCCAGCTAAACTGCTTGAAACATACATATACAGAACAACCCCAGAATTCATAGAGCACTGCCTACTCAACCAGGCACAAGCAGGTTTAGACGAATGAGAGGAACGGAATCGGCACTTCTCTCAATATGGGATGACCTAAAGGCAAATGCAGATTCAGACAATAGTAACGCTTTGATACTTCTAGACCTCTCTGCGGCATTCGACACAGTTAACCATGACATCCTCATCACAAGATTGGAAGAAAATGGAATCACTGCTGCACCTTGCCATGGATCAAATCCTGCCTAACCAATAGAACAGAGACCATATGGGTCAAACCTTTCAAATCCAACCCAAGGATCTTCATGTAGAGTACCATAACAATCATCCTTCTCACCATTATTATTCAACATCTACCTGTCTTAACTAATCCAGATCATCAAAAGACATGGCTTCACCTGTTACAACTACTCTGACGATACACAAATAGTCTACAAAATACAAGACATTCAAGAAGACAACACAACATTACAGTAGAGGACTACCTCCATGAAATATATAACTGGATGAACTCTAGCTACCTCAAACTCCACCCAGGCAAAACGGAACTAACGATCATCAGAAAAAATGAGGAAGACAACCACTACATCTCCAGGCACTCAGTACAACCCCAGCCCCATTGTCGATTTGTGTTTTTAAAAAAATAAATAAAAAAAAAAAGCAAAATAAAACCTGCGAGTCCTAATGGACGACACACTTAACCTAGAGCTACAAGTAAACGCTCCTAAGCAACAGTAAACGCTCCTAAGCAACAAATGCTTCTTTCTCCTGCCAGTGGTAAAAATGATCATACCGTTGCTGTCATTCGCCAACAAACACTCACCTTCCTTGCTCTTGTCATGTCCAGAGTAGACTACGCCAATAGCCTATATCTGGGAATGCCTGAACGACTCCTAAACAAAACTACAATGCATACAAAAAGCGCCAGCTAGACTGCTCCTCAAACTACCCCAAAGAGAACACATCACACCAGCGCTGAAAACACTAAACTGGCTCTCAATAAAACAGCAATTCAAGTTCAAATCAATGTGCATTACGCACAGAGCAATCCACGACCAAGGCGCAGAGTTCCTAAGAGACAAATTAAACCTACACCGCCCTACAAGGATGTTCAGATCGAGCAGCAACATCCATTTGGAACCAAAACCCTACAACAAAAGAAAACTGAGGTGGTTCTTTCTCGCACCTCGCCCCAAAAACCTGGAACGAGCTACCAAAGAACATCCATAACACAAATCGCCTCCTATTCAGAAAACTCTTCAAATCCCGCCTCTTCTGCCCATAACTAGAAAAACGCCTATGGGGACATATACATAGCTGAAACCACGCACAGAGAGAAACCGATCCTCCCAATGCCCCTAAACTACAGCATATAAACAGAAGGTAAGGAAGAACAACCTATATCAACTGATAGAACGATAGCAAAGAAAGATCATAGGTCGGGATGGAAGGGCAAGGATGATATAACAATCACACCTTTGGCCTCCAACTATACACTGGCAACAATGGACCACCGACTGAAATAAATGGCAAGGGAGTGGGTGATTGCTAGTTACAGTATCAGAGTGGGGGACAAGACCCGAACCTACCTATTACACCAAGTTCAAAACCACACAGCTGAGAATGTGCCACACCATCAATAGACGGACAGGAAAGAAAATCAAAAATATACCTACGTATAGGACAAGGACTAATAGACATATAACCCACTAATCCTATGTTCAAATCTCTGCATACCCAACTCACACGAAAAACCACACAACCGTTTTATCGCTCAGCAAAGTGCACACACTTCACCACACCGCAACAACAAACCAACACATAAACCGCACCAACAGCACATAAGGTCTTGCATCGGTCCAATATTCACACCAAAGCTCGGCGCACCCTGAAAACCGAACTGAAGCTGTCAACAGCACACCACTTTCTCACTTTCCCATTTCCTCTTCACCCGACTAACACATTCCCGCCCGCCTTCTTTTTTGCAGATCCGCCGCGGACCAATTCCATTGGTGACGGTGCGCGGTACAAATACCTTTTTTAACTTTAACATACAAATGCTTCTAGTTTTGGTTCGTTGTGATTGTGCAGACCACAGCAGTCGGCACGCCATCTATATTCTGTTTTACTGTTAGTGTGGGGGTAGGGCTCGTTTGATATATATATTTTTTATTGTTGAAGTTGCAAGAATTCTAGATTTGTGTTTTGGTTTCTTTTTCTTATTGCCATTATGGACCTATTCCAGCTGACCGTGTTCCTCAACGCTTCTTCTGAACCGCCTTTGAACTACCACGGACTCTTGCAGTACATTTCCATGCGGGGTCTCTGGGAGGCTAGGAGCGCTGGTGATTGCTCAGGCAGGTGACCCGAGCACCCATTCAGAGCCTATCGCGTGATGGGCCTGCACTTCTTCTCGAGCTCAGCTGGTGATAACCTGATGGTAATGACGCAGAGATGCTGCTTTGGCATGAGGCCATCTGCACGAATGCGTTCTGCTGTGAGCCACAGTGTTGGGCCATAATGGACCCCAACACTTTTCTAAACGGACGCAAATGCATTTCTGAAGTCGGGTAATGGAACATGTTGTGCAGCATTACATACAATATTTATGCAATTTCATAGGCACTTGCATTATAACATTTGTTTTTATTATTTCTAATGGCCAATTGTAATTTTGACTATCAGAATGCCAAATGTAAAATTAAGTAAAGATAGTATAGGACGTCTGATTGGGCTTGATGCTGATTTCGTGGATGGGTAAATTGCTCCCCCTCCCCCTGCCCCCAGGATAGGTAATTGGCCCGCCCACGCAGTATACCAGACTGCTGTGGTGAGTCCTTAAGGCTAACAAGATGTCCTCCATGTGCATTTGGCAACTAGTGGTGTAAAATTAATTTACAAAAATAAAACACTCGAGTCTTGGTGGATCTCTTGGCCTGCAACTCCCTGCTCACCAATACCAGTTAACCAAATATCTAAAACTCTTCAGAAGGCCCCTCTACACGAGCTCCATAATCTCCTCAGAGGGACAGACCAGGTCTGTGGCCCCTCTCCACGAGCTCTGGAATCTCCTCGGGGGTGGGGGGGGGGGTCCCAGACTAGGCCCATGGCTCTAGCTCTTTGTAGTGCCTGGAGCCCGCATGGCGTCCACCTTTACCCTCCACTCTATGGCTAATGGGCGTGGTGGTCTATTGGCCGAGTTCTGGCACCTGTCCCAGGTAAGGCTGAATGTGGCCTTCGTGTGCGTCCAGTCGCTCCTCCGGCAGCCCCCCTGCTCCGAGGGTGCTGCAACTCTACACCTGCTGGACACGGGTCCTCGTGAGGCTGCATGCAAGCAGGGTTCCTGGTGGAGAACCGTAAAGGCCAAGTGGGGGAACGAATGGAGGTTCATGCTCAATAGGGCACTGGGGCTTGTTGAAGGGGTGGGGAGGGAGCGGGGGGCGGACTTCATTTGGCGAATTGGCTGGGTTTTGTGAATCGGTGTACACTACTCTGGCTTTGGAAGGGAGGTTATGGGGTTCCAGGGAGGATTATTGGCGTGGCGGTTGGAAGGGTGCACAGCATGTCTGTGTATGCAGAGAGAGTTGGTTCTTATGTTTTTATAGCCATTAAAGTAAAGCCCACCAGACGTAACCTCTGATCGCTGGACACTATACTGATAATCTCTTGTCATTGGCATGGCCCTTTTTGAGTCACTTAAGACCCCCATCTTCAATTTTCATCTTATAATGAGCTTGCCTCCTAAATCAAAATACCCCCAACCAGTTCTCACAAATTCCTGTCTCTCATTGTAGCCTGTTGTATGTTCCCCCTCTTTAAAAAAAAAAAAATATATATTTTTTCTATTTCTTGGGTAACTTGATGCCTGTTGGCGCCCGCCCCCCCCCCTCACCTCTCCGTCCTTCTGTTGGCTATGATTTTTATTGCCCCCAATAAGGACCTAAATCGCAGGCAATGTGTTGTTTGGAGTTAAAGCTTTTATCCAATGCCCTCTGCATCCCCCTCCTCAGAAGTCTCTTGGCGAGTGTACTTTTCATACAGCCTGTCCTTAACACTCTGGACAGTTCTATTAGGTTTTTGCCTATCAAATCCTTGAGGTTTGCGCTCCTGAACCCTATGTAAATGTGTGCTTCTAATGGATAGGCTGTGGGTTAACACTTGGAGTCCTTATGAGAACTTCTGACTGTATCGTTGGGCAATCCAAGAGCAGTGCATGGTTATGGGTGTCTGAAGAAGGCGGTTGGATATGCTGATGGGATAGTTGAGGTTTAGCTGGCCTAAAGCGTGGGATGCTTTATGAAGGATTGAAAAGGTGTCTGGGTTGGTGCCACTGGACCCCTATGCGGCAACAAGAGAAAAAATTGCCTCGCTGTTGGAGGTACTTTCAAACATCTGGACTGCAAGGCTGGTGGACAAGTGTATGAATGAGGTTATGCTCTCCAGGCACTTTGCCATCCACCGGCCTGAGTTTTTTGGGGGCAATGTTGCAAACTTTGCAGTCCATACAGGGACAATGTTTCTCAAGTTATTGCAGAAGAACTAGGCCTTCAGGAACTAAGAAACTTCTCTGGCTGATCAAGCGGCATGTTGCTTTTTCGAAGGCGGATAGATAAGCCCCGGCTTCCTGTGCATCGGCCTTAGATAAGCATTTCCTTCAGATGCATAATACGTTACCGCCTTCCTTCAGCGGGAGATTGTGAAGCGATTAGCTGTCCTTCCGCCGGTCGAAGTCTTGGCCAATAAATTGACATTTGTGTAATTTCATACCTCCAGGTTGTTTTGAGTTGCTTCGTCAGGCGGCTCCTCGGGCATTGATGTAGTACAAGGTTCTGCAGCTTTCCAGGTGTTTTGGACTATAACTCCCATGATTCCTCCCCATTGATTTTGCGAACTCGGGCTGATGGGAGTTGTGGTTAAAAACATCTGCTGAGCCAGCAGTTGCAGACCACTGGTTTAGTAGATAAGATGCCTAAAATCCTGGGCCTTTTCATTCGTATTCTGGTGGCATAGGAACTCGAAAAAGCGATTCTAGCCTCTGGAAGCTAAGGTCCTATATCGTCTAGTGTCCGTAGCCCCCTCCCTCAGCCCACCCGCTCTGCATAACAGTTCTAACGGGTAGTTATTTCATTACAGCAGGAAGTTACATTTGTAGTAAAGTCCCATTTCTGCCATGTTAAGGTCCACATTGGTGCCGGTTAAATGTCTCACTATTCCGGATGCCAGCTAACTTTAGACTTCAGCTAAAAAGGCTGGTTCACTGAGAGCTTCCTGGCTATTCCGATCCTTTCAATGGCACTGTGCCATCAGGAATCTGTTACCCGACCCCCAAACATTAGCTGGCATTTTTAAAACTAGAACGGTACTACTGCTGCATATGACTGGGGGCGGGGGTAACCGAGATAGGAATGTGTCGCATTTTTCTGATCCAGCTATGGTCCAGAGAAACCTTTTTTGTTTTTAAGAAAGGGAAAGTGATTTTAGAAGTGCCTGTGTATGTTGGGTCTTTGGAAGACTAATAGTCCAAATAAATGCCAATGCGACGCAATTGGCAGAGGGACGCCACCTTGCTTGGGTGGACTGGGCCATAGAATTGTCTCGGGTCCCAATGAAAAAAAAGTGGGGCGCAGTTGCAAATGGCGACAGTGATGGACTTTTTGAGTAGGCACCAAGGTTTGTTTTTATTTTTTTATTTTTAATAAAGTGTGGGGCAAATTGTGAATTATTAAAGAATATTTATTCATCAACATTGGTCAAAACTACTAGCCGCATAGGGAATTAACTCATCAAACTGGCCTAAAGTAACCCACTTTGACCAACAAAAAAACCAGGCCCACACTAGCCTTTTGTTTTCGCCTGTTGCCCTATAGGTCAGTCCGAGCCTGGTGGTGAGGTGTGCATATGCAACTCTTGTGTAGTTATGGTTAAGTTGCTGTTTCCATAGGAAGAGCACTTTTTGGGCGGCTTATAACTTCGCTCCCCCTGGACGAATCCTCACCAAACTTTGCAAAATAAGTATATGGCCCACTCTGGATTTTTTTGCAAAGTTTGGTGAGGTTTGGTCCTGGGGGGCAAAGTTATAGGCGGGGTCCCAACATTTATTTTTTTCCCATAGACATAATGGGCGAAATAACTTTGCTCATGCCTAGAGCCCAAACCGCTGGATGGATTTACACCAAATTTGCGGCAGGAGCGGCGGCTTGGTCCCGAAAGCGTGCTTTTTTAAATTTGGTGTAAATCCATCCAGTAGTTTCCTTTTTAAAGGACCAAAATGTAAAGCAAAAAAATTAGAGATATCTAATGTCTGCTCCGCGGACTCACTTCCCTGTTCAGTCCGCGGACTGGCCTCTGATTGGCCTCACTGTCCGCGGACTGGCCTCTGATTGGCCAGAAAAATTCAGACTTTTGCATGGTCCGCGAACTCCGTGACACGTCCGCTGATTGGATGGTGAGAAAACATGAAATGCGTCTGATTCCCTGAAACACCCGCCATCTTGGATTCGTGGACTTTTTTGGGGTCTGCGAACAGCGCGGTGAAAACTTTTATAAAATGCAGGATTTCACTTGACAAACTCGACAATCTCTGGGGATGTGGGGGCGGGGGGTGAGGATTGGATAGGATATGGCCATTAGAAGCCAAAAAAACAGGTTGTTTCACCCCTGAAAGTCCACAAACACTCTGGATGTTCTGGGGCAGTCCTGTGGTGTTCGCGGACACTTCGGATGTCCTAGGACGTCTGTACCTATTCCTGCATTACAGGGTTGGGTAAAAGCAATTTTTGGATGGCTTATAACTTTTGCGCCACTCCATCAAACTGCATGTAATTTTGCAATTTCATTCTAGAACTAATCCTGAATGGTTTTGCGACATTTTTTGGGATTCTGTCAAGAGGTGGCAAAATTAGAGGGGGATCCCAAAATATTGTAAATGCATATAATTGTGGTGTCATTTGATGAATCTGCACAACATTTGGCAAAACGATTTTGGATCTAGATATAAATGGTTTTCTAAAGTTTTGTGGGACTTTCTCAACAGTGGGTGAAATTAGAGGGGGGGTCCTCAACATTTTTTGATGGCTTATAACTTTGTTGCTATTTGACAAATGTGGACAAAAGTTTTGAGAAATATTATAGACCAAACCTTCAATGTTTGTGTAAAGACTGCATGGATTTTGTCGAGTGGGGGCTAAGTTATGACTATTGTATGTACATACATTTTGACACTTTTGAAAAAATTAAACCTGGGCGATTTCGAGCAAACTCGTGAGGAGCATTGGCAAGGACATTAAAGCATGGTTTTGCAAATGTGCCAGTGTTTTATTTTTTGACAAGTGTAATAATGTAGGTACAAAAAATAGTCATATACCTTTGGTGGCTGAGGTATAGCCTGTGGCCGTGGGCAGTAGCCAGATTGTCCGTGTCATAACATTATGCCATGACCCAGACAATCTGCCTACTGGCCATGACCGCTAGGGACGAAAAATGGTGTTAAAGTGGCTGTCTACCTGGGACCGGTTATGTGGTTAAGTTATTCGAAGGTAGGCTAGGGTTGAAAGGGAAAAAAAGTGCTTGTGGTAATATGTTCACAGGGTTTTGCGGACTGCCATGGCAAGGGAAGAGGGGATGTGTATGGAGCCCGCCTTCTCTTTCCATGTTGGCTATCTTGGAAAAGGATTTTCCTTCCTTATAGGAAGAAAAATCTGTTTTAGCACTCTGGGTTCCCGCTTTTGGAACCAGGGGTGCTAATGGCCTTTATCCGCCATTTCCGGGGCTGCAATGGACAATAATGGTCCGTAGCCCTCCTTATTTATTTATAACGCACAAATGCCCGTAGACATCCGGCTGTGTGGTTACAGTATTTGTCGAGGAAGATGAGGTGGAGGAAGACAGCTTACTACTTGCTGAGAAAGGAATAACCTTTCTGAGAGCATTGCGGTCATTGGATTTGGTGTGGCGGCGCATGGAGGTGGCTCCATAGGAGTACTATCATGTAGTCTGTGACTGAGTAAAAAATTGCACTTAGTGCATTTCACTTTGGTAGCTTTAGCCTTCAGTACACTCCCAAAATTAGCAAAGAACTGGCACACCCATGATTCGATCTTGGTGCTAGAAGTAGGCACTTCCACTACCTCCTCTTCTTGGTCCTCTTCATTGTCTTTGAACATACTGCGCTATTTTTGCTGTGAAGGTCCTCCAGCTGGTGGTGGTGGTGGTGGCTCTTGGGGAGGAGTGAGGGCAATAACTGATGGCATTATTAAGATAAATAGCAGTTTTGATAAATGTCTTCCAAGTATGTACTGTGTACTAGATTAGTAATGGATAATGAGTACGAAAAGGTGTAGGGGGTGTGCTAGGGAAATTTTGAAGTTCCTAGATCAGTAGAAAATGCAGTTCCGTCTTTCGCGGACAGTTCGGATCTTATCGTGGAGTGCGGATGGGTTCTCGGACACGTCATCATGCCGCGCGCCACTGTATGGTCATGTGGCACTGTCCGGAAGGTCTGCGATTTAGTCAGATGTTCGTAGATGTCTACGGATGCAAAACTAGTTGAAATAGTTGCAAAAAGTGTATAGAGGTGTTAATAATTATTCTAGAAGGTGGGAAATGGCAGGCATAGTTTTAAGGTGACACTTTGTAAATTGGACACAAATATTGTTATATTTGGTAAGTATGATATTAGTCGGTTGTAGGAAAATTGCATGCACTGGTGAAAACCCATGAAATTCACTGAAAAACCTTGGTTAAAGGGACATTATGGTTACAAGTAAAATAAAAACTGAAATTCGCCAGTTATGGTAAGCTAAGCAACCATAACTTGCGCCACCACCGTGCACTGCTAAGACGAACACCCAGGACATCAAGGATGACATCACAAATATTGATGACATCACTGATGACATCACATGTGCATTTACTTTTCATGCAAGGGGTTGTGAATGTAATGTTGGCAAAGTATCGGGGATTATCGGGAGATGTGTAATAAACTACATGCTTCATCACGCAATGTAGTATTCTAAAGAAAATTCCATTGCAGTGTTTTTTCTAGTACAGAAACCTACTCCTACAGAAATGTATGTATTGGCTGCAGCATACACCACAGAGGTGCTATTTGTAATTTTCCAAAGTTATATAATAAAACAGTGAATGCTTCTGTATCAGACTTTTCCAGTCTGTGAAACATGTACTAAGTAGCTAATAATGCATCACTTACTACATATTTCTACTAATACACACAAAACATAAATAGATCACAATGCATACAAATATGGGGCTTATATATGGAGAGTAAAGTAAGCAAACAAGAGGCAGCATTATTAGCAACTGTGTATAATCTTCATGATTGTATTCACGCACAAAAATGATTGCTGTGTTTCAGGCCTGCTTCTTCCCCTATTCATGTAAATCATAAGATGTGATTACATTCTAAGGAAAGTAGTGTAAGAACATGTAAGAATAGCAATATCTATAAATGTAATACCTTTTGAAAGTTAAGTTTCTGACTGTCAGTAAATAAACGCACCTGGCCTAGATATGGCAGTGAACAAAAAAGAAGGGGCTAAACATATGATGTCATCAATGATGATTTGTGATGTCATCTTTGATGTCCTGGGTGTTAGTCTTAGCAGTGCACGGTGGTGGCAGGAGTTATGGTTGCTTAGCTTACCATAAATGGCGAATTTCAGGGGTTTTTAGATTTTACTTGTAACCATAATGTCCTTTTTAACAAAGATTTTTTCATTGAATTTCATAGGTTTTTATTAGTCCAACTTAACCATAACGTCCCTTTTTAACAAAGTTTTTTCAATGAATATCTATATGCATCTAAAGGGCCCAGCGGTCCACACTTGAAGGAGTAGACTGGCATCTAGGAAGGTTTGGGGGCTGCCACACAGGCCTAGTGGAGGCCTGGTGGTTGGCACATCGAGTGGTCTGGGGCAAGCCATTCGTGGCATACACCAGCCTTTCTGCAGCTCATCTGTCTCTGCATACAGCCTGCATGAAACCAGCTCGGGCTGCCTTGGCCCCAATGCTCTGAAAATGGTCCCTTCCATCAAGCAGCAGCTTGGTATCGTCCGGGTACCACGCCTCGTTGGAGGTGGCACTCCATTGGCATGACTCTAGCTTGAGACCCGCTGCACATCTGGACCGAGGACACGAGGATATTCCGCTGGAAAGGGGGTGGCAAGAGGCCAGTGTCTCATGCCTTTTTGTTTCTATAAAACCAGAGTTTGAATATCGAGCACATAGTACCCGCCCCTCCCACTGCCCTCAAACCTATGGGTCATGATGATGCAAATATTCCCTTATATGCTGCATGTTTTGCAGTGGTGGAGCCAGTGGGATGTAGGGGTGGGGGTGCACCCTCTCTTGCCTCCCCCATGGTGCCAGGTGCACCCCCACCACCCAAATGGCACCCTATTATTCCGCCCCCTCACCTCACGCCGGGACACCAAAAGCTGCTTCCACCATAGGTGTCATGCCCAGTGATAGAAGTGTACCAGAACAAGTAGTGGAACTGTGACTCTGGTGGGGGACAGAGTAGAAAGGAAAGGACAACCTGAAACACATTTTTCAAGGTCCATTGTCCTGCTGGTCGACAGCCAATTGAGATGACCTAGATTTCAGTTTAGCTGTACCTGATGTCTGGTGGAGAAGTGTGCTTTAACTTCATAAAGAACAGTTGCAAAATGGTGAAAATGGGTGCAAAAAGTAGTGGAGCTGTTAATAGTAAAACATAATAAGTAATGGAACACGGCTCCCTACCGTTCCCGCTCACTTCGACCACTGGTCATGCCAGCTTGCTCCTACGTCAAAGAACTGAAATGGCTGTTATTTGTCCAATATAACGGGGTTCAATTTACACACGACGAAGGACGGACGACCGGAGCTTGGATTCGAACCTCTGTCTGCAGCCTGAACATGGATACCTCAGAGCTCCCGTATAGGTCCGCCTGAACATGCCAAGTGATCCCCTCAAGCTTTAGATTCAGAATGTATGGAGCGATTGAGCCACTCGGTCACCAAGCATTTCACTGGTGGCTCCTCCATAAATGATTATCGAAGTTTCAACAGTAGTTCATTGTGGATAGACCGTGCAACGCGACCGGCTGCTTCCGTCCAGGGTGTGATGACTTCATGTCATGTTACTTGGCATTTATATAGCGCCTTATGTATCATTGGTATGACCTCAAAGCGCTGGTAGGTTGAACACGCTTGGGAACTGCAGTTCGAGTCAGTAGAGAGAGAGAGAGCGTGTAGTATGGTGCGTGGGCGCACCGGATATGTGTGCAGCTGGTGTGGTTATTGCATGTTAGCCGCTTCTTAGCAGTAGGTGTGGTGCTGAGGAAATCAGTTGGATGTGTTCAGTCTGGAGGGTGGACACCCAGACTGAGTTATGGCTGTGTTAGTCCTGAGGTATGTGCTCAGCTAGCTGTGTTTTATTAGGATGATGAGGTGTTTGTGGGGTCATGTTAGTATGAGAAAAGCTAGGCCGAATGTGTCTTGGCATAGCTGTGTTCTAGTTGAATGATGGTGTATAGGAGAGAGTAAGCGTAGTAGTGTGATGGTGGTTATCAGTAAAGCGCCTGTGACCAAGCACGAGAGCAGGACCGGGGGAGTGCAATGCGGCATAGGTATATAAAGGGAGAGGATGGATAGGGTAAACATGTGACACAAAGTGAAACGACTCACTCCGCATCAACCAGCCCTAAAACTGCTTCCAGACTGGCTCCTCTGCCACATCCTTCCTCATGGCAGTCCACAAAGCAAGTGGAAAATGGCTGCTGGAGCCAAAGCACAAACACACCTGACTTTCCGAACCAATTGCAAGAGGGGAGGGTGCGACTGGGAAAAGGCCAGACACAAACAAAGGACTACAACCCACAGACTGCACCCTCTGGATTCTGGCCAGAACAGAAAAAAACAGGGTCAGAGGCCACAAACACTAGACAAACCCACCAGATTAGCACACAGTGCTCACCAAAAACGATTGAAAAAACACTTGCACCACTCCAATTTCATGAGCCCATGCTGCCCTTTTGGGAATGTAGCAAGTTATTTCCTGGCCTCGCCTGGAATTTCACTGTGTACTAGTATGGCTTTGACTTGTACTGAAGAAGACTCCCTGAAAAGCAGGACAACGCATTTGAAATTAAATAAATACTGGGGGATAGGTACAGTTGGTCAAGTAGGGGGGAGATAGTGTAATACAGATCTGCAGAGGCTTTTTAGTTTTGTTGTTCTTCTCTTCAACAGGGCACCTCCTGTGTTTCTGCTAGTTGCCTTCATCAGGGAAGCAGTGTTCTGCTCTTGGAGGCCAAGTGAAGGTGTGTGGAGAATAGGAGGAACTGGAGTGTCTAGATCCTAGTGTTTCACAGGATGGAAGTGAACTATGGATCCCCTCGCCCTTTCTGAAGGGGAGGGGAGAAGAGGTGGGTTGTAGTTTTTTTACTTTTTGTCTTCCAAGGGGGAGGGACTGGGAACCAAAGGAGACCTTGGAAATTATTTTCAAAGTGGTCCCATATTACACATTTTCAGCAAGCCCAACCCTTTTCCTATGATAGAATGTGAATATAAACCGGTTACCAAACAAAACGGGCCCAAGGTCCAGAGGCCCAGTGGGAAATCTCCAGAGTTCCGTATAGGCCAGACCTCCCCTGATTTTATCAAATTTTAAATTGGAATGTAACATAAACCATACCAAAACATCTGAGGCAGTGTGTTTTTGAAAAATGTAGTAACACAAAGATTAAAATGGTAGTGAAAGGGATGGTTTTTTATTTTATTATTTCTACTGCCCCGGGAGCCCGTGGGCATCGAGAGGGACTCAATTACACAGTGGGAACTACCATTAAAGACAGGACAAGCCAGGTAGCTATTCAGAAGGAAGGCGCGGGTAGGAGTTATTTGAACAGGAAGGTTTTCAGGAATTTCCTGATAGGACCCAGATTGTCTTCACGTCGAAGGGCAGGAGATTAGGAGTTCCAGGATCCTGTAGCAGGAAGTGAGCAGAGGTGTCTATGTAAAGAAGGAAGAGCGAATGTTTTTTTTTGTTTTTATTATTATTTATTTTATTTTTTTTCATTTCATCCACTCAACCCTTGTCTGCTTGGAGCTGTTCCTAGTTGGTTAAAAGCCTCTTTGTACAGCATGCAATTGGTCCAAGTCACAAAACCAGCATTTCTGGCGCCAAAGATGGTGGTGTATTAACAGACTGTACTTTTAATCGTTATGCAGATCTAAAAACCTGCTCGGCAAGGTCGCCTGAGGTGGGAATTTTATAACCTAGTTTTGTAATCCCCGAAGACAGCTGGGAGGTCTTGGTTGAAGGGGGGGGGGGCGTGGAAAATGACATCCCAGTGGGTAACGTGTGTGAGTATTGACTTGCCCCAAGTTGGTGACTGTCTGAGGTATTATTTCATAAGCTGCCTGTGAGCTGTAGGCGCCAGATGCAAGTCTGAATGTATTTTTTTTTTGGGAGACTGCAATGGGGGTGGGGATGCTAAGGTAGGGGTCCAAGTGTTCAGAAAATGACTGTCACTATGCCCCCCCAAACCGCCTACCGATCCATTTCCTCCCCCGAGTTCCTAGCCTCGCACGCGCTGACCCCACAATAAAAAATAAAAAAACATACCTGGGTTTCTCCCCTCCCCCCCTCCCTTTTACTCCACTTTACTTCAAGCACTAAATGAAACCATGAAAGAAAATGGCCACCTTTACTTTGTCATTGTCCCTGGCAGCATACAGCTTTATGCACCCCCCCCCCCGTCCCCTTTTCCAATAACGCACCACTTTGCTAAGGACTAAACGCATCCCACCCCATTACCTGCCCACACCGCTATGCTTGCAGCAATATCAGGTTAATTGCGTTTCCTTAACAGCTGCTGCTCTGGGTGACCAGACGTAAGGGAAGGATGACGTTTTGTCACCGTAAAGAGGCCAGCCAGAGACCTATCCGGCGAATGCTTGTGGGATGGTGGTTTTCCTGGCTTTCTGACTTCCGCTGGCTTCGGGAGGTAGTGGGCCTCTCTTCCAGGCACTGAAAGACCGGGCATTTGTCTTGGCCTTGTAGGTGATGCTGGCATTCTTCAATGGAATGCGGCCCTGGCGGGGGAGTTTGCAGCACTGCTGATGGGTGAGATGTATTAACTTTGCCTGCCCTATGAGGTGGGCATTGACGTCTTGGGAACCCTTTGGAGCAGATGCGTGGAGTCCTAAAAGGAGGTATTCCAACCATGACTTACCCGCCTTCTAATGTAAGCTTAATTTGTAGAACTTTCACTGTGACTAAGTGTTAGGGAGAATTCTCATTTATGGCTAATTTCCCTCACCTAGTGAGTCCCTCAGCAGCTTTGCTGGATTTCTGGGGTTTCTTTTTTCCACCTGGTAAGAGTGTGAACCTTTTTGCCACTCTTAGTGTCTTTGCTGTGCGTATTTTCACTGTTTGTGTGATCTTGGGCTCTGGAACCACACCACTCCACGAGCCCCACTTTTTGTGTGTTACACAGCACCTTCAGTGCAGTGACACAGGGTTGTCTTTGAGACTTCCCCCTGACTCAATTTTTCTGGGGCTGACTACTGTTCGCCAGAAACTGGTAAAGTTGACATTAACTTTATATAGTCGCTTTAAACTGCAGACCCAGTACACCCCATCAAACATGGAGTTTTGGAAAAGGTTAACTCTTATCCCTTTTTGTCTGTACCTCTTGGAGCCTTGTTTCGCTCCCTTTACATTAAGACTTGGCTGGTGGCAGTGGTCTCTACCCTAACTTTTCTACCGCGATTATAGTGTATAAACGTGGTACTGTTTTAGGCTATTGTATTAGCCTCGAACATAAACCCGCTTGACCAAATACATTTTATGTTGGCTCCGGTTGGCTTTAGTCGCCATTTCTTTTTGTTAAAGTCCTTCTTGTGTTTTACTTTTCGCACCAAACCAGGTTTGCCTTCTTGGTTAGCCCTCCTTTGGCGGGCTTCTGCGAAGAAGCCCTCCTTTTGGCATCTAGGTGGGCTGAATGTGAAGGAGGGGTTTAGTCACCCCCTGTACAGGGTCTCCTTGGAGACCCAAGTCGCACTTTGTGTCGATTGGCTGAGGTGGTTGTCCGGGCTGGACAACCTCCCTGCTGTGTGATTGACAGCCAGACTGTGTGAATGGGGGGGATTTTGGCATAAAAGGCAGGACTTTTGGGCTGGAAGTCAGTCGCCACTGGAACTGCAAGAACCAAAGAGAAGCGGAGAAGAAGACGGCTGCTGCAACTCCCGAGTCCTGGTGAAGCCCTGCTGCAGTCCTGAGCTATCTACCCTTCAACGACGGAGAAGATCCAGTCCGGAGTCGTCTTCTCTCGAGTCTGGTGGGATCAACCAGCTCACCTTCTACAGCCAGAGAATCCTCTTCTGGGTTGAAATCACTGCACTGAGCTGTAGTGGTCTGGATAGCCATAATAAAAGCCCTCTCCTGTTTTTAAAGGAGCGCACCTTTTATTCACCATTGCTTCGCTGCTGCTGGCTTCATCCCTGGGTAGTGCAGATCGCTCCAGACGTCGTCCTTGTCCACACGACTGAAGCTTCAGGATCTGTGAGTCTGCAGGAACTCCCAGGAAGAACTGCCGTAGCAGCAGCTTTCTTCATACGAATAAGGTACTGTCCATTTGGTCGTTCTCTCCATCCGACCCTGAGGAATCGGGGTGAACCCTTTTCCTTTCCGAAGGCTTGGCCTTTCTTTCTTCTGTCTTATAACTTTTGCCTCCTTTTGACAATATCCAGTACTCCAGTCAACGTTAATCTTGAACTGTTCTAACCGTGTGATCCTCGACAACAGAGCCCCCGCTCCATTTGACACTGGCGCAAGCCTATTGGCTTTATCTGCCTCTTAGAACACATCCTCTGACCCCATTGCCTTGACAAAAGTATTGCCTATGATTTTTATCCCCTATTCTCTTGTGTTAATTCTATGTGCTAAGTGTGTTTGACTTCGGTTACATTTCTTCCCGCAGGTACACTTTTCTTTCGTAAGGCCGAACTGTCATTGCTGTCAAAAAGTGATCGCGTATTAACCCACAATAACGTCTTTGTTTCGCAACACCGGTCTGTCAAATCCAAATGTACTTACCTTGAATTGATCTGCCCAAGTAGAATTGGTTGTGTGTAGTATATTTAGAGTGTGGTTTTATGTTAATAGAAGTGAAGTGTTTTGTGAACAGATGGTTTAAAAATAAATGTACTTATAATTTTTAACCAGAAACCTTGAGTCAGTGTTTGCTTGAGTCACAGTGATTGTAGTCCTTTGTGTAATCTCTACTACTGCTCATCTGCTCTTGAGATAAGTCTGGCTGCTCAGCCATTGCTACCACTTTACTGTGTAGTACAGGCTTGTACCAAAGGTGAAATACCTGTAGTCTTAATTGATGCAGTGGCCCCTAAGGGCACGGCATATGATTATGCCTAACACTAAGTTTTACATTTGTGGTTTGTGTACCCACTAGATATTGGGCATTTGTTACCGAGGTTTATCGGCTGGAGGCAGGGCTTTAAGTGGGTTATGCATAGCCTTAGCAGGTTCACTTCCGAGCTGGGATCTTACCAACTATCCCTTGATGCACAACCCCCCTCAGGCAGCCCTTTAACTCCACACAGCCACTTCTGATAAGAAAAAAGTAGGCTGGAGCACCAAAAAGTACAATGGGACCCCTGCATATCCTTTGTTTGTTAATCTGCGGCGGTTGACCCTCCTGACAGCCCTTGAACCACGCAGGTATCTGGAGCTAAAGGGCTGCTTGAGTGGGTTGGCAACTTTCCTGAAGAAATGAACTGGACACGCTGTTATCATTGCTTTTGATATGATCGCTTTAGTTCCTTAATTGCAGGCTACGATCCCAGTGGGGGTCGGAACCTGTCCTTAAACAAAAGGAGGAGGGCGCACCAAAAGGAATCCTAACGGTGCACCCCATCTCTCCTGACTGGCTCACACTGCCAAACGGTTTCACCCGCCCACCTCACACATGCACTTAGGCCATTTCCCCTTAATTGAGCATTTCCGCCCCCTTCCTCTTCAACCCTCCCCCCAAGAAATCCTCCTCCCCATGTTGGCTTCACCAGGCCTAGTACCCGGGAGCCAGGCAGTGTCGTGGTCTCGGACAATACCTGCCTGTGCCTGGGCAGGGCCTCCCATTATTGCCAGCACACACGTGGGTCGTCACCTGACACGGGTGATGGCCCACGTCACATCCCATTGAACCCACCCCCACAAAAAAAAAACCTGACAACAAATGTCGGTATATCTCCGGTAGTCCTCACTCAACCTCATAGTCTCGGAGTCTCTCCGGGGACTGCTGGCCGACCCGTTGAGGGTACCTTCGGTCAGGGACACCTGAACAGTCTTTGCTGCTGCCTGGTCCCTGACATTCGGCCTGATGAGTGATACTTCCCCGCCTCCCCCCTTCTGCGGACCTCCTCGTCCGGGCCTGTCAACGGGAATTGTAGCACCTGCCAGAACTAGCTGGAGTTACTAGTTACCGAGACTCTTCCTAGTTGGGCCATGACAATGGTCCCCTTGCTTCTCCTTACGGTCCATGGCATGGTCTCACGCGGTACAAATAACTGTGGGTGGAATTCCTTGTTCTCACCAGCATGGTGTCGCCTACCACCAACAGGTCACTGCTCAGTCACCGCCAGGCAGTCTTGCACTCTTTGGCTGCTCCCGACGCTCATCTCGCTGGAACAGGTTCTGCCGGTCGTCTGGAGTGGTGCTCTGGATTAAGTGATGCGACATTGTGCCCCAGTAGGGCTTAGGCCGGCGACATCCCCAGCGTTGCATGCAGTGTCGTCCAGTACGCCATGAGGAACGATGTGTGGGTGAGGGGCTGCTCCTTGTACACTGTGATCCGGAACTCCTTGTTAAGGGTCCTCATAAATGGTTCCACATCACTGTTGTCTCTGGGCCAGCAGGGGTTGATGCGTTTGTGGGTCACTCCATAGAAATCGCAGGAACCGCTGAGTTGGCCCCTTGGAACGGCGGCCAATTGTCTGACCTAATGGAGTCTGGAATACCATGGGCTGAGAAGAGTCTTCCAAGTACAATAATCGCCTCGTTGGCCACCGTGGATTCCACAAATTGGACTAATTAAGCATCTGGAAAATGTGTCTAGCAACAGTAAAGTGCTCGGACTGCAGCACTGTCCCGAAGTCCACGCGGAGGGACTTCCATGGGACCATGGCCCTCACGGGCGACTTGTTGGCCAGTTCCTTGACAGCCGGCTTTGCTGCTTGGCACCAGGTGCACCGGTCGTCCACCTTGCGTTCCAGGTCGAGGAACCACACCTTCTCCCGGAGGCGAGCTTTAGTCTTGCTGGGTCCCTGGTGTCCGATGTGCGTCAGTCTTGTTACACCAATGGAAGGACCAGTTGCGTCCCTCGCAGCAGAACCCATTTGTGTCCATTTGACAGTTCTGGTTGGACCCTCCACAGGCCCTGAATAAATGCCTGGGCCTCGGGATTGTGATGCTGTGTTGCTAACGGAAACGACTTCCACCCGCCAGCTTTCAGCTGGGCCATTAGATCCTGCAGACCTCTCAGTCGCTCCTGGTGGCATCGACTATGTCGTTGAGCGACATTGAGTTGGGGACTTATGCCCTTTATCATGGAGACAATGGCTTCTTTTTCGCCCCTCCACCTTTCTCCGCGGGCTCCTGGGTTTCCCCTCTCTCGCTGGGTGTTGTGAAAGGTAGTGTATGGGGTTGTCTGCCCCGTCTCTTAATATCTGGGTTACCCCATACTCCTGCAGCGGGAGGAGCAACAGTTCCAAACATATTGGTGGTCATGAAGCAGACCCTGTCATGATCGGGATGAGGGACTTGTGGTCGGCGTGAACTGTTATAGGGTAACTATAGATATAAAGGTGAAAAGGTTTACATCCCACACAAGGCTACCAGTGCCTCAATGCTACTCCCAGATCAAGCATGTTCCGTTTCCGATGGGGCCTTTGCTGGCATGGGCGACTGACTGTCTCACCCCTCTATCGTTTACTTGCAGAAGCGCTGCACCAAGCACGACAGGGCTGGCGTCCACCACAATCTCTGTGGTATGGGTGGGGTCGAAGTAGGCCATGGCTGTGTCTGTGACCAGAGCTGCCTTTACCTCCTGAAATGTCTGTCCCCACTGCCAGTCCTGATCCTTTTTGGTGAGCTCCCAGAGTGGTTCTGTGATTGCCAAATTCAGAATAACGATCCCCAGGAAGCTCTGCACCTCTGGGGGTGATTCCGGGTGGGGGGGAGGGGTACCATCTTAATGTTAACTTTCTTGGGGTCGGTGGGGGGGGGGGGGGAATAAACCCCTCCTCCCCCGTTGTGAAAAACAAATCCTAACAAATCCTCTTTGGGTTGCACGAGCCTGCATTTGCGCTTGTTGAGCATCGGGCCATGTTTAGCAAGTCGGGTAAGGACCACATCTAGTCGAGGAAGGTGATCTTTGTACAACTTGGAGAAGACTAGCATGTCATCGCTTGCATTCAGAACCCCGGGGAGCCCAGCCGGCACGCCCCTGATGGTGTGCCGAAATACTTCCCCAGACAAGGACACCCTGAATAGCCCACGTGGGAAGAAAACGTGGCGATTGGCCTGAGTCCACGTGTAGGGGCACTTGATGGTACCCCCGCCTTGAGGTCCAGGGTGGAGAAGACCTTGGCTCCCTGCAGATCAGCAAGAATGTCGCCCAGGGTAGGCGCGGAATGATGCTCCCGGCAGATGGCCTTGTTTGATAGCCGCATGCCCACGCCTATTCGAACCTCCTCGGGGGACTTGGGTTTGGCCGCCACCACGATGGGACACCCACGGTGTGGGGCCCACCACCCTCTTAATGATGTCCACCTTCTCGAGCTTCGCTAGCTCCTCCACTTTCTGCTACAGAGTGGTATGTGGCGGTGTCGCAGGGCCACCGGCTGCGCTGATGTATCAATGTGAAGTCTCGCCTCTTCAGACATCCAACGTCATTGAACAGGTGTGTGAACCTCTCCAGCAGACACTGTCACTTACATACACTTGGAAAGTGAATTGTAGCAGTCCGAGGTCTTCGCCTTTGCACATCTCAACAATTTGTCTTTTGCAATATTTGTGATGCAAAACGTGGCTCCAGAGATCAGTTGTCCTGTTGTACCGTGCTGTGGAAGGCCCCATCTAGTGGTAGTGGAGATGAGTCCCCGTAGGTGAAAATCCAAACCCTGTGGCAGTGCAGGACCGGTTGTGGAGACAGCTTCCCAAACTGTGCCGCCGGCATCGCGTTGACCAAAGCCCCCATGTCTGAGTGCCGAGAACCTTCACTAGGTACAGTGGCTTGCGTCGGGTGCCAAGATCGCAGACACAAAAAGGCATCCTCAAGGTCCACTGCGCCCTTCGGGCACGAGTGTCCATGCTTGTTCTGCACCTAGAGCTGTGACCCTCCTTTTGGCATGGCTGGGTTGGGGTAGGTGGCGTCCCTGCTGCTTGAGTGCCAGGCCATGGTTCTCGGCACATCCTTTCAAGTGATTGGGCTTACCACAATGCCCACAGCTCTGTTCCGTCGCATGTGGGTTTGGACCTCCACAGTTGCATGGCTTCTGCCACCGTACTTCAGCAGGCCCACCGCACATCCTTGCTCCTTCTGAGGGTCGCCCTCCGTGCTTTGGTGCACCACCTGCCGTCACCGTGTGCACTGTCTCAACCAAGCCTGCCTTGGCGGCCTCTTCCATCTGCGCAGCATGAGACAATGATAGTTCTTGTGCCCGGCCTAGCTCCACGATCCGCTTCAACGGAACATCCGGTTCCTTCAGGATCTTTCGCCGTAGGGCAGGCGATGTGCAGTGTTGAATTATCTGGGTGCAGATCTCTTCAGTCTCATCGTTGAGTGCTGGATGCCGAAGTCGTACATAGTATGCGTCGAGGACTCTGTTGGGTCCTGGTGGGCTTGCTGCAGCCTGAATCTTAGTCCTGCTTGACCGTGGGCCGAAAGAAGCCCTGGAGCACAGTCTTTGCCACTACATACAAGTTGTAGGGACTTGAAGATTTGGTGTACCTCTCTCCCTGCATAGAATAGGAGCACTGCCTTTATTTTTTGGTCATCGTCCTCCCTGGAGATGGTCAAAAAACCTCTCAACGCACCTTTCCCACCTCGGTCCCATCGTCGCTGGTGCTCCCATTACCACAAATTAGAGGGCGGGGGCGCATGCGAAGCCTCTTGACGTCCCCTGCATCCTCCCGGCATGCACTTGCTACTGGGGTGGGTTGAGGCGTAGATACCCCATCATCCTCCCAGTCGGTCTCCATATTTGGGTGGCCTGTCTGTTGCCCTTCCTCCATGCCCAACCCCTTTCTTTTCAGCCGCACGGCACCCATACAGGCCTGCAGGTTTTGGGCTCCGCTGGTCCCTTGTAGGGCCTTTCTAGCGGTGGCGGGGACATACACTAGTTCCCCACAGGATGAGGGCTTCTGGTAGAGCAGGCATAAGTGTCCTAAACTAATGGACACTCTCGTCCCCTGCACCCCACATTTAATCTGTTATATTTCACAGTACAAAAGACTCCAGCCATAATGTATTGGGGCACGCTCTGACCCAAGAATTCTTTTGAGAAACAACCCCAAAGGTAGGCTAATTGGCACTACATGGATTATTCACTCTACACAGACACCCTACATTTTTAATTTATTGACTGTTTTGAATTCACATGTTGGATGTTATAAATCCTTGTATTACAATTGTAAACTAAATGTGGTCATCAATGTGACACGTATGATCTGTATCTGATTACAATACCTAAATTACAATTCCCCAAACAGAATAAGCTTTGACTGATAATTCTATCAGTGAATGTGGTGTGCAGGGGACGCGAGTGTCCATTAGTTTACGACACTTATTTCTGCCGTTTGGACTGTGAATCGGCATAGAATATTTCAACCTGTTTCAGAATATCCTTAAAAGAGGTGTGCGTTACTAGTCCCTCTCTATACCGGCTGCTGGTACAGGCCATGGAGTCCGTGCGAGTCACGCGAAACCGCTTTTCCCCACGTTGTTGAGCAGTGATTATTCAATGTCTTATTTTATTTTTTTTGTCCTCAACGTGGACCGTGCTCGGCTGCACACGCCGCTTCCGCCTCTTCTGTTTCGCCACATGCGGCGCAACGGGCACCAGTAGAGGCACCACAGGATGTGCACAGTGTACTTGGATGCTTCTGGCTACCACGGGAACGGAGCCACCAGCCGCCTCGGCGGGCTCTGATGCACTGCCGGTTGGTGCCTGCAGGTTCTCCTCTGCCGGAGAGTGTCACGTTAGGTGGGCTTGCAAGCCCTGGGCCACCGTGTCACCATTTGTTAGGTTCGCCGGGACTAGTGCCTGTGATCTGTGTCTTGGTCTCGAAGAATCCCTTCCCGTGCCTGAGCGGGGCCTCCCTTTATTGCCAGCACACACGTGGGTCGTCACCTGACACGGGTGGCGGACCACGTCACCACACCCAACACTTTGCCAGGAACTGTAATGCAGCAGGAAGCCCTTCAGAGTCCACAATTGGGCTGATGGGTGCATGGGTTCCTACTGTCTGCCATTGGCGCTCTACAGTGGCTTCCCTTTATAGAGCGTTCACTTAGCTGCGTCACACATTTAGAGTGGATGTCGAAACACTTTGTATGGAAGCTTTAAATGTCTGAACACCAATCCTTGACAGCGGATCTCTAGTCCCGAGGGTGGAGGGGAGGAACATGAAATTGGTTTCTCATATCACGTTTGGTCGTCCGCCTCCAAGCGTGGGACCAGTGGACGAAGTGTACGAAAAGAAGCAGTGGAACGGTTCTCTACTGGCCTGCCCCCACTCCCAATAAAGAGTGGGGGTGGAGGGGGATGGGAACAGCGACTGGGTGGTTTGCCTTCCTTTGAATCACCAATTCCCCCCCCCCCCCCCTTGTGTAAAGGCTAGCCTGTTAATGACCTGGCGGAGAAGCCTATTGGCCCTGGCCATACCCCCACTTAACTGCCCATGCTCTGAACGATCAACCACGACAATATGCAGATTGGTAGGTACCAGTAGTGCGTAATTGACCAAAGTGCTTTGAGCCACTTCAGTGCTTTTTGGAGGCCAACTGTAGATACATTTTCAACCCCACACAATCCATTTTCCTAAAAAACCTGCATCTCTTCCAAAGCTTCCAAGTGTCCAAAACCCGGATCCAACCCGATCTCCATTGCATTCCTTAAATGGCTGAGTTTATCCGACGACTACGGCACACTGAGAGATGAATATGATGAGCAATTGCCAACACAATCCTTAGAAGGTGGCCTCCCACACAACCACATACGCTATGCAGTCTGGTGTTAACTGAATGCAGCTAGCGGCTAGCCCATCTCCCTCTTCAACCCTCTCATTACTCCTTTCTTGGTTTCCCCATGCTCTCCTGTCCTCTCGCCTGGACCAGCTTGGTCCCCCGGCTAAGGCCCTGCCTGCACTGCCAGCCTCCTTCTCCATCATTGGAGCTATGAAACGAGTGTTAGTTTCCACTTTTGCCGCCACCTTCATTCCCCCTCCTACTCCTGCCACTGACTCTCACCCTGACACAGCCCTTCCTAACCTTCAACTCTCCATCTCAAACACTATGGACTCCCCCCCCCCCCCCCCCCCGTCATGCAGATCTGCAAGAAACCTGCCTCCAAGTGCAACTCTTGGTATTGCTCTGACCGTGCCGCTCTGAAACACAAGTGCAGAGCAGCTGAGCGAAGTGGCAGGCTTTAAGCACATCCTCTGACAAACTGGCATGAAGCCTTCTCCAAAGGCAATACAGACTCCATCTGCTCGAAGAAGAGGGCCTATAATCCAAGCCTGCAACTCTGTGGTCACTAACAACATGGCTGAACATTTAAATATCTGCAAGGAACTCACAAACATTACTGCAGGCTCCACTTCTCCTCTGCCTTCCCTTGCCCTCTGCACGTCTCTGCTCTCTATCTTCATTTCTTTAACCCAGGACATCCTGTCCTTCTTCTCCTCTACTCCATAGGCTTTTCCCTCACCTGCTCTTAGGCCTCCATTGGCCCCCTTCACCTCTTCCCTCCAACTCTCTTATTTGTTGCGAGGATCAAGTTCAAGACCCTCTGCATCATCCACAAAGACCTCTGGGTACTGGCACCCTGCTACATCTCTCTCTCTCTCTCTCTCTTTCTCTCTCTCTTTCTTTCTCTCTTTCTCTCTTCCCCCCACCCCCTAAATACTTCCCTGCTAGAGCCTTTTGGTAGTCTAGTCCTCTAGCTCTAACCCTCTGCAGATCAGATGCTTTTCCAAGCAGAGAGTGGGTTTGGGGTCTTTCTCTCCCTTTCTCCGCTTTATGTTCCAGAAGCTTCTCAAAACCTCCCCCCCTCCACACCGCCCCCTGCAATGTCCCCATCTGCCCTCGACTAGCTGCCTAGTTCCCACAGAGTCTTACAGGGCACCTCGCTCTCCTAGTCCAGTCTACCCCTGCACTTAGCTCATGGACCTGCCTGCCCCTGCACCCTCTGCTTTTACCTGGCTCTGTCCACCTGGCCTCCCCTGGCACTTGCTTTCTCATGGGCTCTTCCACCCTGACCGGAACTTCCCACGCCATCCCCTCTCCCCTGCACTTCTCATTACTGCACGTGCACAGTCTGAATGCCACAAGAATTGGAAGGATCATTCCTGTTTGTCCTCCTTGTCCCCCCCCCCCCTCTCACCCTCACCCTCTTGTCTTGTTGCGCGTCGAAACACTTGTGTATAGTGTAAGTAACTCATGGTGGCAACAGTAAAGACTTGACACAAGTGATCACGGTTCAAAGGTGTTCTAGAGGGAGCAAGCGTAGACCACCAATTGAAAAATAAGGAAGGCCTTGTGGCGTCTTGTCAAAGTAAAAAGGCCTATACTAAACAAACTTTACAACTAATTATAGAATGAGTGGGATAGGGTTTTCAATAAAGAAAAAGTGTTCACAAATAAGTCAGGATGTGATTGCAAGGTGTCTTCATTCACCGTGTTTTAAGTTCAGGACAAGGAGGATCTCCTGAGCACAGCGCACACTCGGGCTTTCCCAGCACGAGCCAACAGTTCCGTACCAGCTATCAGGTTCTTCAATGTTAAGTCTCTTTTCAATAAGTCTCTTGCCTTCGAGGGCCTGATGCATTCAATTGAACAAACAAGAAGTTCCTCTCCAAATGAACGTTGGGGTGATGCCTTTCCACCCTCTGGTTCTCCCTCTGCCGGGTTTGTATCCTAATGCCAAGGGGGAAAATCCACTTCTTCTGGTCTTACAATCCTTCCTGCACTCACCAACCTTAATGTCTTTTCAAACATTTCTCTGTGGACATCCCTCCGAGTTCATTCCTGCCAACACGCTGTTCATGGGACTTCAGACTTTGTCTCTTCTTGTTAACATCCCTCCACCGGGTTCTCTCTTGCTAATCTTTGCAATGCACTGTTCAGGTACTAATTTCACCGTTCAGGATTTGTTTCCCTTAGCTTTCACCATCATCTGTCGGTGCAAGACTTGGCGGTACAGAGGACTTTACAAGACAACTTTATGACCACTTTGACCTCTCTTCGTCTTCCCAAGGCCATCTAATTGCCCAGAGTTTCCTGTGTGAGCACCCACGTGGTGCCTCTGTTGCTGTGGTTTTCCCCCTCTCATCAATTCTTTATTTAAACCTTGCAAAATTCAAATTATCCGTTGCTACTGTTCGTTCAACACAGTTCGGTTTCTTATTGACTCTCCCCTCGACTACACGCTGTGATGAACCGCTTGGCTTCTTTCTCTTTGGAGTCAAGGTTGGTACCTCCGAGACAAGTGTCTCCCCGGTTTGGTAATCCATTGGAGGAGGGTCTTGTGTATCGCTGACAGCTGCAGCAGCACACGCTGGCTATTGGTTGCAGTCTTATGCTTCCGTCTACGGAGGTTTCACAGGCCTTGATTACGGAGGGCAAGGTCGCTTCTCTCCTTGTCACCCTCTCGGTATGCGCCGTCTTTTGCTTCCTCTTGAACTGCTGCGCTGGGTTGGCTCTCACGTTGTGCAGTCTGCCTTGCTCGTCCTGTGCTCTCGTGCTCCACCTTTTATCCCTGTGGAGAAGGGGAAGGGTCTTCAGGAGTGTGTGATTCTGGTCAATTGCCTGACTTTGCCTGACCCTTGTGTTGGGGAGATGTCAGGTAAATGGCTTTGGTCTTAGTCTGTCGTCTTTCGTGGTGTGCGAAAGTGTTTGTGTTGGAAAGGGGAGGGGTTAGAGTGTTTGAGCATCCTATGTGGTAGGTTGGGGAAAAGGTGTTACAAGAAGGGGGATACCGTGCCTTACCCGTCTGTGTCCCACTTCCACTCTCTCTGAGGACCCCCCCATCCAGGTGGTTCTCCCTCAGTGGTCCACCCCTAGGAACTGGACCCAATAGCAATGGCCGTGCCCGGGTCACCTGGATGAGATCCCCGGGGACTAGCCAGGATAGCACCTTCAGGTTTCTCCCAATCGGCGCATTATAAATAAAATGCTGACCTGTTCCATTGGTGTGTATTTTATGCCATACATCCAGGGGAGTTGCTAGGTCTGGAAAAGACCCGGGGCTAAGCTGATGTCGGCACCGTTGGGACTGGGGGCTAGCTAGACTTTTGGCTGTAGCTCCTGAGATTCTATCCGGGGCTACAACCAAAAGATCAGGGGCTATAGCCCCCTTAGCCCCCCCTAGCAACGCCCCTGCATACATCTGTGCTCCATCTAAACAGAGAAACATACACATTCTCTCGCCGAGTAGTAGCTGGCATACAATCAAAAACCTCTGGTAGTGTGCCCTGTACTATTAACCTTTACACGCTTACTATAGTGCGTTTAAAAAAAAAAAAAGTAATTCTCAGTGGCACCTTCATCGAAATGATATGTAAATTGGCTCCCGAAATAAGTGAGTTTTATTAGACTCTTTTATGATATATAGCGTGGCACTCCAGATGTTGGAGGTGCGTTTCCCATCCCCCTGCCCAGCTTAGTCAGTGGTGTGAGTTTGAAACATCTTGACGCGGACGGGTTCCAGGCGATAGGTCATTCAAAATGACATTGACGCAAAGCCTGCGCACGTGCAGCAGAGGCCACTCTAATACACGGCGTCTCCAAAGTTTGAGCGCTATACACGAGACCTCTTTTTCTCTTCTGCTCTCAGTAGAGCCGAGGCTCGTGCATGCAAGGAAATGCGCAAGCATGCGCAGTTGTGTGAGCCTTTGCAGAGGTTTTAAAACCAGGTTGAGGGGGGGGGGGGGGGGTTATTGTACGAACCTTCCTTGATTCATGTTCGGATGCTGGCACGCAGTGCTCCAGGTAAGATTTTGAACTGGGAGTAAAATGATCTTTTAGGGAGTAAAAAAGTAAGTTACGTTCCCAGTGGAAGTATTTTTTATAAGCGAGTAAAAGTATGTTTTAACAATAAATGAGCAATGTATTGAAAAAAATATTTCTTTGCACCTAGTTAGTCATGCACAGTAACAGATATGAGTTAAGCTATTCGAATCTGGCAGCAGCAACGGTAGTTTCTTCCTCTGCCACTACTGGTCCAAACCTCTCCAAGGAGCTGTGTGTGTGAAAGCAGGGCAACAAGCATCTGTGTATGTCACATATATATAAATATATGTATTTTTTTTTATTTTTATTTTGGTTGGCTGAAAAAAATCAACCTTTCAAAATGAAAGCAAAATTCATACACAAGGAGTGAGAAATACACAGTATTACATTAATATAATATATATATATATATATATGATTTTTTTTGTGTGAATATTTTTACCCCCTATTTTTCTTATTTTGGGGTATTTGGCAATTATTAGGGAGTAAGTGACCAATACAGCCCTTATCTTTTAGGGCTGCTTGCACGGTAACCAAATACACTAGTCGGAGACCTTGCCGGAACTCTCTTTAGCCAAGGCAATCACTTGGATCTTATCCTACTTGTCATTTGCCTGCACAGAAGGAGCTCGGAATGGAACTACTACCAAGTCCCATAACTATTAGTAGCGTTTGATATTTTATTTGTATTGCGCTCGTACACCAGTGTTTCAGGGCGCAACGAGGCAAGGGAGGGGAACGCGGGAGAAACGCAAACCACGATCTTGGGCCCAGTGACAAACGCGCAAGTGCATGGGAGAGGGAAAGGGGAAGTTCATGGGAGAGGGGAGAAGTGGAAAGTTCGGAGCAAAGGAATAAAAATAAATTGACATAAAAATAATAAATAAATAAATAATGAAGCAACAAACGGGGGGGGGTAGGGCAGCCAGAAAGTGCTAGGTTTAGGGCAATAGACAAGGTAGGTCTGTTAAGTGTACAATGAGAGATACAATGTAACCGAGTAATTGGGCGGGACTAGCTCTTCGACGCAAAGAGCAGGCGGGCTTCATATGTTTTATACGGGAGATGTGGCAGCTTTTATGTCGAAGCATGTTGAACATGAGGATGTAGGCTTAGGCTGCGCAGCAATCTTCAAAACCTTGATCTGCGTTTTTGCCAAGCTAAACCTTTAGATTAAACTTGTTTACATGTGACTGCACTCTCAAGAGGTACTCCTGTCCTAAAACAAACGATCAACAGACTTTGGATGGAATTCTCTAGGCGTTGGCCACACCGTATGCGTCGAACTCTAGTCTACTGAAACTAGGCAGACACCATAAAGTGAGTTCATGCCACTCACTATATTCAAAACCAATTCAAGCGTATGTTGCCATTCCACCAGTAGTTGGGTCTGCAAAGTCACAAAAAAAAGACTATAAAGTTCTAAGTGGCTCAGAGGCCACATGCTCGCCTTGGAAGCAAGACGACAGGGAGCACACAGGTTCGATTCCCCAGGGTTCCTGCTTGGAAACCTCTGGGTAAGCGAGTTATAAATAACCTATCCTATCCTGCAAGATGAGAGCGTAGTACATTGCCTGCCTAGGGGTACTTTTTATGTTTGTACATTTTATTTCAATCTTTTGTTCCTCCTACTTCAGGTCGGAATCTTTGATTCACTGTGTTTGCTTGTTTTTGTGTCTTCCTTGGATGGGTCCGCGTTAGCTGAGGAGTGTAGGTGTAACACGCGGACATGCTGTGTGGATCCATATGGAGCAGTAGCCCGCAGGTACGTTTGATATTACTTCTCTTAAACGTGTACATTTGGGACATTCGTCTCTATTTAAGGGAACATAATTGATTGCTCCCGTCACCGTATCATCTTTCCCATGAGTCTACATGTACTGGCTTTGGTGTCCTGAAGGCTTGGCTTAAATTGACATGTCCCTTTTAGCCGAAATATGGGTGTGCTTTAGTAGACGCAGATAAATGGGTTTTAGACATTTGGATTGTGTTGGCACAAACCTTATGGTTTCTTTGACAATATATCCAAAGTTGTGACGTTTCACTAACAGCCTGAACTTTTGTCTGTCATTGTTGGGGATGGGTCGTTGAGCTGGCATCCCCAACCGCCTCCCTTTTCCTGCCGTCATTCTGCTACAGTTTGATCTCCCCTTCCCAGAAACTACTCTTTGAAAGCCGCCGCTATGGCCATAAATATATGACTTATCTTTGCTATTAAGTGTGGACCTAGCTAACGCTGTACAGAGTGTGGGTAGCCGTCATTTGGGCTGGCACCCTTTAATAGCGCAGTACTGTGAGGTCTGTGCGTTGGTATGTGCCTCCATTGGAATTGGTCAGTGGTCAGGTGTTGAGAGATGTGTGAAATTAGGAATTGTGGTGGCATTCCGAGCTGACACTGACAAGAGAAGGATTTCTTTTGTGGGTCCTCTCTTTGCGGGCGAGTTGTGATTCAAGGTTTCAAGGTGGTTGGTTGATTTGCTGCATGAGTAGTGTGTGTCACTAGATATGTGGAGCTTGGGCGACGGGTACGCTGGTGTGCTACTCGTGACTGCTTTGTACATCATGCATGCAGTCTTTTATACTGGCTTGGAGTGGAAGCCGATGTAGTTTGCGTAGGGTGGGGGGGTAATGCTCATGCAAAGACATGCTGCAGCATAGTGGCCTGCTTTAGAGGAGCCAAGTAAGCGGCTTGCACCCCTGTGAGGAGAGCGTTTCTCCCATCGATGTGCGAGACCACCAGGCCATGCACTACTGTCCGGAAGCCTTGCAGTGGGATGAAGGGTTTGATTTTTCAAAGGGTAGAGATTCTGAGCCAGGCTATTTGGTCCTTCTTGGCTATGTGTTTATGGAAGGACTGGCTGCTGTCAATGGTGAAGCCTAAGGATTTTGCTGAGTCTGAGAGTTGTGCATCAAATCCTTCTAGACTCATATAATTGAGCCATTGTTGGACAGATTGTTTTTTTAAAGACGTTGGATCGATAAGCACGAGTTCAGTCTTGATGGATTTATTTTGAGGTAAGCAGTCCACATCAGGACTGGATGATGGCCGGGTAATCACAGTGATGAATGATGTCCTGCACACTATTTACTTTCATGTACAACTGCGTATCGTCTGCGTGGGTATCGGGTAATGTTTATTGCCATAAATCATGTCGCCATACATATAGTCTCTGGGAAACTGCAGAGGCAACATTTATGGACACAATTGTGTCCCCTGCTCCGTATAAATAATATGGGTGTTGCGGGGTGTCCCTCGCAGGTTCCATATGGTAATATCGCTGCATAAAAAGGCACCATTCTTGTATGGCGACATTTTTGCAGGGATATTATCCCATGGAACCATCCGCATGTTGGTTGATGGCTATATTGGGATCTTTAATGAGGGTGCCCAGAGGTGCCATGTTTGGCGAGTGGATGGATCCTTGAGGGACTCCACAGGAGGCCTGGAGTCAGTTAGACTGCAACAGGTTCATCTGGGCAGCCTGGTGTCTGCCTGAGAGCTCAACCAATTCAGGGTAGTGCCAGAGATTCCCTTCCTGTCAGCAAGGAGGGAGTTGGCAGTGTCGAATGAAGCCGGGGGGTCAAAGAGTACGAGTAGGCATGAATCGCCCTAATCTATGATTTGGAGGGCATCAACCACCACCTGAATGGTGGCTTTCTCAATGCTATACTTGGAGCCGACCCTGACTGATGGTGATTTAGGAGGTGGAGTTGTTCGATTCTGGTGAGTAGTTGTGTCGCAACTACTTTTTCCAAAGATTTGTGCCAATAAACTGGAGGTTCATAGTGGGCCGGTAGTTGTCTGGATCTAGGGTTGTTTTTTTAAATGAATTTATTTATTTATTTATTTATTTATTTCAAGAGGTTGCATGAGACCAGGGTGTCTGAGAATGATCCTTCTGCAAGGGAGGCATTGATGATGCTGAGGAGCACATTAACCGACGGTCCTGTAAATTGTTTAATTATGGGGGCCGGAATTCTATTGTGAGTAAGAAGTAGGTTTGTGGGAGGCAAATATTTTTAGGAGATCCAGGGGAATTGGGTCTAGCGGGGCAGGGTGCGTGCCGGGGGTGAATGCTAATGCTGTGAGAGTTGATTCGATGGTCTCTTGGATTTTGTGGGTTTTTAATTTTTTTAAATAACATTTTTTCCTGAGTTGCTGGCACCTCCTGGGTCGGGTGATGGTCTGGTACAATGTTTTACTGCCTCAAAGAGGGCTTTGCTCCTGTTGGAGGCTGCTGCATTGGTGGTGGAGTAGTAAGCAGCTTTGGCCTCAGTGATCTGAATACTACGGTACGTGTGGGGCGATTGAGGTTGGTGAGGTGTTCCGAGTTCTGGTTTTTGCGCCACCTTTTCTCGAGTGCTTGTTGGAGGCTAGCTCTGGGGTATACCATGGGGCGGTTGGTTTGGTCTATAGCTGGCTGGAATTGGGGAGAAGCTTGAATGTCTACCATTTTTATAGTGGAGTTTCTGAATAATTTCTGAGGCATTCCCTGTGGTGGGGAAGTCTGCAAAGTTTGCTTTCAGCTCATTGACCGGGAAGGTTTTGAATGAGTGGCGTTGAGTGAGGGGGCATTTAGCCTGACCTTTTGTGAGCCATAGTCGAGTGGGTGGCTGATAATGGGATGGCGGCGTGGTCAGACCAGTCAAGTGGGATAGGGTCTGCACAGGTGATGCAGGGGGATGATATGAAGACAAAGTTTAGGGGGGTTGTGTGTGGGGAGAGCAGAATTTGCATAAGGTCCATGGAAGCAGTATGTGCGAAAAGCATGCTCCGAGTGTGGGTGTCTGCCTGTGACTAGGGGACGTTAAAATCGCTGGGAAAGTCCTTATTTGAATGTGCTTATTTAACAGAGGAGAGTTTGTTGGAGATGTCTGCAATGAAAGAATCACTCCTGTGAGGTGGTGTGTAGATGATGTGGAAGGTGATTTGTGAGATGGAGGGAACTGACAAGTGAGTGATTCAAATGAGCTTGTTCTAGGAGAGGGAATGATGGAGCCTGGCCAATCGCGCCTGTGGAGGATTGCCACTCCGCCTCCTGCCCTTCCTGGCCGGTCGGCATGTTGGATGAAGTAACCTTGGGGTAGGAGGTTGTTGAAAACCTGTGAGGAGGATGGGGGACCATGAACAGAACATCAAGGTTTTTGTACGAGGTGAGGTTGGCGATCTCTGCAGTGTGCGCATTGATCAACATGCGGGGCGTGTGCATGTGGTCTGTGGGTGTTGGCTGTTGGCAGGGGCAATATTGATGGGGTTCTCTAGGGTAGCTTGCCGGAGATGCCCAAGGCACTTGGCCGTTCAAGCCCTAGTGAGAGTGGGGATTTGGTGTCAGACCAGCTGAGATGTCTTTTGGTGAGTAGCAGTAGTCGGTGAAATGGAGTTCAGTGTGCCAGGCCCATAGCCGTATAAGGCCCAAATGGGCACAAACCGGTGAGGTCCTTGTCATTGCACATCCTTTGCTGAGGACACCGGCGATGAGGAGGACTGATTCAATGGGTGGTGAGTGAAAAAGTGAGTGGCTTGGCCTAGTCACGTGACCAGCAGCCAACTCCAGGCTCTCTTTTTAACTAATGCTCCTTTCATATCATGGTAACAGCAAATAAACAAAACCCCTATTAAGCAAGAACCATTTTCCAGTTTCTCTCCCGCCGCAAGGCATCACCCAATAGACCTTGAGAGCAAGATTGCTTTGGGACATCAAAAGTCCCGCACCCAGCCATTCCACTCAAGCTCCTGGAAATCTTGCATCTAATTGTAGAGGTGTTTTCCAAACCAAAAGCATGAAAGGAACAAAAGTCCTTTTATTTGCTTTTATTAAGACAAACCTTCACATAATCGCTACTCATCACCCCCCACCCCCACAATCCCCCTCTACCTCTCTCCCAAACTCTAGTGTTTAAATGTTTGCTAATATTTTGGTGGCCAAGGTTTTCAAACATTATGCACCCACTGACCAGCAAAGATGTACTTAAACTATTGGTCCGTACTCAAGTATGGTCGTGGTCGTGGGATATTCCATCATCTAGGCAAAACTTTGCTAGTTTAGGTTGATGCCGAGAAGGCATTGCACTGACTCTTTCAGAATTGCCTCTGGTCCCCTCTAACTCGGGAATGGCTCCCTTCCCACTCCCCCGTTGGCATCTCCCAGAAATCAAACCACCTGATTTCCATCTTATGGCTTGATT
This sequence comes from Ambystoma mexicanum, assembly GCF_040938575.1. Taxonomy (NCBI): domain Eukaryota; kingdom Metazoa; phylum Chordata; class Amphibia; order Caudata; family Ambystomatidae; genus Ambystoma; species Ambystoma mexicanum. Next base: position 87,308,862 of record NC_090923.1, read on the forward strand.
ATTTGTCATTATTGGTATTGCATCTTACGGCTTGATTATTGGTCTTGCATCTTACGGCTTGACTATTGGTCTTGCATTTTACGGCTTGATTATTGGTCTTGCATCTTACGGCTTGATTATTGGTCTTGCATCTTACGGCTTGACTATTGGTCTTGCATCTTACGGCTTGATTATTGGTCTTGCATCTTACGGCTTGATTATTGCTCATTATTGGTCTTGCATCTTACGGCTTGATTAATGCTCATTATTGGTCTTGCATCTTACAGCTTGATTGTTGCTCATTATTGGTCTTGCATCTTACGGCTTGATTAATGCTCATTATTGGTCTTGCATCTTACGGCTTGATTAATGCTCATTATTCGTCTTGCATTTTACGGCTTGATTATTCGTCTTGCATTTTACGGCTTGATTATTGGTCTTGCATCTTACAGCTTGATTATTGCTCATTATTGGTCTTGCATCTTACGGCTTGATTATTGCTCATTATTGGTCTTGCATCTTACAGCTTGATTATTGCTCATTATTGGTCTTGCATCTTACGGCTTGATTATTGCTCATTATTGGTCTTGCATCTTACAGCTTGATTATTGCTCATTATTGGTCTTGCATTTTACGGCTTGATTATTGCTCATTATTGGTCTTGCATCTGACGGCTTGATTAATGCTCATTATTGGTCTTGCATTTTACGGCTTGATTAATGCTCATTATTGGTCTTGCATCTTACGGCTTGATTATTGCTCATTATTGGTCTTGCATTTTACGGCTTGATTATTGGTCTTGCATCTTACGGCTTGATTAATGCTCATTATTCGTCTTGCATTTTACGGCTTGATTATTCGTCTTGCATTTTACGGCTTGATTATTGGTCCTTATATCTGCCACTATTGCAGTTTGAAGGGAAGCCTGCTGAGGCTGTTATAGTAGGCGATGTCCCAATACCCTTCCTTTCGTCCTCTTCAGTGCCCTGGGTGGTGATGTAGACTCTTCCTTTTTTGGGCAGGTGAGCGCCCATTGAAGTGAATGGGAGTGTAAGGAGATTGGCGCGTGACGCCCTCGAGGTGTGGGAGTTGTGAGGAATGCAGTACGTATAGCTACCACAGATATAGGCCAATTCAATCACGATCATGTTTGCTTGGATGCCCGACCTCAAATTATACCTGATTTGCTCAAATTTGAATTTTTCAGATTTGCTTGCTACAAATGAAGTGTGGTGAAAAACAGAAGTTCTGTGTTGCAATGTGTCTGAGGTAACTGGGTTTGCACCCACAACCGAAACCGGATATATCTCGAAATTAAAATAACTTCTGATCCACACTGCGTGCTAAACACTTTCTGAATAATGGGAAAACTTATGCTGCTGCAGTTATTTGGATAAAGAATTTTTTGTACCCTTTTTTTTTTTTTTTTTTTTTTTTTTTTTTACACTCCAGGCAATACAATTTATGTATTGTAGTTTTTAAACCCAAACTTGCAGCTTTATCTAGTATAGGATGAGTACTTGTATATTGCATGTTATATATGGGAGGCCATTTAGGCTTTTTTTTTTTTTTTTTGCTTTAGGCTTTTTCTTGACATTTATTTATTATGGGATTTCTAAATTTGCTCCATACTGTGGCCAGTCCATTTACCACCCTCTATGGTTGCTTTGCAGGTTTTCTGATGTCCACGCCACCTCCAGAACGATTAAGTTCTACGAGCACTACGGTGCTTGGGGCTCGGAGAAGTGGATTGGTGAATCTGCAGTGTCTGTGAACTGGACTCCCTCAATGGTTAAGTGGTCTATTGCTCCGGACACATTTTCCAGCCTCCCATCCACGGCGTCATTGGATGCACTAGACCACAAATTCTGTAGTGTCCTACTTAAGCTTGGGCCTAAAACTTCAGTGGGGGTTGAAGAAAACGCCCCCCTATTCCTGCAATATTGAGGTCTAAAGGGCTCCTATGAGACTCCCTAGTGGGGTAGTCTGGTTGTCCTGACACCATGGGTGTAATTTTAGGGAGGGCAGGGGTTTTCCCCCCCTCAACTTTCATGGCTCACCATTTTTGTCCCCATTCGTTTGGCGGGGCACCTTTACTACAGATTATGTCGCACCCCCCCAACATTTTCAGTAAAGTTACTCCACTGGCCAGCACCCTTTCTCTCCAGATGATTCTCCTGCCAAACAGTTCTTACTGGGAATGTTTGCTCTAAAATGTTTGCACGACTTTCTCCTGAACATCCGATATCCCCCTGCTTTAAAGCCTTGGTGACCAGGACTCCTACTCTTCATTGGTTATTTGAATTATTTTCCTGCCGCTATTCGTAGTTGAGGTCTTTTTCCATAGGGCCAGTGGTCGAAGTGAGCGGTCGAGGGCGGTCGGGAGCGGTGCTCCTCTACTTTTTTAAATTACCTTTTACAGCTCCTATACTTTTATTTTAAAAAGAAACCGTTCCGGAATGGTTTGGTTTTAAAATAAAAGTGTAGGAAGAAGTTGAAACTTGCCCTTTCAGTGCATTGCACTGAACGTTCCCTTAAACAGCAGGTGCAAGTGTTTGGGGGCGTGTATTGTATGTGGGTGGGGTTGTGGCCATGGGGTTTGTGGGGGAGTGGGTGCAGTCCAGCAGGGAACATAGTTCCACTACTTCTTTTCGTACACTTCGACCACTGCATAGGGCCACCTGGTGTTTTACACACCTGCTATGCTGTGATTGTGGTGTACATGGGCACGGCGGGTAGGGCCGACTGCTCAATAAAGGACCACCTTGCTGCTCGGATATTCAGGTGAGCGAAGATGATGCTGCACACCTCATCCAATTATTATTTTATTTTTTTGTTGGAATTTTTTTTCTTCCGTGATAAAAATTACTCTTGGTATCCTGTTGACGGTTCCATGTAATAATGTCCCTGCAAAAAATGTCTCCTAACCAAAAAGTTGCGGTTTATGCAGAGACATTATTACATTGAACATGCGGGGGGGGGGGGGTCCCCTTGCAAACCCCGAATTAGATTTATTTTTTAATTTTTTTATTTCTTTTACAAGGAGCAGGGGGTCATGCCCTGCAATCCGTCGCCATATATAATTTCGCCAATAGCTTTTCCCGGCGACATTATGGATGGGGACACTATGTATGGGGACTTTTTACTGAATACCCTGTTGACAGACTCTTAGCTCTTAAATCCACTCCATTTATCACTAATGATTTGCCCCAGGTGTCCAGTCAAACATAGGATGAATTCCGAGCTCCTTTTTAGAGGCAAATCTTGATTTGTTACAGAAATCTAGGTATCGTATACTTTGCCAGCCAGTAATTGCGGACAAGCCCCCCCCCCTCCCCCTCCCCCTCCCCCAGAATAAGTGTCTTTCTTGCACCCCACTTCAGGGACTGGAGGTGGACTAGCTTTTGCTAGCCTTCTGCAAAGACAGATTGCACACATGACCTATCGTTTTCTCCTACTATATCAAATCTGCCCGCCCAGGCCAGTCTATTTTCTTCCCGGACAACAAGTGCTGTCTGACCTTGGTACGAACTGCTCTGAAATGTAGACTTGCTCCAAATTCTGGCAACTGATTGTGTTGCCTACTCGCTGGTCACACTTTGATATGTTTTCTCTTGTGATGGCCAATCTTTCCTGCATCACCTATGTTTATTTGGTCTGACCGTTCGGCTCTTCCTTTCTTCCTGCTAAAACCACCCGTATCGCCTTCAAGACTAGATCACGGCAATACGTTCTGCCTCCTAACACCGGATCACCCACTGCCTGGGACCTGGAGCCCAGAAAACCCTGGAACGGTGGATGCTTCTTTTTGTCCAGCTAGCGACCTGCTTGGATTATGGGTGAGACTCTTACCTGCACACGTTAAAACAAGCAGATGCCAATGCCTTGCCTCTGCCCTTCTTGGCGCCAAATGTAAAAAGGCCACGGTGTGAAGATCTAGTCACAGCGAAAACCATCTACTATGGAAGCCACATTTTCTTGAGCATTGTATGTAGGGTTCTTTAACCGTTGACTAGTCAGATATTTGGGACCACAACTCCCATCAGCCCTCGCCAGAACAGTCAACGGTGAGTGCTCATGGTAGCCAAAACATATGTTCAAGCCAAAATGACATTTGCGAAGCATAAGTGAACTTGGATCCTCATCTATCCTATCGATCGTGATTTTGTGCTATAAAAGAAAAAGCTGATGATTGGGGGAATTAAGGCCCAGGATAAGCTTGTCAACCAGAATCGCTGACCAACACCTTAACCTAGACTCTTATCAATTAGTTCAGCACCCAAGCCTGATCAATTAGATGGCCCCAATAGAGGCTGCCTGGGTGCTGAAGGGTCGCAGTGATGGGTATGCAAGGCTGCCTGGGTGCTGAAGGGTCGCAGTGATGGGTATCCATTCAGCTGCCAGAGTGCTGAAGGATCGCAGTGGTAGGTATGCATTCAGCTAACTGGGTGCTGATGGGTAGAAGGGTAAGGTATACGAGACTGCTCGGGTGTTGAACGGTCGCAGGAGTAGGTATGCAATTAGCTGATTTGGTGCTGAAGGGTCGCAGTGATGGGTATGCATTCGGCTGCCTGGGTGCTGAAGCGTCGCAGTGATGGGTATGCATTCAGCTGCCTGGGTGCTGAAGCGTCGCAGTGATGGGTATGCATTCAGCTGCCTGGGTGCTGAAGGGTCGCAGTGATGGGTATGCATTCAGCTGCATGGTGCTGAAGGGTCGCAGTGGTAGGTATACAGTCAGCTGCCTGGGTGCTGAAGGGTCGCAGTGGTAGGTATGCATTCAGCTGCCTGGGTGCTGAAGGATCGCAGTGGTAGGTATACAGTCAGCTGCCTGGGTGCTGAAGGGTCGCAGTGATGGGTATACAGTCAGCTGCCTGGGTGCTGAAGGGTCGCAGTGGTAGGTATACAGTCAGCTGCCTGGGTGCTGAAGGGTCGCAGTGGTAGGTATACAGTCAGCTGCCTGGGTGCTGAAGGGTCACAGTGACGGGTATGCTTTCAGCTGCCTGCCTGCTGAAGGGTCGCAGTGGTAGGTATGCATTCGGCTGCCTGGGTGCTGCGGCTGCCTGGGTGCTGAAGGGTCACAGTGATGGCTATGCTTTCAGCTGCCTGGGTGCTGAAGGGTCGCAGTGATGGGTATGCTTTCAGCTGCCTGGGTGCTGAAGGGTCGCAGTGATGGGTATGCATTCAGCTGCCTGGGTGCTGCGGCTGCCTGGGTGCTGAAGGGTCACAGTGATGGCTATGCTTTCAGCTGCCTGGGTGCTGAAGGGTCGCAGTGATGGGTATGCATTCACCTGCCTGGGTGCTGAAGGGTCGCAGTGATGGGTATGCATTCAGCTGCCTGGGTACTGAAGGGTCGCAGTGGTGGGTATGCATTCAGCTGCCTGTGTGCTGAAGGGTCGCACTGGTAGGTTTGCATTCAGCTGCCTGGGCGCTGAAGGGTCGCAGTGACGGGTATGCTTTCAGCTGCCTGGGTGCTGAAGGGTCGCAGTGATGGGTATGCATTCAGCTGCCTGGGTGCTGAAGGGTCGCACTGGTGGGTTTGCATTCACCTGCCTGGTGCTGAAGGGTCGCAGTGATGGGTATGCATTCAGCTGTCTGGTGCTGAAGGGTCGCAGTGATGGGTATGCATTCAGCTGCCTGGTGCTGAAGGGTCGCAGTGATGGGTATGCATTCAGCTGTCTGGGTGCTGAAGGGTCGCACTGGTAGGTATGCATTCAGCTGCCTGGTGCTGAAGGGTCGCAGTGATGGGTATGCATTCAGCTGCCTGGTGCTGAAGGGTCGCAGTGATGGGTTTGCATTCAGCTGCCTGGGTGCTGAAGGGTCGTACTGATAGGTTTGCATTCAGCTGCCTGGTTCTGAAGGGTCGCAGTGATGGGTTTGCATTCAGCTGCCTGGGTGCTGAAGGGTCGCACTGGTAGGTTTGCATTCAGCTGCCTGGGTGCTGAAGGGTCGCAGTGATGGGTATGCATTCAGCTGCCTGGGTGCTGAAGGGTCGCATTGATGGGTATGCATTCAGCTGCCTGGGTGCTGAAGGGTCGCAGTGATGGGTATGCATTCAGCTGCCTGGTGCTGAAGGGTCGCAGTGATGGGTATGCATTCAGCTGCCTGGGTGCTGAAGGGTCGCAGTGATGGGTATGCATTCAGCTGCCTGGGTGCTGAAGGGTCGCAGTGATGGGTATGCATTCAGCTGCCTGGGTGCTGAAGGGTCGCAGTGATGGGTATGCATTCAGCTGCCTGGGTGCTGAAGGGTCGCAGTGATGGGTATGCGAGGCTGCTATTACTGTGCAGTCCACTGAAAGACACCTACAGAAAATTCTCTATTCAGGAGTCCGCCAAGAACGGTAACTTCCATTTGTGTGAAAATAGGGGAAAGAAAAGTAAATGTTGGGGCTGTGAGGATGTTCTCTCTCCAATATATTTTTAATATATGGTTTTAGTATTTTATAGTGGGTCCGTTGTGATGTTCATGGTGAAATTGTATTTGTTACTGTGATTTATTATGGACTCTTTGTAATTGTGGGTTTTTTTGGACTTTGTTTTTTACTCCGAATGAAGTATGGATTGAATTGTTTTTTGAAAAAAAAAATGAAATATATAAACCCATCATTTTGTATCAAACTTTGGACTAACAAGAATTTGGAGTCAAACTTTAGGACTTAAAATAATTGTACACCAAGGTCATGGGATACGTATTTGCTTGGGAAGGAAGTATAGCTTAAAAAGCTTGTCGAAATGTGCTACCGGCCCGTTTGTGTTTTTTGTCCTTTTGAATATAGGTGTTGTGGTTACATGATAGATTTTTTTTTTCTTCTTTTTAGTGTACCAAAACTTGATAACATGGAGTTTCACTTGCCCGCAGGAGTCCTTGAGAGCCGGCACTGGGCCGGAATTGGAGTCGAGGACACATATGGCCCCAATACCATTCCACGCAGAGGGCGAGAGGGGTCGGTATTCTGTGCAGCCCACCCACCCGTCCTTCTCTGGAGGTACGTCTGATGGAAGAATTTCCAGTTCTGGCTTTGTGTTCGCAAGTTTGGCTGGTCACAAAATGATTGTACTTGACATGCTGTGGAAGTTTTCTATCCAAAACTCCTAATTTACAACACCAGAGGTTTTATATCGGCAATGATCACAGCACAAGGCTGTACATCATGGGATGGCATAACCAATAACCTATTTTAGTATACATCCCTATACTGGATAGCTTGACATGGTCAGCTGAAGCAGATGATTGGGGTAAATGTGTTCTCAGTCGCTTCCTTAAGTTGCAAACTAATCTCTGCCCGCAATGACACTTAACAAGCTGTTGCTTCCAGTTAGGTTTGCTCTTTATAAAGGCGACACGTGCACAATTTCGGCAACAGCTTTCCCTTAGCTACCAACGTTTTAGGGGGGATTTTTGTAGACGCCCTAAACTCCTATCCAAGTACTTGCCTACGAACTTTAGGTTTTTTCCCCCCTTTCCACTTCATTTCTAACTGACTTCAGTTTAGTTGCTAATAACTGTGTATTGGGTTGCGAAGGTCTCAGTCAGGGCTATGTACTGTAACTATTGGTATCCTTACGTTTAACTTGCACGTGTTCTTTTGCCGAATTATGTAGAAGTATTGACTATCTCTGTGCTACATGTTAAACCCTGGGTCTCCCAAGTCAGCCTTGCAGTACAGCCTGCGCTACCCAAAGTGAATTGGGTAAAACCAGGCATGAAAAGCCATTGCACATCTGCCTCTCGGTCCCTGTTTTGTGTTCTCTGCACTGTCTGGGTCGTGTTCTCACCAGGTTTACTTCCATGTGCTGACCCGAATGGACCTGCTTCCTGAGGCCTCTAGGACGGGGATGTGCCACAACAACTCACTTTATTTACATTTATTGACACTAACTTATTAGGACTTCTGTAACAGCCTCTTTCTAAATCTGCCTGCTTCTAGTCCACCCTCTCCAACTCATCTAGACCAGGACTGCAAGACTTGTCTTTGGCCTCAAGCCCAGGGATCGTATCTCTCCAGGACTGAAATCTCTGCACTGGCTCCCAGTGGCTGTGAGGATTAAGTTCAAACCCCTCTGCATTGCCCATAAGGCCTTCTGGGGCCTGGGGCCCTCAATACCTTCAACTCTCTCTTCCTAAATATCTTCCTTCTCGAGCTCTTCGCTCATCAGCCTCCAACTCCCTCAGGGTCAGTCGCTTCTCCAAGCAGCGAGTTGGTGGTACATCTTTCTTCGTCTAGGGCCTCCCTCTGGAACAGCCTCCCTGCCTCCCTGAAACTTGAGGAGAACCATCTCCAGTTCCAGAAGCACCTCAAGACCTTCCTCTTTGCTTCTGCTTTCTCTCCTCCTCTCCCCTGTTAAATTCCGGACTGAAACTGCACTGGTCACATGGCTACCCTCTGCTCTCGGGCCCAGGTCCCCTCCCCCACCAGCTGCACACCTGCACTGCCTGCCAGGCCACCCCTGCACGGGGGGTGGGCTGTTTTCTATATCCCTACAGTCCCCACCAGTCCATACCCCTTCTGTAATCGGTAAGTGATGCCAATAAGGAAAGGCAGGGAAAGCCTGTGGGCTTGGTTGGTGGGGCATAATCTCCTTCAGGCCCATCACCGTGATGCACCCCAGTGTTGTGTGAGTTCGTGCATAGGAGGATGACTAGGGAGTCATGAAGTTACAGGACCTCTATGGAATATTGCAAGAGTCCACTTAGTGTGACACAGCTGTGACGTAGGAGTCTTGGGTGGGGGGGTGAAGTGTTCTCTAAGTTAGCAGCTCTTCGGTCATGGCTGACCATCTTTCACACCGCCCCCTTCTGCTGCATACTTGCCAACATGACCCATTTCAATCTGTAGGTGGTTATCCAGTCCTGGGTTTTTTCTTTGCATTCCGGGATTTGTAGTTCTGCTTTTCCCATTATAAAACTCTGATTACATATCCCAGAATGCAAAGAAAAACCAGGACTGGATAAGCACCTACAGATTGGAGTGGTTCTTGTTGGCAAGGATATTGCCGCTCCCCTCCACCGGCTATTGCAGGTGTTTTATTTTTTTGGGGGTTTTTTTTGGGTCACATAGAACATTGGGAAATACAAATGTGGGGATCTGTCCCACCCCCCCCCCCACCCCCACCCCTTAGAGAATTATGGTTCACTGTCAAAATCTGCTGAGATCAGACTAAAGATAGTTTGGTCTCTCGACCTTTTGGGGTGGGAGAGAAGGGGGTGCATGCTGTTTCTCCAAAGAACTCTCTGGTAACCCAGGATAGAATATGACCCAAGGTGTGACACTTTTGGTTGTGCGGGGTAGGGTGGTCCTGGGCGGACCTCTCCTGGTTCTCGCACCCTTTTGACTGTCCCGGCACCCCAAAACATCTGGAGATCAGAAACAAACCTCCCTTGTTTGAAAAAAAAAAAAACTGAAGACCCTGCTCCTCAAATAAACCACTTTTGAAACCCACCCTTGTCCTACTCACACCACACTTATGTTGTCCCGTCACTACGTTCTTGTCTACATGGAATGTGCTCTGATGCCTGCGAGCTGCAGCGCTATACAAACGCATACATAAATAAATAAAAGCCAAAGGTTGCAGAAGCCCTGCCAGGCGGTCTTCTGGTGCCATGAAAGTGTCCCCCATGTCTGTGGACCTCGGTCGGGCTTGGCAGAAGTAATGGTGCATAGGGTGACCATGGCCTCGGGTTTTGTCCACTGCTACTGATGAGCAAGGAGGCTGGCCACAGATAGCCATTGTACTAGTTCTATCAATCTTCGCTTGGGGGTTTTGCCAAATATCAGCTTCATCCTTTAAGTGTGTTTTCATATAAGGACGGTCCCTCGTCCCCCTCCCCCACACAGTATATCCCTTAACATCTATGGTCATGATTGGCTATTTATAACGTGCTAAATACCCAGAGGTTTCTAAGCACGGACAAGGGGATCGAACCTCTGGTGTTCCACGTCATCTTCTAAGGCGATCGCGTTGCCCCTGAGCTATCCTCCCGAGACTAACGGTTTGTGGTTTAAAAAAAGGCAAGCAAAACGTAGGCAAAAGGATGTATAACCTTGTTCTGGAGGCTGGGATATAATTCCTATGGGGTATGGCTACTGGACGACTCTTTCACAGGTCCCACAGTATGTATGTGAGTTTTACGGTCAGGGGGTCTGCACAGGTCATGCGTCTATTATTATTATTATTGTTATTATTTTTTATTTTTTTTTCTATTTCTGTTCTCAATGCTGGTTAACCTACACTAATTGGTGAGGGGGCAACACTTGCCCGGTACCGAACGGCAGTATAAGAGAATATTTAGTTTAAATCTGAGGCCTATCCTTGCTAATCCACTAGCCTGGCTAATGCACTGCTTTCTAGGGGTGCGCAAAAAATGGCTCCATTTCGTTCTGTGATGAAATTGGCAGACTCCGAAAAAATGTGCCGGTCTGTCAATTTCGCCTGCAGACAGGAATTGCAGTTTGTGGACTTTTCCGGATAAAATTTCATTTTTGGAAAAACTAACTTTCGGGTGTTTTGCCCCATTTAAATTTAATTTAAAAAAATGTCGAGGCGGGGTTCGTTTTGGACTAAAAAATGTATTTGGGGGGCGGGAAAACTTACACAGAAAAGGAAAACCGCCACACGATGTGGCATAGAAGGTAAAAACCAGCCCATCTGGCGGAACAGAATGGTTGCTGAATTTGACCAATTCTATTTCGCTAGCAGCAAATACGCCCACCCCCTACTGCTTATGACCTCGCAGTTGACCTGTTTATTTGTACTTCTATTTTGTATTCAGAGAACCGGCTCTCATTTAGAAAACAAATGGCTTGCAAAGTAGGCAGAGGCATTCTAGGGCGAGGTGCTCTACAATACCAACAGTTTTGTATTTTGTGTAGGCATTTGATAAAACTGGCAGGCACTTTGAGTACAAAGATTGATATTGCTGGTTGATAAGGCTAGATGGAGCTGGGAGATCTAGGTGTCTCTTGGCTGGGGCCAGTGGTGTAAATGGAAAAAATGTGGTGGGGGGGATTACACAACACAAGGGCTGTTGTCGGTGGGGAGGAGGGGAATGGGGGGAGGTGCCTGTGGGGCGTGGTCTAGAGGGGGCTGGGCTCGCAGTGGGCATCCAGCAATGCTGGAATACTTTAAAAAAATATTAAAATAAATATGCACCAGGGACGGCAGCATTGCCTTTTACCGCGGCTTTGGCACTGGTGTGTAATGCGCAATTCTCGCTACATGAAAGGGATCAGTTGTACGTGTAGCGAGCATTGTGCATTACACACCAGTGCTAAAGCCGCGGCAAAAGGCAATGCTGCCGTTGCCGGCACTTTTTTAGTTTTCCAGCCAGTTCATGGGCTTGGGCGGCTGACTCTGGCTGGATCCCGAGATCCGGCTACACATCTGGTGCTGGATCTCGGATCCACCGATAGCCGGCCCAATGACTGTTGTGGAAGTGAACCTCGCCCCCATCACCCGTTGCAGTCACACAATAACGAGGCAGGAGTTGGAGCGTATCTCTCAACGTCTACTCTTTATTAAATACAAAGCCCAACAGCCGGCGGCCCAGCCAGCCCCTCCCTAACCCTCAATGTCACTTCCCTTCTAGCAGCAGCCCGCAACGGCAGACTCCCACATAACGATGTGGGTGGGCTCCAACAGGGCCCAGGGGATGGCACCCTGACATCTCACGCCTTTTTAACTCGATAGTTCTGGGGTGTCTTCTACCCCATTTCTTTAAGTCGCTGTTTCATGCGACTCCGCTGGGGTCGTCTAGACCTCTCTGGGGTTGTGTGTGGGGCACGTTCTGTTGTGTCTCGCTCGGGACTTTCGTCTTCAGACGCTTCCTTGTCCCCCAGATAGGGTTCGTATGCTTCGTGCTACTCTCTTGCTTCTTCGTTTGATTCCCATCTCTCGTTGAGTGGTGTTAACACTCTTTTGAACTGTGATATGATATGGCATTTGTAACGCGCCTATACACAGGTGTTTCAAGGCGCGACGAGGCAGGGGGTTGGGGGGGGGGGGACAAGGGGAAGATCCTACTAGGCCAGGTGTCCTTCAGATCGCGCAAGTGCAGGGGTGGGGGGGGGGGGAGGGAAAAGTGCAAGGGGAAGGGGAGGGGGGGGGAGTGCAGTACAAGGTAAGTAGCGTAAAAAATAATAAATAAGGCCAGCTGGTGGCAAGTGCAAGGTGGATGCAGAACAAGTGCTGGGAAGGGGGGACTGTAAGGATACAGTGACAGTCCCGCAGTGCAGGGGGGTGCCAGGGAGGCAGTGCAAGTGGAGAGTGGCTGGGCCCTGGACCGAGGTCACTGAGTGGCCAGTTGCAGATTCAGTGAAGAATAAAAGCTGTTCAGCAGGGGAGAGGGAGAGAGAAAGCAGAAGCAAAGAGGAAGGTTTTGAGGTGCTTCCGGAACCGGAGGTGGTTCTCCTCAAGTTTCAGGAAGGCAGTTCCAGAGGGAGGCCCCTGCTGCAGAGAGAGATTCCACGATGTGCCCGAAGCGCTGCAGGAAGAGGCGCAGCTCCTTGCGGCTCACCGCCTTGTCCAGGTTGCCCACCAGCAGTGTGCGGTTGGCCTTGGGGTGCGCCTCGTCCAGGGGCTCGGCCGGCATGGCCGCGCTGCCGCCCTCCCAGACCTCCAGGCTCATGCCGGGCTCCAGAATGCTGTCGGCGGCCACCAGCACCCGCTCGCGCTCCTCCAGGTCGCTGAAGTAGACCAGGGCCGCCTGCTCGTCGCGCATCATCTCCACGAAGGCCACAGCGGCGTGCGGCTTGAAGAGCCCCCAGACGGAGCAGTACAGGGTGTGCGGCGGCAGGCCCGTCACCTTGACGCAGTAGCAGTTCCGCAGCAGGGCCCGCTTCTCCGGGTTCATCTTGGAGAAGGTCGGCGCGTGCGAGGGGCTCGGGCTGCGGCAGAGCCGGGGGCGGCCCCAGGTCAGGCTGCTGTAGGGCGACGGGCTCCTGCGGCGCGGCGGCGGGAGGTACGGGGAGCGGCCTCGGCGGGGGCCCAGCGGGGAGCGGCTCCTGAGCAGCGAGCGCCCCACCTCATACAGGAGCGCCGCTGCTGCTGCCACCGCCGCCACTCCCGGGGAGCGCCGCCTCTCCGGGAGCCGGTGCAAGAGGCGCTCGTCGAGCAAGTCCGAGGAAGGCAGCGGGGAGTGGCCGCTGGTCCGGGCGGCTTTTCTCGGTAGTCGACATCGCCGCGGACCGTCCCCCCGCGTTGGGATTCGTAGGCCAGGTTCCGCGGGTCGCTGTAGCTGCGGGATGTGTGGTATCCAGGGATGTAACCGCCGCCGCCGCTGCTGCTGCGTTCCGCCGCCAGGAGGCTGTACAGGTCAGCCGCCAGCGCTCCGTTCAGGTCGAGCCCGCTCTTGGCGAAGCGGCTCGGCAGGACATAGGGGTCCCGCCACGTGGCACCGGCGCTTTTTTTGTACTCGGTAAACCGTGCTCTGCCTTCTGGTCCCATCTCTTTCTCAGGCCGACACAAAATGGCCATGGTGGCGGTGGAACGGGAGACATTACGGGTTACAGAGCACCGTCCTTCTCTTTCTGCGGTGACCATGGTGCCCTTCCTTCGCATCACTGTCAGTAGCTCGGGGGCGAACAAGGCATTTTCCTTCCAGCCTGTGGCCTGCCTCATCAGCACCTGGTCACCTGGTTCGACGTTTGACTCTTGCGCTTTCGGCGCGTGTCGCCCGTTGTTTCATTTTCTCCTTTTCTTCTCTGTCCTTTTCTTTGGCTTGAAGCTCCAGTGGTGTCAGGGGCTTCGGTGTCGGGTCCTCTGGTAGCCTTGTCTTTGGCGGACGTCTGAACATGAGGACGGCCGGGCAGACCCCCGTGGTGCTGTGCAGGGGGGGGGGGGGGGTTGTGTGTGTGTGTGTGTGTGTGTTCCCTTAGTCATTGGTATAGGGCCTGTTTAAATGGCTGGTTTAGTATGGTGGCAATTTGTAGTGCTCTTTGGATGTTGGCCATAAACCTCTCCACTGTGCCATTTGCTTGGGGCCATCTCGGTGTTATCTTTCTATGATGGAAACCCATGTACCTGCCGAAGTTCTGGAAGTCTGTACTGGCAAATGGCGGGCTGTTGTCTGATTTTTAATCGCCCTGGGGACACTGTATGCGGAAAGCATGTGGTGCAGGTCGGGTGTGATGCTAGTGGCCGCCGTGCTTTCTACGATCTGTGCTTCAGGGAATCGTGAGTGTTCATCCATTAGCACTAGTACATATGTGCCATTTCTCATTGGTCCAAACAGATCCACTGCTAGTTCGTCCCAGACTCGGTCTGGCAGCTTGGACGTTTGCAACGGGCTTGGGTGAGGCGGGGCATGAGCTGCCCACATGTTGTGCATCCGCCTACCAATGAGTCCACCATGGCATCGAGTTTTGGGAACTAGACTTTTTGTCTTAGGAATCGTTTTGTTGCTGCCACTCCTGTGTCCTTCATGAGCCAATTGTATTGTTCTTTCCCTCAGTGAATCGGGTATTACCACTTTGCAGCCCTTCAGTATGATGTGATCCTCCACGATTGATAGTTTGTCCCTCACATGGTCGATCCATCGTATGTCGTCTCCCACCTTCTCTGGTTCTTGTTTGGCGTGTTGTGTCATGTGCGCCCGCTTGTCTGTTTGCATACAGTGCTTGACGATTTGTAGCGCCGGGTCTTGTTCGGATTTATTCATCACTTCCGCCCATTCTATGGGGAATGGCTGCAGGTGGTGTACCACATAATTGATGTAGGCATCCGCTATGGAAGGCTAAGTCTGCGCTGGGCCCGATGGGTGTCTGGGTAAGTAGTCCGCCGGATTGTCCTCCTTTCCCGGGCGGTGCTTGATGCTGAATTTATAGTCCTGTAGCCTCAACCCCCACCTTGCTATTCTCGGAGGCATCCTCAATTTGGGGTCACCGTAGATGGTGAGCAGTGCTTGGTGGTCCATGACGACAGTAAACTCTTTCCCGTACAGGAAAAGGTGAAAGTATTTGCACACCCACACAACTGCTAGACTCTTTCTCGGCCTGGGAGTAGGCCTGTTCTGTGGAGGTGAGGCTTCTGCTGGCGTAGGCCACTATGAACACTTTGGCTGGGTCCTCTGGGTCTTTTTGAGATAAGATGGCCCCCAGCCCCATTTGGCTAGCATCGACAATAACCTCATTGTTCCTTCGGGAGTCAAAGTATGCCATGTGTTCTGCCTTTGATTAGGCGTTTCTGATGGACTCGACCACTTGTTGGCATTCTCCTGACCACGTGAATGGTTGGTCTTTGCGTGTGAGTAGTCTCAGCGGGTTGCTTACCGTCGCATAGTCCTCGTGGTATCTTAGTCCTAGAAAGGAGCGTAGCTCTGAGGTGTTTGCTGGGGTTAGGGCTGTGTTGAGTGCTGCGACCTTGTCTGGGTCTGGTCACGTGCCCTGGTGCGAAAAGATGTGGCCAAAGAACCTTAGCGAGCCCTTGCCAAACTCGTACTTGTCTTTGTTGAGCGTGAGGCCTGCCGATTCCATGGCGGCACACACGCGGTGCAAGGCTGTCATGTTCTTCTTTGGTTTTGCCGAATACCAGGACGTCATACGAGTAGTTTAAACAGTTCGGCATGTGACGGATGACTTTGTGAATCTCTTACTGAAAGATCTCAGCAGCCGATGATATCCCGAAACTGAGTCTCTGGTTTTGAAATAAACCCAGGTGTGTTACAAAGGTTGTGATGTATCTGGATTCGGGGCTTATTTTGATCTGATGATATTCCTTTGTCAAGTCTAGCTTGGAAAAATCCCTGGCCCCATGAAGGAGGTGGATCATGTAGGTGATCCTTACTGCTTGGTGTCTCTCCCTTTCGATGGCGATGTTGGCTCTCCTCATGTCCACGCATAGGCATATGGAGCCATCTGGGGACTTTTACCGGACCTGAACAATTGGTGACACCCACGGTGTGGGCCCTTGCACTGGCTCAAGGACTTGTAGCTTCATCAGTTTGTACAGTTCTTCTTCTACTTGCTTTTGTATGTTAACTGGTATGCTCCTGTAGTGTTGCGCTACCGGTGGCACGTCCGGGTTAATGTGGAGGTGAACCTTCCTGTTCTTTAACTTGCCTAGTCCTTTAAACCATTTTGGGAATGTTTCATGGATCGCCTTGGGTGTGGCAAAATATTTGTGCACCATTAACTGGTACAGGATGTGCACGATGCCCATGTCGACCGCTGTATTAAAACTCAGGATGCATCCGCTGTTTGCTTCCGTGTTTAGGATGTGTAGGGGAATTTTTGCAGCATGAGACTTGTGTTTGTGTGCGCACCACGCTCTGATGGTGCCTTTGCATGGCAGTGGGGTGGTGGCACCGTACGGGTATATGTTCACCATAGCCTTGTATATTTTTGGTTGTCGAGACAGCGAGTTATATGCTTGTTCACTGATGATGTTTACCGTGGCCCCTGTGTCGATTAGGAATTCTATCGGAGTGTCATTTACTTGCATGGTAAGGATCGGGCTATGCTGGGTGGCCGTTGCATTGATGAGGGCCCAGACGTACCCTTTCTTCCGTTGGTCGTCCTCTGATGATGGGGTCTCACTGCTGGACGGTAAGCGCATTTCTATGTATCAGACAAATCGCCTCCTCTGGCTGCATCTCCCCCCCTTCTTGTGGTCATCTGTCCTCTCGGGCATATGCGTTTCTGCGGTCTTCATCTCTTTGTGAGGGTTTGTGGTCTCATTCGGCTCTGTTGCTTGTTGGGCTGTGGCATTTCATCCTACGGCGTTCTTGGGTTCTCTGTCTGCTGGGCGTTTTTTCATGTTCCCAGAATCCCTCATGGGACTATTGGGCTCCCCCGTCATCTCCTCAACACCAGGGGACCCAGTTGGACCAAAGCATGGCACTCTTGGATCCAATTACAGCTACATATGGGGAGTAAATAGCCCGATAGTGCATTTGGAGCAGCAGTCTAGCTGTTGCTTAGCCCCTGGGTGTGGCTGACTATTTAAGCCACACCCAGGGAGTCATCCACGCTTTGCGTTACTCTGTCATAGGTAGTGGAACGCTCACCACATTCCTCCGGAGCCAACAACTACCCAGTGGAATCCTGCCGCAGTCAACTTGCCTCAAAGAAAGCAGTCGCTCGCTTCTGCTGCGGATCTCCTCATCTCAGCTCTTACCTGTTATCCGTCCCACGACGGCCCGTGCTCATCCTCATCTGCAGCAGTCACTGGGTCCGCGGCCCCTCCACAGCAAACGGCTTCCGCAGCCCACTTCCAGCTGCTACTGTCATCGGGCCTGCGGCCCCTCCGCAGGTCGTTCTCCAGCATCCGAAACCTGTAAGGAGGAAGGAAAGCACACAGTAAGTCCTGTTATTAAAAAAGGACACCAAAGGTAAAAGGCACATCTTATAGTGCATGCCCAATAAAGACAAAGGCAAGACCAGAAAGAAAGGCACGTAGTGTGCCATAAAAGACAACAGACATTAGCAAACTAGGAAGAAAGCAAGAGGACAAGGCAGAAAAGGCCTATGAGAGAAAAACCATCAACAGGAAGATTAAGCGAAAAAGCCAACAAGCAGGAAAAGACTTTTGGGCAACAAGCAATTCCGAAAGCGCAGCAGAACACTCCAAGCCACAGCAGGTCTGGGCAGGACTACTCATCGGTGAAGTAACTGGTGGTAATGAACTATTGCGCCCCTGCTAAGGATTGAAAGCGGGACGGAGAGCCTACCT